>NW_028258346.1:2480000-2790000 GCF_053883595.1 Heterocephalus glaber | reverse complement strand
ATTCTTGGTGAGTTTATAGCCTAAAGGAATAAAGAAACAAAAAAAGATGGCAACATACTCAGTAAAACAGAATTATATACTATTTCTGATTCATGAAAGATAGCAATCCAAATAAAATCTAAAAAACTAGAGAAATTTCTCAGGAAAGTGGTTTTTACTTATATTTCCATCATATATATCTGAAGAGAACTTGGAGACTAGATGCAAAACTGGGACATGATGTTCCTAGCCTAGAGAACAGCCTATGGGTGCCAGGGAATATGTTCTACATAACCAGAGGATATCAATGCCCACCAGGAACTTCCTAAAACAAGCATCTTATCTCTATAATATTTATCCTCCCTCAGTGAACACTTCGGCACACATAATGAATTATCAATAAATATTTACTTATTTGATTGGGATAAATGCAACAAGCAAGAAAAAAACATAATATTCTCTGACCCTCACACTCAGATTAACAGCAGCAAGGCTGGAATCATCAGCTGGTGGTTATATGAAGACCACTATTCATGAAAACATGGACAGTTATATTGTGGCATAAACTTTGGAGTCAGGACAACCTGGATTTGAATCCTAGCCCTGTGAGCACAAAAACACTTAACCTTTTTGTGCCCCAAGTTTTTTATGTTGAAGGTCATAGTCCCTGCCTGCTTGTTCTGTAGTTCCAATGAGATAATATAATCTAGAAAGCTGCCTGATAAGAAGTTAGCCTTAAATTATAGATCTGATGAAGAATCAGAAGAGAGTCTCTGGGGCCGAGGATTTAGCTCAGTAGTGCTGCCACCTACCTTGAAAGCACAGGGTCCCAAATTCCATTCCTGGTACCAAAAAAAAAACCACCAGAAGAGAGTCTCTGGTTTGAAATTTAAAGAGGTGGAGAAGGATTTTACCTGTATTGACATGGGCCAAACTGATATCCACTTTTCAGTTAATAAAGAGAAAGAGCCTTAGGAGATTACTAAACCTTGTTAGCACACAAGGTTCAGATTAGAGTTGCTTAGCTCAGTTAGCAGTGCAAATTTGTCATTCCCAACTACTATCCATTGCTCCCCATCCCCAACCTTTGGCTGGGTGTCTTTACCATAAAGTGTTCTGGGAGTCTAACCAAAAGAGCAGCCATTATCATTCATTCTATAATGAGACAAGTTAGAAAGTCTTCTTAACTAAATTTGGCTATTTCTGAACAATATAAAGAAGGTTACATGCCATTAAAAACAGAATCTAATTGAACATACCTATGTAGTGAAAATAGTTAAACACAGGAAAGGACTAGCAACAAAAGCAAAAGTCACCAGTGACCTTCATGTGATGCCGAATAATGATGGTTGTTTGGAAACCAGTGGGTTTGCCCGAGCACAGACCATTGGTTTAAAAAACACAGATTACATGGGGAGAAGGGACATGGAGGATTATTTTCCAATAAGTATAAAGTTTTTGTTATGAAAATCTTCTAGATATCTGATGTACAACATAGTACTTACAGTTAACAATATAGTATTGTGCACTTTAAAATATGTTAAGAGGACAGAGTTCATATTAAGTATTCTTACCCATCCACTCTCCCCCCAAAATGAAGGAAGAAAAAAAGAATACAAGGAGGTGTTTGAAGATAACAGTTATATTTAATTCTTTGGCAATATCACAGTCTAGTGTGCATATATCCAAATACATCAAGATGTATGAAAAAGTATGGAGTTTACAAAATACAAACCATACCTCAATAAAGCAAACAAACGCAGCTTAACATTGTGATATGCATCTCGTACTTAACCAGTATCAGCCCTGCCCAAACCCTGGTTTTAAACAACTCTCCATTTTCTCTTACATATATGTGTGTCCAGCTCACTATACCTCCAATATCTCCAAATAAAACATATTTCCAATCTCTCCTTTGTCCAAGGTATACTGTATTCACTAAGTCAAACTGCTTTTCCTATCTATCAGGCAACTTGTTTTCTTCACCCTAACACTGACCAATGCACCTAGATTGTGGAACTTTCACACATTTAACCCTCCCATTGCCCACCAAAACAATCTCAGGCCAGCCATTACTCCTCCATGCCCCAGGAATTAAGTCATCTGGTTACATTTCAGTTGATGATATGTGTGTGTTTGTCTCCTCTAATGGCTTGTAAGGCCTTGGGGGTCGAGCTCATGTCTAATCTTCATTGCATACATCTGTACACTACTGAATACATCATTACTATACATTACTCTAATCCAATGGGGACTCAATAAAAACTTGTTGACTGACTGATTTAGCACGGGGATGATTATTACGTAAGCCACTTTGGTAAATAAATTTCAAATAATGACCAGCTCATACAAATGTTTTACTAGCTCACCCTCCCCATGGAATTAATATAAAGAATGAAAATCAGCAGTCATTTCGACTTGCCCAGTGCTAAATGTTAACTCACCCCAAGAGAGTAGCTATTTTCAAGCCTAATTTCAAGTCAAAATGTTTCAAGTTAAAATGGTTGTCATTCTTGGTGACATGCTGGGAAGAGTCAAGAACTAAGGGATTAAATCCAGTCACTTCCATAGGTTATTAACCCTAATCCCGAGGATCATTATTTCCAGCACATTACTGATGATAATAATTCTGGCAGCTGATTTTAATTCATGTTTATTCAGTGAAAAGCCACTTGCTCTCCAGAGCACCCTAACAAAAGCAATTCAATAGGCATATCAAATTTTATAATTTTATACTTGATATAAAAATGACTAGAAATCATTTGATTTATATAAATTCTTTAATAGCTGAATTAAGCCAATACATAGGAATATAGCCATGGGAAATAGACACTTGCCTATATACATACCAAGACAAAATTAGAAATAAATTTTTAAAATAAATTTGACGTATATTGTTTCTCTTTCTCTTCCATTTTTGTTATCACTTTATATAAGCCTGTATTGGGAAAAGGGTCTGTAAATGTACATGTACTCTCTATCCACGTTATTTTAGCCTTTTGATGTAAAATGAGAGAGAGAGAGAGAGAGAGAGAGAGAGAGAGAGAGAGAGAGAGATGTGGCTCATAGGTCAAAGGCAACAACTAGTAGATGAGAACAGAGTTGATTCCAGTTTTATGGTAGACATAATTTTCTTATTTCAGCCAATGATTTTCCCAAGTATTTTCAAGATTAGTTTATTTTACTTTTTCTCTGTGTATGGCATAAGCAAGTTTAAATATTTAAACTATCAGTTTGGGTTATAAAATTAAAATAAGAATTTAAAGGAATAAAAAGTACTGAAACACTTGATAATTACTCTAAAGCACTGTACAGCTAGTTCTATTTAGCTTACTTGAGGACGTTCATAAGAAGATGGACTATCCTGTTCTTTGTGACAAGATAACCTGGGGCTGGTACTCAGCAAGTAAGAGATTCCATTGCATAAAACACTTGCAACATTTCAGATCCCTGAAGATTTCCTCAAGTCAGGCGCAGCCTGATTCACCATGACAGCTTCTCAGAAGTGGTGTCCTTTAAGAAGCAATTGTCACTTGGGGGCCTTCTGGGAGGGAAGGAAAAACAGAAGCAAAGGAGCTAGAACAAACAATGCCACAGCAAAGGAAACATTCCAGGTCTCAAGGGCACAGAAGTGAGTACTTTAAAGTGCTTCAAAGTTGATCTCTTTATTTTCTTCACTCTCCTTGGCAAATAGCAAATACAACAAACTATCTTCTAAATTTGAGATACACTGAGATAAACTTTACATTCAACACATCAAGCTTCCAAGCTCTCCTTTTACATGTCAATGGAAATGATCAGAGTTTGTATGAAAAAAAAAACTCTAACAGAACAAAGTTGGACCATGATCTAACATCAGAATAAAGTTAACAAACTCCATTAAGTGAGGTGATTAGTAGTGAGTGATGGTCATGCCTGGTTTACTTTTCACAGTTGATAAATCAAAGTCGTTCCTTCATTTGGTATAAAGATTGAATGAAGTTAGTTTGGTCTTAGAAAATTATTTTATATAATATAAAGTCTCTCTGGGAATTGCTGCTTCTAAAGCAGAGGGATGGTCAAGTCAGACAGCCAAAGCACTGTGGGGAGGATAATTAAAGACTACATCTCAATTTAATGGTTTTTCAAACACAGGGTTATACAATGAAGGAAATACAATTGTAACAATGTTCAACAATTGTGCCATACTATACTGTATGGTATAGGGATCCATAAAAAAATAAATATTGTAGATTGACCAAGGCATGGAAGGATGGACTTTAGGGTTCAATCACACCCAACACCTGATCAGTTTATGAACTGTCTTCAGTGCCATAGTCCATCCCACTGTTGGAAGTGATCCTGCTGTGGCCCCACCAAAGCTCTCTCAGAAAGGCCTTTCTCTGTGACCGTAAGTCCAGTTTCATTCATCATGCCCTGTTGCTACTTCCTGAGACCAAACACATCAGACTAAATCTGTCTACCCTCTAACATTTCTCAACTATTTGGAGATGGTTACTTCGCTCCTACTATCACTACCATCACCACCACCAGGTCTTCTCAGTCTCCTCAAATATTCCTCATGGGTAACGTCCTCACTAGGTTCTCAAGTCACGTTCAAATTTGTTCCTCTCTCTCTTCTCTCTCTCTCTCTCTCTCATATATATATATATATTTATTTATTTATATTTTATAGAGAAGAGACAATATTGACTATCACCTCTCTTGTTCTCTGTGTTATTTTTCTCTTAATCCAACCGAGAAAGATCTCATGGGTACTTTCGGCAGTTACTATCACTGGAGCAACATTTCTAAAACCTAGAATAACTGGTGTTTATTTAGTACTTTTGTTTTGTATAAATTGCTTCCCTATGCCCCCAAATCACCAAAAGATAACAAACTCTTACTCACGTTCCTGTTGAATTTAGATCTCATGATGTACAAGGTATTTGTTATTACTCAAAACTTTTAAAACATCCACAAAATAATGATTTTACCCTATGCTTCCATCCAAGGCACTGATAAAAAAATTAAAAAAAAAAATCCAACTACAGAGACTGAGCTGAGACCAGAGTCCTGTCTCACTTAGAGACCTCTGACACCTTCCTCCAACTCAGGACAGGACATGACTCCGTAGGAGGCATATCAGAAACCCTGTAGTATGAAATTACAGAATGTGTAGGGTTGATATGCTATTCAATATCCTAATTTAATTTTATATTTAAAAATATTCATTTCCTATTACAAATTGCAGGAACTGCAGGAGTTATCAAGTTTAATAAATAAAGAGAAAAGGGATTTTGAATATTTTTAAAAATTGCTTGAGTTAATAATATTCCATAAATCAGGATCACTGAGTACAACTGGGAAGTTAGCTATCTATCCAGTTTATTCTTTTCCACCAGGTATATGTGGGGTTTTTTTCATTTTATTAATGGGGTTTTGCCACATTCCTTGCTAAAGTCCAAATACTCTATGTATTGCCTTTCTCTGACCTCCCACTACCCTCTGAAACATTTCTTCATTGGGTTTCCAGGAAGGGATACCTTCTTGAGTCTTCCTTCTTACATTTCTGGATGCTTCTCCAGTTTCTCTTCATTTGACATTTAAACTCTGAAGTATCTCACAACTCCCTAGCTGGACTTCTTTTTTCTAACCACATCTACTCCTTGGTGAGGGCACCCAGATTCATCTCCTCGGGGGCATCTGTATGCTGAAGCCTGCAGCCCAGCTCAACCCTGGACACCAGGCCTGAACATCCATCCACCCAACTGTTTGACACCTCCATTTGAATGTCCGAAGATGTCCAATCTTAATATCCTGGGCACCTAGCTGCTGATAACTGCCCTCCTACCACCAACAACATAAACCAGCTCTTCCTGCAGACTCTCCATCTTGGAGTTAGAGCAGACTCTTTATCTCTCATCTCATATCCAATCTTTCAGCAAACCCCGCAGCTGAAATACAACATCAAAACATATTCAGAATCTGATCAATTTTTGGCATCTGCACTGTGACAACCCAGGAACCTGAGCATCTCCCAACTGTCTCAACTCTATCCCTTAACCTTTATCCTCTGACCCTCTGTCAGACTGACCTGAAAACACAAATCAGGTCTCATTGCTCCTCACTACTCCACACTGCTCAAAAGCCACCTCGCTCATAGTTTAACCAAACCTCTACGAAGATCTACAGAACTCAGAGTGATCTGGTTCTCAGGTACATTTTTTTTTACTTCTCTCTTGCGATTTTCAACCTTGCTCAGGTTATCCCATTTACACCAGAAGCCTAGTGTTTTGCAAGTGTATACTGCATGGCCTTTGCACCTACTCTTCCCACAACCTAAATACTTCTCTCCAGTGGCTACATGGAGAACATCTTTATTGTTTTTATTCTTTATCTCACAGTCAGTTTCTCAGTGAAATCTTACTCAGCTACTCTACCTACCTTACCAACTCCTGTACAAACTCAACTCCAACTCCTCTACCCTGCTTAGTTTTAGAACTTACCAATATCTAACATACCACATTTTATATAATTATCTTGTTATTGTCTAAATACATCACAGGAATGTCAGTTCTATGAGGGCAGGGATTTTCTCTCTTTTGCTCATTGCTGTAACTCTGCTGCCTAGAACAGTGCCTGGCACATAATAGATGCTGAACGCACTTTCTTCGTTTGTTTTCTTTAAATGAATGAATGACCTTTTCAATCTATTTTTTGTCAAGGAAAGAAGTAATATGAATTGTGGCAACTTGGTAAAGTCACAGGATATCCAAGTCACCACTGTTTAATTATTTCCCAAGCTGTTTTAGAACATTCGCTGGAACTTTGTGTCTGGAAAAGGCACCTGACAGTGCCCTTGTACATGGTTACTGCCCTTCTCAAGCTACCCAGAGCACTTTCTTTCTCATCTGTGTCTCCACTGGCTGTACACTCCAAGAAGGTGAGGACCATGTTCATCAAGTCAGTAGTGCAGTCCTGGCCCCAAGCACAGGGCCTGGGACCCAATAAATATTCAATAAGTAACTGTCATACATTCTGGCATTAATTAAATTGCCTTATTTTTTAAAAACCATGGGCCGAGGACTTAGCTCAGTGGTTCTGCCGCCTGCCCCACAAGTGCAAGGGCCTGAGTTTGATCCCTGGTACCAAAAAAAAAAAAAAATCATATGCTTGCTGGTCTCTGATCCTCAAATAGGCCTGACAGTTGTTCAGTAATTTCACTCTAGTTTTGTAGATTCTAAAAGATACTGGTCAGAATTCCTGGGCTAACAGGACACACAGATCCTGCCTTCTTCTACTTAGGCTCTAGTTTTCTCCTAATTTTTAAAGATTGCTTCTCAAAGATCTTATTCTAAACATAAATAAGCAAAAACAAAATAAGACCTAAGCTCTTCTCTGTTTGTGCTGGCCTGCCTGCTCTCTCTCTCTCTCTCTCTCTCTCTCTCTCTCTCTCCCAACACTTTTTAAACTCTCCACTAGAATGCTTTAAAAGTCTCTGTTTGTATAGGTTTTAACTTTTTTAAAACTATAAGTGCAGAAATAGGAAGAAAAGGTCCAAAGGAGTAGGGGTAGTGGGAGGGGCAGGGGAAAGGAAAGAAGGGAAAGGAAAAATGATGAGAAATGGAAAAAATGGAAATAAAGTCTTTGTAAACAGGGAAGGGTGGAGGGGGTGAAGGGAGGTCTAGGAATGGGGAAAAAATAAGAACCAAGATGCATTATGTAAAGGTACAATTCCCAATGAGAATTGTTGTATACCTAAAATATACCAATAAAAGAATTTAACAAAAACAAAACTATAAGTGCAGGCCACTTTCATATGCATTTTTTGTTATATCCTCTGGTTTTCATCTTTTATGTATAGCTTTTGGTTTTGGATTTGCGGGGGAAGAGTTTTGGGCTCTCTGGCCATGATTTGATTTGCTTAAGTCCCTCTAAAATTATAGACCTGAATAGAGAACCCCAGGCATAATCTTCCAGGGAAGAAATAGTGTTGGCTATCACCTCACCATGTCAGTCACTAAGCTGGTCCATTTCTCTTCCTCTGAGGATAAATGCAGCTGTACAATAAAAATGACTTTCATGAGTGCAAGCTGGCTCTGAGCCAGGTTCTGTACTTCTTCAGTGTTCACAGTTCTCAGGTTCCTTCAACGGAGGTAATCAAGAGATTTCACATCACAATGAACACCTTCAAGAGAAACGAAGACAAGACATATTATAAACAAAACTTTCAACATTTTTAAAGTGCTAATCAAGGTTTGTTTTTTGCCATTTTACATTAACATGGAGAGAAAAATCACGCTTATTAAAAATGGATATCTAAGGAAGTTACTCATGAAAATGTTCAAAGTTGCTGATAATCACCAGTTATTGTATCTGAAAATGGAGCTACATCTCAGTTGTGATGCTCCAAATTCAGAACATCTGTAACAGAACAGGTTGATCATACTGATTCTTTAAAGTGTACATTTAATATTCTAAGTAGGAGGTTTTCTGAGACTGCCAAATTACTCAAGATACATTTGGTAACACTCAGGATAAAGGATGCCCATGTTTTCATTTGGATTTGGACTTGTCCATAAACAAGTGAATGGCAAGTCAGTGAATCACCTGTCCATGCCAAGTGCAGGGCAGATAGTAAATTAATCACCTGTTCATAGACGCACTCAGGTCAGGGAGTGAGTCAGTTACCTGTGTACAAGTGCTCAGCAGACAGTGCGTGGGTCAGACATCAGACCATGAATAAGTGCGTGGCAGGTCATCAATCAATCACTTCCACCAAAGCACAGGTAGCACTGGCCTTTATAGCACAGTTTCTCATATCAGCAGTCTTTAAGCTATGCTGCTCATATAGCCCCAAAATAACAGAGAAACTGGGTATCCTCTCATATTTTTCAAGTTAAAACCTGAAGTTCTCGCCATTCATTTGAAAGTATATTTTTAATAGTAAGTAGAAAACCATTAAAATGTTATAAGCTGAAATATTGGCTGTTGTCAGAATAAACAGTTCATTACACAATGGAATAACACGGGGCCTGGGGATGGAGCTCAATGTTACACAGCTTGACTAGCATGTACAAGGCCTGGATTTAATGCCAGCAACATCAAAAAATGTGATAGCATAGGCTTTTGCTGCCTTATGTAATAACATGCCAAACCCGAAAGAAATTATGTACCACTTTTATCTACGAGTATTAATAAATGTACCTTGAATAAATCTGTGGTTCTAGAAACATTCTATTTAAAAGACTGACATATGTTTAAACTAGTAACTTACATCATTTTTGATGTTCTGAATTCAGAGCATCCCAATACAAGTCCAGCTCCATCCAAAATGGAAATATGTAGAAAATGGGAGGACAGGAAGCCCCATCAGCTTGAGATACTTTGATTAGTTATTAAAGAATAATATTTCTATGCATTACTTTGCTTGGTAACATAGATTCTCATACTCTAAGAAAATCCACCAGAGTAAGAGTCTACTGAAGAGTAAACGTGAATGAAAGTGAGTTTTCAGAGAGCGTTTAAAAAAACCCAAACAGAAAAAAAGTAAGGATTAGAAATTGATTTCCTTAAAATCATTTGCACACATGTACCTCTCAAAAAGTCAACATAAACAATCCCCGCGTATTTGTAGGAGGCTATCCTGGATTAGTTATCAAACCAGAATGCCCAGAGCCTCTAGCTCCTTGTCCTCCCACCCCACTCCTGTTACCTAATTAATGGACTTCCCAATATGAAAGATGGCAAGAGTGCAGGCCTACATATACTCTCTCTTATGTAGAAATATCATGTTTTTAAGTTCCTCTTTAAAAGCAAGCATGTAAAGAGAAGACCTGCCTATGGACTAGAACTCAAAGGGTTGGGACACTCCAAGTCATTTGAGATAGAAATGCAGTAACCTGATTACCTGAAAGGTTCATATTTCAAATATTCTAGCTCATTGTTCCCATGAGAAATCTAACACTTTTTATAAAAGTAGCCGAATTTTTGAGTGACTCAGAAAACCTACATGTCTAGGTTCCTCTTTGAGAGGAGGAAGAAAGTGACTTTTAGAATTTTCTCTTAGGGCTCTGATATCAAAGGACATGAGACCAAGTCATAAAAGTTTTCTAACTCTAAATGTGTAGGTTTTTTGTATGTATGTATATACGTATATGTATATATATGTGTGTGTATATATATATATGTGTGTGTGTGTATGTGTGTATATATATATATATATATAGTATGTTGTGTCTTCCCTGTGTGTGAGAAAGAGAGGATGAGAATGAACCAGATGCACAGAGATTTTTATGGAGATGACAATGTAACAAGAAAAGTTACTGCCTGGTTATATAATAAGATGCAGAAAGAAAAAGAGAATGATAAGAGATGCCCCTCTACAAAGAAATGATATCACCAGAAGGAGAGAAGAGAAGTTTACATAAGGCTGGTTTTTGAAGCTATTAGTACCATCTTTTAAAGTTGTTATAATATGAAAATTTCTGTAGGCAATGCAAAAATTAGCCTTTCAAACCAAGGGGGAGTCAAATCATTGAGTTACATTTATAAAATCAGGACAAAAGATCACAACCAAGATGGTGTATTTTTAGAAAAGTTTAGTTAAATAGGTACGCAAGTACATTCCAAGTGCCCAGAGGTTCTGTGCCATTGAGTTCTAAACCAGCTTCCAAGGAAACAGTCTTACAGAACTAAAGAATAGAAAATAACAAAAAAAAGCTGATCACAATTCTTTCTTAAATCTTTGTCTACAGGCCAGTGAAGACCCAATCTTCCCCAAAGTGTCACCATTTTCAAACTCAACACAGACCCTTTGAAATTATGAATCCTAAAGGGGCTGAAATAAAACAGGAAGATTGAAGCTAAGAACTGTGTAATATTGGCCATGATGCTTATCATCTCCAACCCTCAGGTCCCCATTGGAAAATGATACTACTCATTTTATAGTTTCTGGGATGATTACTTTAAATTACTCCATATGAAACATTTAGTACAGAGTGAATTGCATGGATCAAGTATTCAATAATGGAAACCATTATTACTCAGGAGACACAATTTCAAATCCTCTCTACTGAGTAGCTGCATAACTGTAACTAAGTTATATAGCATCTCTTGAACCTCCATTACATACCCTTTAAGAAGTCCAAAGGGTTGTTATGAAGATATGTCTGATAAAGATATTTTCTGATAAAGGACTTATATCTACAATAGATTTTAAAAAAAAATAAAATCCTTACAACTCCAATAAAAATGAGTATAAATAATTGAAAAGGTAATTTACAAGTAAAATACAACAATGGTAAATAAGCACATGAAAAGGTATTGAGCATTAAAGAAATGAAAACTAAAGTCATACTGAAGACACCATGATGTCACTAGGACAGCTCTATGTTAAAAAAAATAACTGAAAATACCAAATGTAAGCAAAGATGTGGAGCAACTGGAACTCTCATGTACTGTAGGTGTGGAGGCAAAATGGTAGAGCCACTAAAAGGCAGCTTTAGCATTTCTTCTAACATAAAGAATACACTTACATGACACCAAGCAATTCTACTCTCAGTTATTTACTCAAAGAAATATCTTTAAATGTGTATGCAAATGTTTACAGAACCATTATTTGTAAATGAAGCCAAAATGAATAATGCAAATATCCATTAACAGGTATATGACCCTGGCATGGTGGTACACACCTGTAACCCCAGCACTCAGGAGGCTGACGCAGGAGGATTGCCATGAGTTCAAGGCCAGCCTGGGCTATATCATGAGTTCAGGGCCAACCTGAACTAAAAAGCAAGACCCTGTCTCAAACAAACCAAAAGAGTCAGGTACATGAATGAGCAAATTGTGCTATTTTAATGGTGGAATGTTATTTAGAAATTTTTTTTAAAAGGTAAGCACCACTGCTACCTCCATCAAAATGGAAGAATCTCCAAACCATCAAGCTGACCAAAAGAAGCCAGACATAAAAAGAGAAAATACTCTATGACTTCAATGACAGGAAACTCTAGAAAGTTAAATTTAATCTATGGTGATGCAAAGCAGGCCAAGTGCCTGAGACTTAGAATGAGAAGGCACAACAAATGTTGTAAATGATAGAAATGCCATGTATGTTGATTGTCAATTAACACATTTGTCAAAATACATCCAATGGTTCATGTAAAATGGATACAGTACAATTATGAATAAGTTAAAGGTGGTTTTTTAAAACTCTACATGTCATTTTCCAAGATGCCAAAATCCAAAAGCTCTGAAATCAAAGGTTCTTATGAGCGCAAAACCTAACCTAGCCTAATGTGAAGATATTCATAACTTACCTTTACCTACTGAGTGAGAATATTCATACATTAAGCTGCAAATAATGACAGTGTTGGTTTCCTCAGTCCTTGCGGGGGGTCTATATATCATACAGTAACAGATGTTTAACTACATCTATCATTACATAACTACAACCTCTGCTGAAGTGTATTTCTAGAATTTGAAATATTCCAAAACCAGCCTTGCCTTGAGGTTTTCATCATGGGTTGCTTTCCTGATCATGGGAAGAAGAAAGAAAACTGGGAAGGGAAGAGGCAGAGGTGAAGGGAAGGGGACGGGAAGAGAGAGGAAAGAAAGGGGAGGCCCTGAAAGGGGCGAGTGTATTTCTGGGCCAGGTGCCGGTACAAATCCATCCTCACCAATCTGAAAACACCCTGGCCCTTGCAGGTGGTACCTGCTCCGGTCTCTGGAGACATCAGGTGGGCTCCCCTAGCTCTCTCCTCTCTGACCTGAACCAGTAAAATTTTATAGAGTTGATCAGATTTATCTAGCATATTCTGAGAATTTGTTTCTCAGAATTTTGAACAAAGACCAGGCATTGCCTGGACCCTTTATTATTCCTATATCAGAATTAAGAATCCGAGGGGAAAGGGATGGGGTAAGGGAGATGAAAGAAAAACTATTTGAGAATTTGCCAAGTGGTGAATGTTTTCACACCCCTCTCTCCCCGCCTTTCCACAGAGGATTGGTTTGAATCAAAACACTTCAAAGCTCTTTCAATATCCCTTTGTCCCGACACCCTCCACTACAGAAAAAGGAAGAAATGACCCATACCTCATTGTGGGGCCTTGGAATTAATTTAAAGCAAATAGTTCTTCTAAAATGTTTCAAGCTACAAAATGAGATTGTTTTTCAAGCTTTTATTTCACCTCTTCTGTTTCCAACATGGTCTCATTGCAGCCCCATGTGTAACCCATTGTGAATGGATTAAATGGGAAACACATTTCTTATTGTTATCTTTACCTCTCCAACTTTTAGTCTTCTCTAAAATATCTTGTGACCTCTGTGGTACTGGAGCCCTGTCACACTCATATTTGTCCCTTCATTCCTAATCAGCTATGGTTATAGAGCAGCAATTAAGTGTAGAATAGGGACAACTCAGTATTTTCTCTAAGAAAGGGTTAAATAGATAAACATGTTGGATCAGATTCCTCAACACCTTTGGATTAATTGGATTTGAGGCCAAAAGTAAATTACCCAATAGGTTAAAGTGAGGTAATGTAGACATAACTGACTGAAAAAAGAAGAACTACAATAAAGCAAGAGCTTCACCATGAGCATTTAGGAGCACCTTGCAAAGGGAGAACAGGTGTGTTCTTCACTGGATAAGGAGACTTCAGAATGCTAGACATGTTCCCCTAAAAAAGTGATTACAATGACGTTACTTGCCCTTGGTGCTTACAGCATGGGTTACGTCTATTTATAAGATAGAAAAAGTGTTCCTACTGGAAGAATTTGCCTTCCTCTTTAACAACCTACCATTAGCCCAGAGCAGCCTTTCTCCCTATGAGGTGTCCTAAGCAAATGAAATGTGGGTTTGTGCGGGGGGTAGAGAGAGGGATGAATTTGGAAGGCAAATCAGTTTGAGGAAAAGAGGCATGCTCCACTTCCCTCTAGGAGATTTGCTGTGACTATCAGCACGTCAAAGATTCTGAAAAGTCCTGCAATAAGGAAACTTATTTTCATCTATTTAAAGTACAATTTCCCAAACTGACTTGACCTTGAAATTCTTTCTACATCTACTAATAGCTTTCAAAATGAGGGTTTCTTGGACAAATGTTTGGCAAACATCATTCTAGAACTATTATTTCCCCTTGTTGTATTTAACAACAGAGTCTTGTGAGGTTTGGTCTATATGTGTTCAGTTATAGAAAAGGGTACATGACTTAGATCTTCTAGTCCCTATGGTCTTTTGGGAGAGGAACTCTCCCTAAAATATAGCCATCTCTCCCACTAGCACTCTTGAAGTATGTTTGGTAATAACTGATCTTAGCAACACCTGACCACAACCATCAATATTGGTCTAAAACAAATCACTTCTCACACTGGGTGCACCATGCCCTGGTGCCATGGACTGTAGGAGAATGGTCATTTCTGGGCTCTGTTGCTAACCTGTTTGACTTCAAAACTATTCTCCTGCATTTTGCTCATCTGTGTGTTTCACTTTCTTCATCTGTAAAATGGTGGTGAGGACACAAATGTGTCTTATCGAGCCACTGTGAGAGTAAAATGAGTTAAGTAATGTAGGATGCTTAGAGAGTTACTGATGCACAATTTGTTAGTCAACCACACACCTGTGTGTTTGGAGTTCTGGATTTCTGGGAAGTAGACACCTAAGGACCAATGTCACAAAAGGACACAGAGCTACACTTTAATAACAGCTGGGCAGTGCCAGGTTATCGGTAAGTGGGTGGGAAATAAACTGATGCTTAAAAAACTATGAAGGGATGTGGGCTCCTGCCAGAGGCCCACCATTCCATTGATGAATGGGTGCAGATTCTGGGGAGCAGCTGTGTGGCCCGGACCAGTGCAGCTGTGAGCCGATCCCAGCCAGGGCTCTGCCCTGACCCCAGAGGCTCGGGCACACCCACCAAACCCAAAGGCCCACCCAGGAAGGGGCTGAATGGGCACACAGACTTTGGCCAGAGGCTCGCCATACCATCAGCCACAGCCAGGGACCCACCCAGAGAAAAGCTGTACAGTCACACAAGCAATATCCAGAGGCTCAACCCAATACCATTGATAAGTTTGAGGAGACGCTGGCCAAATCCTGTGCAGACAACAGAAAAGGGGGTGCACAATCCCCAATCAAAGGCCCTCCCACACAATACCTAAACAGGGGCCACAGTGAGAGGCAAACCTAGATACCATCCCAAGTGTGCAAAGGCTCCAGCCAGAAACCCACCCAGACAACAGGTCAGCTCAGGAATCTAGAAGGCCACCACTATGAACCCAGGAATTGGTATACTGGTGAAAAGCAGAGTAAAGGCTGCTCAGTGGCTTGCTGAGAATTCAAGACCACTAGAGGAACAAAAAGTCACCTCACAAAAGGCACAACATGCTGCATCTGTCAAAATGAGAAGACACGTAAAGAAGTCCCAAAACCAGACTTTCAGATAACCTAAGGGAACCCCAAACAGCAACAAGATGGGACAATCTGATACTCAACTACCTGGACTTTCTGAACTGGCAAGAAAAGGGGACCTAGAAAAAATGAAATTAGAAATAATTTCTCATATAACAGAAGAGATTGTGCCCATAGTAACAAGACATGATTAATAAATCCAGAGTGGACACAGATAAAAAAAAATAGAGAAGCTGAGGAAGATGATGGAATCCCAACATAGGAAACAAATGGAATCCATAAAACAGATGCAAACAGATTTCCAAGAGATTAAAAACTCCATTGAAAGTTTATGCAGCACAATGAGCCAATGCAAGGATAGAATTTCAGATATAGAAGGTAGGATTGCACTTACTGACCAGGAAGAGAAAAATTTCTTAAAATAATAAGGGACCAGGAGAAATCAATCCAGCAGCTGCTACATGATGCAAAGAAGAATAACATAAGATTGATCGGAGTCAATGAAGAAACAGGAGAGAATGCAGATGACAAAAAAAAAAAATGTTCACAGAAGTAATGGCAGAAAACTTCCCAAATAGGGGGAAAGAACTTGACATACAGATAAGTGAGGTATATAGGACTTCAACTAGCCTTGATCAAAAAAAGAATCTACACATAGGAATATAATAGTTAAGATTTCAGAAACTCAACAGAAGAACAAAATTCTACAAGCAATTAGAGAAAAGAAATAAATCATATACAACAGAAAGCCCATCAGAATCACAGCAGACTTCTCAACACAAACACACAAGGCAAGAAGAGTGTGGAGTGATGTATTTCAAGGTCTAAAGGAAAACAACCTCAAACCCAGATTGATGTACCCTTCCAAATTATCTTTCAAAATTGATGGAGAAATAAAATTCTTACTTTCATGACAAACAGCACTTAGGAAATTCATGAATACCAAACCAGCACTCCAAAAAATTTTTAAATAATATACTAGAAAAAGACAATGAGAATCACAGCCCCAGGAAGCCCTGCAGAATGAATCCATCTGGCACAACAAGAAATTAAATGCAAAGGGGGAGAAAACAGCAAAAAGAAAAATTCATGACAATAATAAGTCAATATGTATCAGTTATAACCATCAATGTTGATGGTCTCTACTCATCAATCAAAAGAAATACACTGACAGGATGGGTCAAGAAGCAAGATCCAACAATATGCTGCATACAAGAAACACATTTAATTCAAAAAGAAACACATAGGGCCAGGGATTTAGCTCAGTGGTTCCGGCGCCTGCCTCACAAGGTCCCAAGTTCGATCCCCGGTTCCAAAAAAAAAAAAAAGAAGAAATAAAAAAAGAAACACATAGACTGAAAGTTAAAGGGGGGAAAACAATACTCCATGTGACAGGAACAGGAAAAAAAGCAGAAGTAGCTATCCTCTTTGCAGACCAAGTGGATTTCAAACCAACGCTGATTAAAAGGGACAAAGAAGGACACTACATCCTTGTAAAGGGAACAATCCAACAGAAAGGGATGACAATCTTAAATATAGATGCAACAAACACTACTGCACCCAACTATATAAAACAAATACTAATGGGCATGAAAAAATCTTATAAGCACAAATACAATAGTAGCGGGGGACCTTAATATTCCACTGTCAGAAATAGATAGATCAACTAGACAAAAAATAAGCAACGAATTACTAAAATTCAATCAAACTCTTGAACAAATGAACTTAACAAATGTTTACAGGGTGTTCCACACCACAAAATAAGAATACACATTCCTTTTGGCTGCACATGGGTCATTCTCTAAAATAGACCACATACTTTCTCATAGAACATGTTTAAGTAAGTCTAAAGGAATTGAAGTTATCCCCTGTATGTTATCAGACCATAGTGTGATGAAATTGGAGATCAATAGCAAAAAAAAAGCAAAAATTTCATACACACATGGAAGTTGAAGAACACACTTCTGAATAACCAATGGCTCACAGAGGAAATTAAAGAAGAAATCAGACAGTTCCTTCAATTAAATGACAATGACAATACAACATATCAGAATCTATGGGACACAATGAAAGCAGTCTTACGAGGGAAATTCATAGCAGTGAACACTCATATTAGGAAAACAGAGTGAGCCCAATTACACAACCTGATGCTGAACCTCAACCTTCTAGAAAAAGAAGAGCAGGACAAACCCAAAGCACACAGAAGAGAGGGTATTATAAAGATCAGAGCAGAAATCAATGAAATGGAGACTAAGAGAACAATACAAAAATTCAATGAAGCCAAGAGTTGGTTCTTCAAAAGAATCAACAAAATTGACAAACTCTTAGCGAACCTTATCAGAAAAAGGAAAGAAAAGGCCCAAATCCATGCAATTAGGAATGAAAAGGGTGAAATGACAACAGACCCAGCAGAAATCTAGAGGATCATCAATACCTACTTCCAGAACCTAAACGCCAATAAGATGGACAACACAGAAGAAATGGACAGATTCCTAGATACATATGAATTACCAAAGTTGAACGAAGAAGACCTCAAAATTCTAAACAACCCAATATTAATCAATGAACTTGAAAACGTAATTAAAAGCTTAACAACTAAGAAAAGCCCAGGCCCTGATGGCTTCACTGCTGAATTTAACAAGACATTTAGAGAGGAACTGCTGCCACTACTGTTTAAACTCTTCAATGAAATTGAAAGGGAAGCAATACTCCCAAATTCATTCCTGGAAGTAAGCACCACCTTGATCCCCAAAGCAGAGAAAGACCCAACTGAAAAGGAGAACTATAGACCAATCTCACTAATGAACATAGATGCAAAAATCCTTAATAAGATACTGGCAAACAGAATTCAGAAGATCACCAAGAAGATCATACACCCTGATCAAGTGGGATTCATGCCAGGGATGCAAAGATGGTTCAATATACACAAATCAATCAATGTAATACACTATATCAATAGAGCCAAGGACAAAAACCATATGATCATCTCAATAGATGAAGAAAAAGCATTTGACAAAATCCAACATGCATTTATGGTAAAAACCCTACAAAAAATTGGAATAGATGGTCTCTACCTCAAACTGATAAAAGCCATCTATGAAAAACCAACAGCCAACATCATACTAAATGGTCAAAAACTAAAATCCTTCACACTAAAATCAGGAACAAGACAAGGATGTCCACCATCACCACTCTTGTTCAATTTGGAAACATTAGCCACGGCAATTAGACAAGAGAAAGAAATAAAAGGAACAAAGATAGGAAATGAAGAAGTCAAATTGTCATTATTTGCAGATGACATGATACTCTATATTAAGAAGACCCCAAGAACTCCACCAAAAGTCTTCTAGACTTAATAACCAAATTCAGTCACGTAGTTGGTTACAAGATCAACACAAAAAAATCAATAGCTTTCCTCTACACGAATGACAGACTCATTGAGAGAGAAATAGGGCAAACAGTTCCTTTCACAATAACATCCAAAAAACTGAAATACCTAGGAATCAACCTAATGAAAGAAACCAAAGACCACTTCTCTGAAAACTATGGCACTCTGAAAAGAGAGATTGAAGATGATATCAGAAAATGGACAGACAAACCCTGATCCTGGGTAGGAAGGATTAATATAGTGAAAATGGCCATACCTCCAAAACTGCTATATAGATTCAATGCAATTCCAATTCAGATATCAGCAGCATACTTCACAGATCTTGAGAAAACAATCCAAAAATTCATTTAGAACAAGAAGAGACCAAGAATAGCAAAAGCAATTCTAGGTAACAGAGACATGTCAGGGGGTATCACAATCCCCAACCTGCAACTCTACTACAAAGCTACTGTGATAAAAACAGCATGGTACTGGCAAAGAAACACACCTGAGGACCAGTGGAACAGAATAGAAGATGCAGAAACAACTCCAGACACACTCAGCCATCTTATCTTCAATAAAGGAGCCAAACACCCTCACTGGAGGAAAGATAGCCTCTTTAATAAATGGTGCTGGAAAAAGTGGGTTTCAACTTGCCAAAGACTAAAATTAGACCTATATCTCTCACGATGCACTAAACTAAAATCAAAATGGATTAAAGATCTAAATATTAAAAGAGGTTAGGTAGAACTCTTGAAGACATTGGTGTAGGAAAAGATTTTATGAACAAAACCTCAGTTGCCTGTGAACTAGCACAAACAATCAACAAGTGGGATCTCTTATTAAAAAGCTTCTGCACAAGAGAAACCACCAGCAGTGTGAAGAGACAACCCACAATGTGGGAAAAAATCTTCAATTGCTTTTCCTCAGACAAAGGCCTACTATCTCGAATCTATAAAGAACTTAAAAAGATCAGACCTCCCAAATTTAAAGACCCAATCTGAAAATGGGCATCTGAAATGAACAGATATTTCTCAGACAAAAAAGTAGAAATAGCAAATAAATACATGAAAAAATGTTCAACATCACTGGTCATTCGAGAGATGCAAATGAAAACAACGCTGAGATTCCACTTCATGCCAGAAAGAATGGCTACTATCATGAAATCAACCAACAACAAATGCTGGTGGGGCTGTGGGGAAAGAGGAACCCTGCTCCACTGCTAATGGGAGTATAGGCTGGTGCTACTACTGTGGAAATCAGTATGGAGATACCTCAAAGAACTAGGACTGGAAGTCCCATTTGACCCCACTATTTCACTGCTGGGGATCTTCCCCAAAGAATTAAAAGAATCATACCACAGTGATATATGTGCACCTATGTTCATAGCAGCACAGCTTGTGATAGGTAAAACTTGGAAATAGCCCAAATGCCCATCAACTGGAGACTGGATAAAGAAAATGTGGTTTTTTTATAAAATGGGGTACTACTCAGCCATAAAAAATGAGAAATTAGAGACATTTATAGCTAAGTGGATGCACATTAAGGTGATACTCTTAAGTGAAATAAATAGGACACACATGTATAAATACCAAATAGTTTCTCTGGCGTGGGAAACTGAAAATGTAAATAAGGACTGAAATGTATAATAGGTAATGTGAAATAGGAAGAAAAGGGGCAAAGGGGAAGGAAGTGGGAGGGGTAGGGGAAAGGAAAGAAGGGTATGGAATTAATATGAGAAAATGGAAAAATAGGAACAAAATCTTTGTCAATAGGGAGGAATGGAGGGGTTGAAGGGAGGGCTGGGCAAGGGTGTAAAATAAGAACCAAGAGAGACTATGTAAAGGTGCAAATTTCCAATGATGAATGTCATTATATTGTATACCTAAAATGTACCAATGTTTAGAATGAATAATCGATGATGCAAAATAGGAAGAAAATGTCCAAAGGGGTAGGGGTAGTGGGAGGGGCAGGGGAAAGGAAAGAAGGGAAAGGAAAAATGATGAGAAATGGAAAAAGTGGAAATAAAGTCTTTGTAAATAGGGAAGGGTGAAGGGGGTGAAGGGAGGGCAAGGAATGGGGAAAAAATAAGAAAGAAAAGTTTTTTAAAAAATTCTAAACAACCCAGTAACAATCAAGGAAATTGAAAATGTAATTAAAAACTTACTAACTAAGAAAACCCCGAACCGTAATGGCTTCACTGCTGAATTCTACTGTCACTACTGTTTAAACGCTTCAGTGAAATTGAAAGGGAAGCAATACTACCAAATTCATTCCTGGAAGCAAGTGTCACCTTGATCCCCAAAGCAGAGAAAGACCAAACCAAAAAAGAGAACTATAGGCCAAACTCTCTAATGAACATAGATGCAAAAATCCTTAATAAGATACTGGTGAAAAGAAAGCAGAAGATCATACACCCTGACCAAGTGGGATTCATCCCAAGGATGCAAGAATGGTTCAACACACACAAATCAATAAATGTAATACACAATATTAATAGATTCAAGACAAAAACCATATGATCACTTCAATAGATGCAGAAAAAGCATTTGACAAAATCCAGCATGCATTTATGATAAAAACCCTACAAAACATTGGAATAGATGGACTCTACCTCAATCTGATAAAAGCCATCTATGAAAAACCAACAGCCAATACAGTACTAAATGGTCAAAAACTGAAATCTTTCACACTAAAACCAGGAACAAGACAAGGATGTCCACCATCACCACTCTTGTTCAATATAGTTTTGGGAAGATTAGCCACAGCAATTAGACAAGAGAAGAAATAAAAGGAATAAAGCTAGGAAACGAAGAAGTCAAATTGTCATTATTTCCAGATGACATGATACTCTATATAGAAGACCCCAAGAACACCACCAAAAGTCTTCTAGACTTAATAACCTTATTCAGTAAAGTAGCTGGATACAAGATCAACACCCAAAAATCAATAGTTTTCCTCTACATGAACAACAGACTCACTGAGAGAGAAATGAGGCAATCAATTTCTTTCACCATAGCATCCAAAAAATTGAAATACTTAGGAATTAACCTAACAAAAGAAATCAAAGACCTCTACTGTGAAAACTATAGCACTTTGAAAGGAGAGATTGAAAACAATATTAGAAAATGGAAAGACATCGCTTGCTCTTGGGTAGGAGGAATCCACATAGTGAAAACGGCCATACTTCCAAAACTGCTATATAGATTCAATGCAATCCCAATTGATATTCCGGCAGCATACTTCACAGACCTTGAGAACACAATCCAAAAACTCATGTGGAACAAGAAGAGACCTTGAATAGCAAAAACAATTTGAGGCAATAAAGACAAGGCAGGAGGTATCACAATCCCCAACTTGAAACTATACTATAAAGCTATTGTGATAAAAACAGCATAGTACTGACACAAAAAACAGACCTGAGGACCAGTGGAACAGGTTAGAAGATGCAGAAACAACTCCAGACACACTCAGCCACCTCGTCTTCAACAAAGGAGCCAAACACCCTCACTGGAGGACAGATACCCTCTTTAATAAATGGTGCTGGAATAATGGTTTCAACTTGCCAAAGACTAAAACTAGACCTATGTCTCACCATGCACTAAACTAAAGTCAAAATAGATTAAAGATCTAAATATTAAGACAGAAATGCTGAACCAGCTGGAACAGAGGTTAGTTAGAAGTCTTGAAGACATTGGTGTAGGAAAAGATTTTATGAACAAAACCTCAGTTGCCCATGAACTAGCACAAACAATCAACAAGTGGGATCTCTTCTTCTTAAAAAGCTTCTGCATAGCAAAAGAAACCACCAACAATGTGAAGAGACAACCCACAATGTGGGAAAAAATCTTCAATTGCTTTTCCTCAGAAAAAAGGTCTACTATCTCGAATCTATAAAGAACTTAAAAAAACCAGGGCTCCCAAATTTAAAGACCCAATCTGAAAATGGGCATCTGAAATGAACAGATATTTCTCAGACAAAGAAGTAGAAATGGCAAATAAATACATGAAAAAATGTTCAACATCACTGATCATTTGAGAGATGCAAATGAAAACAACGCTGAGATTCCACCTCACCCCAGAAAGAATGGCTGCTATCATGAAATCAACCAATAACAAATGCTGGCCAGGCTATGGGGAAAGAGGAACACTGCTCCACTGCTCCTGGGAGTGTAGACAAGATACCTCAAAGAAGTAGGACTGGAAGTCCCATTTGACCCAGCTATTCCCCTGCTGGGTATCTTCCCCAAAGAATTAAAAGAATCATACCACAGTGATATATGTGCACCCATGTTCATAGCAGCACAGTTTGTGATAGCTAAAACTTGGAAACAGCCCAATTGCCCATCACCTGGAGACTAAATAAAGAAAATGTGGGGTTTTTTATAAATTGGAGTATTACTCAGCCATAAAGAATGAGAAATTAGAGATATTTATAGCTAAATGGATGCATATTGAGGAGATACTCGTAAGTGAAATAAATAGGACACACATGTGTAAATATCAAATAGTTGCTGTAGTGTGAGAAACTGAAAGTGTAAATAAGGACTAAAAGATATAATAGATAATGTGAAATAGGAAGAAAAGATTCAAAGAGGAAGAGGAAATGGTAGGGGCAGGGGCAAAGAAAGAAGGCAATGGAATTAATATGAGAAAAAGAAAAAATGGAAACAAAGTCTTTGTAGATATACAGGGTGGAGGGGTTGAAGGGAGGGCAGGGGAATGGGGAAAAAATAAGAACCAAGATGGATTATGTAAAGTTGCAAATTTCCAGCAATTAATATTAATTTTAAAAAGTTAAAAAAATTTTAAAAACTATGAAGGTCCCCCTCCTCCCTTTCTCATGGATCTAAAGTAACTCAGTCTACCAAGCAGATCCCTGAGGACTCTACTGAAGCAGAGACAAAGAGAGGACTCTGCCAGACCTATAAGGAGACAAAGTCCTACCTAGGCCTACTTATCAATGAAGAAAATAATGGAAAGAGAAGTAAGTCATACAAATTAAGGAAGTATCACATGGATGCAAAAAAAGTAGAGCAAGCACATGTGCCCAGTCCCCAGGGCTGGAGTCAGGCACTCATACTCTATAATACCCACCGTGAAGAAAAGGTTGTATCTTACACACTAAATTTGTGAAAAATCAATCTATAGTCTATCAAAGTAGTCTATAAAAATAATATAAAGATACTTATCCAATGAAATATAGAACAAACTAGTAATTTCATAAATTATTTTTGAAAACTGTAGACATTCCCGAATCCCGGTGGTCAACACAGCTATGCCAATATTCACCACTGTTCTGCACAGAACTCCCAGGTGGGACAGGAGGAAGGAGGGAGGAGTTCCTGGATGGTGAGCATCTCTGGGTCCCCTGCTAACACAGATGATGGTTTCCAGCCAGTGTCTCAACCAGGATGACAGCCACTCACTCCCTCACCCCTGGAAAGATGCCGTTCCAGTCCTCCCTGGTCCATCTTTTCCAGCCCCCCTGGTTACTGCCTCCTTACATCTTTTGAGCCACTCATTGTCTTTGGCTTTAGTCCCCACAGCTTACAGTAAGGACATGGTAGGGGTGGGGAGTGGGATCAAGGAACAGAAATATAAGTACCCATGACAGGTTGGCAGGAGAACAGTTGTCCATGTTGTTGGTAAAATTACTATCCATAAATTCATATCCACAGATGGTTTCCAAACTGTTTCTTGCCCACTTATCTATGCGCTAAGAATCCCAACTCACAAATGGAAAATTGCTACATCTTCCCAGAACCAGTGGGTGGATTCTCCAGAATGTTCCCCATGATGACTAAGACTCCTCTCCAATAATGTGACAGGGTGGAGTTCTCAACGTAGTAACTTTGATCAATCTTTTCTTATTCACTGTAATGGTTGCCTAAAAAACACAGAAAATTTGTGCTTTTATTTCCAAGAGTCACCATGGGGTCCCTATATATGTTGCCTTTCCCCAGACTATCAATGCTCAAGTCAATAAGAACTAATAATCCTGAATGGAATCCATGGCCTAGACCCCTACCATGTGCAAGGGGCCTGCTGGCCAGTATCCAAGATTGCTCAGCTGTGTCCAGGCGCTGACTGTGGCCTTGGGTTGCTTGTGACTAAGTAAAACTGGCCTTGGCAAGTTGCGTCTGAATATTAGAAAATGGATACAATTCTCAAGAAATGGCTTGAGTGACAGAGCGGGTCATTCATGGACACTGAGGTAAGGGCTCCCAGCCAAGCTGGCTGTAGCCCTTTGGGTGAAACCCCTTTCATTTCCCAAACCTACAGAGCCAGACATTTTTATCCAAACAGGTCTATGGAACCTCAGGTTAAGGGCTGTCCAGTTCTCACAGAGATTGTGTTTAGTTGGGCAGAGCTCACTGATTAAAATGCAGCTCAGGACTACCAGGGAACCTGAGTCTCCGGGGCAGGATCAGGTCTACACAGTGCTGGGAGGAGTCCTGCCCAAATTTATGCTGCTCTTCCTGAAGGCTAGTGTGGAGAGCAGATGGTGGGCCTGGCAGGCATGACAGGTGCAGGAGTAAAGCCCTTCCCACAAGGGCTCAAAAAAGGCTGTCATCATATCTGCTCCATCACCAGGTTCCCAGAGGCTCTGCTAGCCCTAGGATGTCTTCTGCAGCTCTCAGCTCACAAACACAGATCTAAGCAGTCCCCGAGAGTGCTGGCCAGGACCACTTCTGGTATGTACCATAAGCTGAACCAGAACCATCAGTTCCCCTCAAGCAATGCTAAGAAGCTTTACTTTGACCTTTCTAAATGGTTTCAGGGTCATTTGATTTTCTTTCAGGGTGACACTCTGGAGATTCTATAATGATACTTACACTCTGAAATAGCTAGAGCTGCTCTCCCTAAACAGAGGGGAAAAAACAGAAAATTAATGTCATTCTACTATTATATTCCATCATAAAAGGCTTTGGGCCCTTCCGCTTTCTAACTGCATGGCTAAGTAATTTTAATGTACATACTAGGCATCTACATCTCAGGTCAGCTTTTTGACAGAATAACTGTGATCTTCATGATAGTACAGTGTCTTATTATAGATCCAGCTCCAGCCACAAGAATGGTGACTAGCACATATTAGGTACTATATAAATATTTTGCAAATGAATAGATGGGATGTTATTGCTCATGATTTTACATTTTTATTCAGCTTTTCTGTTATTCATCTCTTCTTTACCTGTTTTCTGAATATAAGCTGTTTTGCCTAAACTCTTTCTTCTTCCCAAAGCTCATGCACATCCCCTGAATAATTCTCCATTAACAGTCTTCTGAATTTTACTCAATTAATTTAGCATATTAGTTACTGACTCCACCTTTGCCTTAGGCACCAGCTCCACTTAGTCAACCTGTTCCACATAAATGATCTCCTCAGTAAGTCTCAAATCCATCCTCTTCTTTCCTTCTGCTATGCCACCATAGTCCAAGGTGCTTCCATTTCTCTTGTTAACTACCTTCCTAGTCTTCCTGTCTCCTGCATGATGACCTTGTTCAAATGCAAGCCTGACCATGTCACTCCAGTGATTAAAATCCATCAATGAGAGGCACACACTGGGGGTTCCAGCAACATGGGTGCCTCAGTGAAGTGTCCACAGCAGCACATCCAGAGTGAGCGACCACCTCTCCAAACTTGGGCAGGTGCCAGGATAATGAGTGAGATGCTGGGCTCCGTAAGCCACTGTACATACAACCAGAGTGGGATCCCCTCATCTCTGGGCTGGATAGCCAGCAGCAGAACAGAGTTGGTAGACAGAACCTATAGAAGTAGATGTGCAGTGACCGACTTTGGAGTCAGGGAAATGTGGATACCAACCATGCCCTCCATTCCCTCAAACTGACATCAACACAGTGTATGTGTGCCAAGCCTCCCAGACCTTTCCACAGTCAAGAGAAGGTGAAGCTCCTCCTGAACTAAGGGAGTGAAGGGTCACCAGTGAAGGTTCTTCCAGATACCTCAGCTAAAGGCTGCCTCCACACTTTAGGCCTACATGCCGATAAACCATTTTGCTCTTCACCTCCTGTAGTATCCTCCCAGAAAGGCCATTTCAACAGCCAGACTTGAGTCCCAAAGAATGGGCAGGGAGAACTAGCAAGCAATCTGAGAGGCCCCAGCAACCAGAGAGAAGAAGATGCAGTGGGATAATCAAAATGAGTTCTCATGAAACAGAACTGCTGGAGGAAGTAGACAGAAACCCAAATAGAAAATGAGTGTTAAGGAACCAGAAAAGGTTTTAAAAGAAACTAGAAGTAAAGTCTTTTAAAAGACTTTACTTGTACAAAAATATATGTCTCTATGAAAAATTCAGAATATTAAAAAAGAAGATCATCATTATTAAGACTAATTAGTGCTTTGGAGAAGCAAATCTAAGAAATATTTCAAAAGGATAAAATAAATTTTAAGTATTCAGGAAAAAGGAAGTAGAGAAATCAGTAGGAGAATATAAAAATAATAAATGTCCCTAAATGAAGAAAAGGAACAGACTGCAGAAAGACAAGCAATAAAGAGTAGAGGAAAATCTCCCTAACCTGAAAAAAACATGAGTTCTCAGATTACAAAGGTTTGTATGGAATTCCAGCTCAAGTAGAGAAGAGCACCACATGCAAGCAAGTTGAAATTCTTAAACTTCATAAAAAAAAGAGAAAATCTCACAAGCATGCAGATGATAGAAACTAACCTATTCAGTATTATATGGGAAAAGATTTAACTTCTCACCCTCAAGTCAGGTAGCTGCTGGGAGAGAGAGAGGAAACCATCTATATCCAGCTGAATGGACAAATGTGAACCAGGAATTCTATACCCAGCCAAGATACTATCCCCTTATCAGATGAATGAAAAATGCTACAACCCAGGCAAGGACAAAAAAGCATATTGCTCAGGATCCCCACCTGAGGAAAATACTTAAGAAAATTAATGAAAGTACAAGTCTATTTGTGTAGTGTATTGTGTATAATTTGTGATAAATAAGAACTGCTGAAATGGATGGGATATAACGTAAGAAAAACACCAACCATCTCAACAAAATATAGGAATTGGAGGTGAAGAATGGAGAGAGAAGCAAGACAAAAGTACTCTCTAGAGGAAAATTTAAAATATTCTACAAGGAGGTAAAGTGAAGGAATAGTAGCTTTGGTAGCCATGGAGGTACCATATCTTCCTTCAAGAGGAACCAGCCATGAGAAATATAATTTGCTAACAGCCTGCAGTTGTTGGAAAGAAGTGATTTCTCTTCATGCTAATGATATGACTAAATATTTAGAACACAATTTAAATGACAATTTAGAAAGGGAATGGATACAAGTTAAATATTTTTAAAAGCAATATTCTTACTCTATTCTAGAGTAAACAGCAAGTAATGAAATGGCAAAAATATTTTACAAGGAACAAAAACTATGAAATACTTAATAAATTTAACAGGAAATGTATAAGAACTACTGTATATGAAGAAAATTAGAAATCTTACTTAAAGCAAACAAGGTAACGATTTCATTGAATAGAAAGATGATAACAAGTCTCAAAAGTTAATAGGCACATTATGGGTAACAGAGTGCTCTCATATAAAGTATTGCCAGTGGAAAGAGGTTTTCTAGCATTTTTGGAAAGAAATCTTACAACATAACATTAAAATTAATGGTATCCTTTGACTTAGTAATTCCAGTCTTGGAACATAAAAGCACCAATTCTTAAGGACATATGTACAAGGATGTATATTGAAGCATTGTTAGGATTTGCAAAAAGGTTTATAAACAATATGAATGGTTCATAAATGGGAAACTGGGTAAATAAACTGTAAGACATATACACCATAAAATATTATACCACTGCCCAAAAAAATAAAAAAGAGCTTCATCAAGCAACTTGCAAGGATGTCTTACAGTATTGTTGAGTAAGAAGAGCAAAATGCAAAATATGACGCTTATCTTGGTACAAAGAAAAAAACAAATAGCCATCCCCCTAAAAAATATCTCTATGGGTATTTCTTTGACTCTGAGAGGCATTTTTTTCACACTGTAACATCTCTAAAATTGGGTTACATCTTTCAGTCACCATCTGCCATATGGGAGTCGTTACTGCACGGTCGAAGCACAGGAGCCCCCCAGCAGTGGGCGTCTGGGGCTCGCAGGACCCTTGGCAGCTGTGGTGCACTGTCCCAGACAAGACTGCTTCCCTCCTGCTCTGGGTGCACAGAGGCCAATGGGGTACAGGAAGCACAGATCCCAGGGCCTGAGCAACAAAAAGGGATTCAGAAGCACCAAACTCTGAATGTGACTAGGTTTTAGGAATATCATATTCAATTGGTTTTTGCATACAGTTTCCTTCTCATGTGTGCAAAGGAGAGATCTCTAAATAAGCGTAAAAGGACTAATTCAATACATTTAAAATAAAAATGATAAGGATTAAGAAAGCATTGTGTCTGTAAAATTCATAAATCATACAAGAGAATTGATTTGCAAACATATTTCAAACTGCAGTGCAGCCTAAAGTACCGAATTACCAAGGTCCTGGTGAGTGAGCAATCTGGCTATAATCTGTTAGTTTGTGCCCCCTGCCATCTGTAGGGTCTTGGTAAAAGGTATTTTAAAAATAAAAACTTTGGATTGAAAGAAAAACTGGACCACTGCTATATTTTTGTTGCTAATAACACAAATGGAAAAAAAAAAGCATTGTGTCATCATATAATTGGCAGCGTATTTCTTTCTACATAGCACATAAAATAATTGCCTTTCACTAGTGGCATCTTAGAGTAAGTGAAATATGAAGTCTAGACATATGCATATTCATATTTACACAGGAATATATGACTGAAGAGCAATCATGGGTGGATGAGATCTAGGATATTAATATTTGTCTTTGTCTTCAAGAGTTTTCATAACAAATGTCACAGGCTGATACTGGCGCTGGTTGTTTCCTCACTGTTCTGGAGGCTGGATGTCCAGATCAAAGTGTTGGCAGGTTTGATTTCCATGAGGCTCTGTTCTTTCTTTACAGATGGTCATCTTCTTGCTGTGTCTTCAAGAGGCCTTCGTTCTTTATGCATGTGTCCCTAGTCCCTCTCCCAATTCTTAAAAGGATAACACCCATACTCACTATGGCACACCCTAATGACCTCCTTTTACCTCAATTACTTCTTTACAGACCCTATTTCCAAATGCTTTATAAAATATTGGGGGTTAGGTCTTTAGCATATGATTTGGGAGGACAAAATGCAGTCAATAACAATGGGTCCCTTAGCGAGAGTGGAGGAGAGAAGAGTACCCAAGAAAAAAACAAGAGGCAGTGTGAGGAGAGAAGACCACACTTTAAAAAAAGAAGAATATGCACACACATATATAGGCAATACACATTTATAAATCATTTTATGTGTAGGTAAATATGTGAGGGTGTGAGGATAAAGTAGTTGCTTAAAAAATAATACATTGAATGGTTTCTCACTGTCCTTGAATCAAGTCCAAACTGTAACATGGCTTACAGTGCTGGGGCAAGTTAGCCTCGCTGTTCTCCAGGCTCCTCTGCCTCCAGCCTTTCTTACCTTATTCTCTCTGCTCCAGAAACTCCAAAATTCCTTTACTTCCTCAGAAACAAAAGCAAAATGCCTGTAGTGAAAACATTTTAAAGCCAGCTTTCCAGGTGGGAACAAGCACTTTTTAAGAATTAGAACTTGAAGCTAAAGGCAAAAGATGACTGACTACATGTCAAAAGGAAAATGTACAGTTATTTCAGGCCCTGACCCTTTCAAGGTAAGGAGTTAGTTATGTCATGGAACTTCCAAATTTTGCATTATTATTCTTTGATTGTCTTCTCCATTTTCTAGACTTGGTGATGATGAAGTCAAAGCATGTTAAATGAAACATGAGTTCATAGAATAGGGAAACTTTCCTGTGTGATTCAATATTCGGAAGCTTCACCAAAGACAGGGAAAGGATCAATAACAAAAAAGAAAAGAAATTTTAACAGCAAATAAAAAAAGAAATAGCACTGTAATGTGCACTAAAAAGACTGATGACAAACCAGAAAAAAGTGCAATATGTATAGTGAGAGCCTCTAAAAATGTAGAGGAAAAAGAAAAAAAAACACCTATAAAAATTTTCACTAGGAATACAAAGGGACAACTCACAGAAAAGGAAATGCAAATGACTCTTAACCACCTGGGGAAAAAAAGTTCAACCTCTTTCTTAATAAGAGAAATACAAATTAAAACTACAGCGTGATACAATTTCTCACCTATTGTATTGGCAGAAATCCGAAACTTTGACATTATACATGATGGGCAAGATACTGGGGAGTAGACACTCATAATTTGATGATGGGAATGCAAAATGGTTCAGCCTCTATGAAGGGGAATTTGGCAGTTTCTAGCAAAATGTCTTGTGTATTTACCCTATGACCCCAACCATTCCACTTCTAGGAATCTTCTACAGAAACACTGGCAAAGAAACAAAAAGACACATGTACAAGGCTATTCATTTCAGCACTATTTGAAACAGCAAAGAGCTGGAAACAACCCAAAGAGGTCTGTCAACAGAGGGCTGGTGGAATTAACTATAGTATATCCACCCAAAGGGGTAGTGTGCAGCATGCAAAGAAATGAGGAATCTATCTGTGAATTATGTAGATCCCCAAACTTCCTCAGAGTAGTTTTTTCATGAGCTCCTAGGCCAAAAGAAATGTCTAACAGCTCCACTTACTGATGGAACTAATTAAACAAGTTTGTTTATTAATGTAGGAAGTAGCTTGATCCAGATGGAGATTGGAGGAGCTACAATAAAAATTAAACCTCTTTAAATATTCCTTATTTCTCCTTATATCTCTTGCATTATGAGCACTTTTATGTAAAAGTGCTCTTCCCCTCTTTTTATGTAAATAAAAATAAAATTAAAATTTTTCAAGCAATTCTTAAAAATCAAAAGCAAACAAGGGAACTTAATTATATATCTAATTGATGGTATTAACCACAAAGGGAGGGATTATTCCATCATTTCTTTAAATTAGAGCAGTTTAGTCAAACCTCCTGAGGAGGATATGCCCTAATGACCAAAAGAACTACAAATACTGTAAACTGATTTAAGTAAGCATAATGTTGAGTTGCTGTTGGTTTTATTCTGAGACTACTGTGTATTGCAGTGGGACAAAGCAATTGAGCAGCAATATTGTTAAAACTGAGAATGATAATTTCCAGTATAGAAGGATAGAACTATAGGTAATGAGATTAAATGAAAATCCAGTAGACCTGAATTTTAATTCAAAGTATCACTATGACTCATAATATATTTTATTCTGAGGAAAAAGTAACTATCTCACAGCTTTGCCTTCTGGAAAGGCCAAGAAACTCCAGAAATAAGCATCTCTAGCACACAGATTTGGCTCTAAATGTTATTTTTCATTAAAAGTTCTCAGAAATACTCACAGAAATGAATATCTGGGATAGGAATTGTAAAATATGAACCTGGAATGTCTTATATCAGAAGTCAAAAGACGCTACCAAAGATTGGCAGGATCATGTCACATAGTCCTGGAAACATATGAAGACATTACCACCAGGCAAGTGGAACAATTTGAACAATAAAAATTAATGGATTGAATATATCAGGTATGTTTAAATACATGATGTCTTAATGATACTTTCAAAAATGAATCACCACTGAAGAGTGTGAGAGAGTAGATTTATTATTTTGAAAAACTGATGATAAAGATGAAGAGACAAGCATACACAAGCCTTCACTACTATATAAACTGTGCCCCAAGATAATCAAATCATTGATAAGGGGTGTTTCTAGAAGTGCTGAAGCTAATAAATTAGGAAGACATGATGTAGAATTAAAATATTTTGCAACTCCTAATGCAGAGCTTCCTAAACTTTAATGTGTACATGAATCTTGTTTAAATCCAAGGCTTCAATCCATAGCTCTGGAGAAGGGCCTGAGAGTCTGCATTTCTAAGAAGCTTCAAGTGATGTCCTATAGCAAGGCCATAATGAATGTGTGGGTGTTGGCAATTATCATCGGAGGTCACTACCGTTACAAAGGGAGATCTCAGGGACTTCCTCATTGAAGAATAATGTATTACTTCTAAAGTAGAAAAAAAAGCAAAGAATAAACCTGGCTAAATCTCTAAATCTGACTACCAATTTACAGGTAATACAGTGCTAGGGAATCATATAAAATGACACCATTGATAAGCAATCAGCAAAATCTAACCCAAGTGAATATAGATTAAAAACCCTAACTTCAACAAACTGGAGCTTAAAAAGAAATGAACTACTGTAGAAGAATGAGGAGGAGGAGGAGGAGGAGACGGAGATGAAGATGGAAACATAGAAATGGAGACATGGAGTTGAAAAGAAGAGGAGGAGAACAGAGGGGAAGGAGAAGAACAGGAACCAGAGGGTGAATAAGAGGGATGGAGGGGGAGGAGGAGGAGAAGGGAAAGATGAAAAGGGGTGGAGGTCCATAGATTAAAGAAATTTAAGGTCATATCAACCAATTATAATATATAAACTTGCTTATATCCTGGTCCAAGGAAATGAACTGTTCAAAATTAATTATATAAGACTACTGGGAAAATCGGTATACTAACTGGATATTTTAACAACATTAAGAAATAATAATACCTGAGTTCGATCCCCGGTACCAAAATAATAATAATATTATTATTGTTAGGCATGATCATTTTATTGTGCTTTTAAACATGATTGTATTATATTAAGAACAACTTGATATGGTGTCTGTATTTGCTTCAATATCTTTTAGGGTGCAGGGGATAAAGAATTTGCAGAGGTAGATAGGAAACAAGTTAACCATAAGCTATATTTGTGGAAGCTGGGTAATGTGCTTTGCTTGAAATTGCAAAATTGGCAGATCGTGACAAATATATGTTGACTGCACTAGACTTGAGTGAAAAAACTAATTCTAGCTCTTACTCTGGATAGAGCTTTTAGCTACGTGCCTCAGGCAAAATATTAAACTATTTGCTTATTCTTCATATATAAAATGTAAGCAAGTCTTTTAAAAATGCAGAAGTGCCTGAGACTCATCTCTGAGACATGTAAAGCTGTAAAGAAGTAGTCTTTGAGCAGAAAAACAAAGTAAATTTGAATGGAAAGCAGTTTCAGAATGGACCTGGGGAATCAACTATTCTCTACTTCTCCAAGGTTCTCCTCGGCCAGAGTGGAGATGGGAATTCAAACATCAAGATCAGCAAACAAAGGAACTGAAAAGGGGGAACATCTGACAGATTTAGAACAGTGACTATCTTTACCCATTTTGTGCTGCTATAACAGAATACCTGAGACTGGGTAATTTATAAGGAACAGAAATTTGTCACAGTTCTGGAGTGGGAAGGTTGGAAAGACAGAGGTCAAGGCACCACCATCTGCTGAGGATTTTCTTGCTGTGTCATCCTATGGCAGAAGGGCAAAGAGAGGAATAGAGAGAGCAAGAAGAAGCCAAACCTGTCCTTTTATATGGAACCCATTCTCCTGGTAATAAATCCATTCCTGTAATAATAGCATTAATCCACTCATAAGCGCAGAGCCCTCGTGGTCCCATCATCTCTAAGAAGTCCTACCTCTCAACCTCTCCACACTGGGGAATCAACTTACCAAACCACGAAGGACACATTCGAACAATAGCAACTGTGTTTGTAAAGTGTCAAAATGAGAAGATAAGTTGAATTGAAGATAAAAGTGTCAGAGTGTGGACCATGGGCTCTCTTCCTGCAGGGAAAGCTAGAGGAGCTGGTTTAAAAAACAGGGCCTATTCTGACCATAGGTGGGACAGAAAAGCCAGTTAGAACACGATTGCCGTCATCACGAGATGGCTGAGGAAAATCTACACAAGGAGTCATAGGGGGATGAAAAGAAGATGACACTTGAGTGGGGACCATGGAGTCATGGAGAATGGACCTCAGATTTCTGACTACTGGATGAAAGAGCATTGATCAAGACAAGGAAGGTGTATTGAGACACAGCGAGTCTGAAGATCCAGCAGAGGAGACCATAACCAGCAGGAAGTTTTGTGCCCCACTCTATCGCTCAGGGGAGGCTTAGTCTGAAGGTGAAGCTGCAGCTTGTGAGATGGCTCATGGGAAACTACAGCAAGGAGGGCGGATGACCAAAGACAGAACCCTGGGAGAGCCATCATCCAGCCAGTAATGAATGTGTGGACACCAGTGTTGAACGCAGGGTTCGGGGAAGGGAGGGCCTGTTGGAATCACTCGGGCTGAGCCAGCTTTCCTGCCTGCCTCCTGATAGGACAGGAGTGGGCAGAAGTTCACTGACAAGAGAGGGAGAGGAGGACCAACCCAAAGAGAATGGTGCTGAAAGGAAAGAGTAACCCAAAGAGACAGCTTCTAGTGACAGAGAGAGGGCGAGTAAAATAAAAGATGGAAGGGTTTCCCCTGAAGCTGGCAAAGAGTGAATTTGGTCAGGGTGAATTTAGTGCAGAGATGAGGGCAGAAGAAATATATGAAATGTAGACTCCATCAAGGAGAGAAATGGTTGAGGATGAACAGGTATAACCTGAAGAGGATCGGGAATAGCCAGAAAGCTCAAACCTAACAGAAGGAAAGATAGTACTGGAGAGTAGAAAGCAGTGGTTTAAAAGCACAGGGCCTCCCCAAACCCCTGGGGCCAGGTGTATTTCTGAATTTTTTTTTAATTTTTCACATTTAGAATGTTAGTAATGAGACACATATAGTTACTATCTAACACCTGGGGAGAGCTTCATAGGTAAACATGCTAACATTTCTGCAGAGAAATGTATGAAGATTAAAGCAAGTTGAATAAGCAGCTTCACATCAACTCAGGCCTGTTTTGTCACCAAATGAGATATGAAAAGCTTTTATTTCAGAGTCACAGGTAAGGCAATGTGGGCTGGTGGCAGAGGAACGCTGAAAGCAGACCTACAATAGGCTTCTGCTGGGCAGATGGGGAAAGGGGAGAAGATTAAAATCAAGGATCAAGCATTCCAAAAGACAAAATAGAACTTATGGGAAAGGGGACAGCAAAAGGAAGAGGTAGGGGAAGACTCCAGTGGCAGGAGGAGAAAAGGACCATGAGAAGAGGCTCTGCACCTGTGGCCAGGGCCAGCGTGCCCAGGATGGTGGTCCAGTGGGACTGATTGCTGGCTGGAGGAGGTTGAGTCCCAGAAAGTTTCGGAAGGAAATGAGATTCACTGCATTCTCTCTTACTTTCCCTAAGAAAAGCCACTGAGAGGTTCTTCTGGAGTTATTTAAAGGGAACTCTTACCTAAGGGATGGGGAAGGCTTTCAGAACAAGAATTAGTGCACTTAAGGTACTTGGAACATCATAGATAAAAGGAATGTCTTAGAGTAAACATGAAACTTTACATGATAATCTGATGCCATTTTTTCTGTCATGAATTCTAGATTGAGCAGTAGGTGTAGAGATGACGTCGCTTGGTCTAATAATATTTGACATGCTCTTATCAGACTTGAAAGACTCCACCCCTTCACCCAAAGTGTTTCCTAAAAATCCTATATGCAATGAACTCCAGTATCCAGAAGTCCCTGGCTCAGAGGCAGGGAGATGGGTGATAGGAAGCTGAAGGATTCCTGCGAGTGCTGGAAGACAGAACCAGACCCCAAGGACTGTCAGTCCTGCCCTGCACTTCAGCAGAGTGGGCAGAGATTACCAAAACATCATATTAAACCAGTCAGCTCCCTTTTAGAAAAGTCACGGATGGATTTCGGGAACCCCAGGCCCAGTGCAGGGCTGTCAGGATGCCGCTGGCCAACACCATCCCCCAGGATGGAGTGGGTTTAGGAACACCTGAGAGCAGGCGTGTGAGCTGGCGTCTTAGCAGTTCCAGCATATCATCGAGGGCTTCAGCCACGTTAATGAGAACCAGAGCTCCAGACCAAAGCACTTATTTTGAAAATACCTATTTTTCAAAGATTTTGCATTTTAAATTAAACCAGATGAGTAATTGTATCCTAGCTTCGGAATACATTCTGGAAAAGAAAATTCTTGTCCCATAATTTGAGAAAGAACATCATGAAAGCAGTTAGTGGGAAGGAGGGCAGAGTTCCCAGCTGCCCAAGCCTAAACTACAGCGGCTGCCAGGTGGCCTTGGCCAGGCAGAAAAGCAAAGGCCTGGGGAAGTTTCCACACCACTACTTCTCTCTCTTCCACAAAACCAAGTTCACCTTGCAGGCTGGCCTGCTTCCGACTAGTGATAGCCTAGTGTGAAAAGAATTATGACAGACACTATTTTATACCCTTTAAGGGACAAATTTGAATTATTGGTATAGGGAAGTACTTGCTCTTGCCTTTAGTTGTTTTTAATTTTCAGGATTTGTGTATTGCTCTAAACAACCATCACCAGAAAAACTGGATAAGGGTTAATTGATGATAGGCCCTCAAACTACACATTCTCACAGACCTAATTGTAGCATTCTTCCTTTAATTTGATGACATGGTATCCAGAACTAGTCGCTTCTAGAATAAATATTCTCAAGGCTTTAGAATCAATTAAGGAGCCACCAATAAAACTTAGCTTTTCTGAAGAAGACATTCATCCCCCATTAAACTGTCACACAAGGTAAACAAGGGAGGATGTAGAGAAGACATGGAAACCAGAGGAAAAGTAGAGGGTAATAGAATTGAGCAGAGAGCTGTGGGTTCAAGTCCTCCTCCTGGCTGCTGTGGCCATCTATCAGCCTGAAGAGAAGCTGATATGTCCAGAGCTCTACCATGTACCAGGCTGTGTCCTCACAGATCATTTCTTCTAACATGCATACATAAAACCCAGGGCTATCATAAGGAAACTGAGACACCAAGAAGTTAATTTGCCCTTAATGTCTTGAAACTAGAAAGCACTAAAACAGTCAAACCAAAGTCTGTCAAACTCCAAATCTATTTCTCTTAAGATTCAGATTTGCAATGTGATGATTACAACAAACTAGGCTCCAAGAATTTAGCATCAATTAAATAATTGGAATTAACTAATTACCGTTCAGCAGTGATTCTATGAAAAGAGCAGGGCAGGTCATCTGCTTCTAAATTCAGACTTTTTTCTCTGACTTGTAGCCTGACCTTAGACTAGCTATCTTGAGTCTCAGTTACCTCAATTGAAAAATGAAACTAATCATTACACCTATTTTTCAGTCTAGATGTCAAGATTATATGAGAAAATGAAATGTGGAATCATCTTTCACTCAGAATCTCAGTAAATGATGACAGGTTAAGTTACTCAAAAGAAAGTACAGTAAAACCTTGGTTTGCAAGCATCATTCATTCTGGAATCATGCTTGTAATCCAAAGCACTTGCATATCAAAGCAAATTTCCTCATAAGAAAAAATGAAATTCAGATGATTCCACAACCCAAAAATATTCATATAAAAAGGATTACTATACTATAATACAAAATAATGAATAAAATACAAAATATAAAGAAAAATAAACAAATTAATCTGCACTTACCTTTGAAAACCTTCATGGTTGGTATGAGGAAGATGAGAGATAGGGTTTCTCTGTGGGATGACTCTCACTATCGCTAATGGAATCACTGCTGCCTATTGGCTCAATGGAATCTTTTTCTTTTCATGCAACTTTAACAAGGAACCCATCCAATGATACTTGCTTTTGCTTCCTTTTAAGGATTTCACAGAGATGTGACATTACATTGTCATTAAGCAGATTCATCACTTGCACTGCCACAGCCTTTCTACAAAATTTTACACTATTTCCCATATTTTATACATTGCTCTAATCTCATTTGCAATGAGGGATTCCTCCACTTTTTTCTCCTCCTCCTCTGCAGATGAGATCTCCTCCATAACCTCTTGCTGTTGATAGACAATCACCCACAATCCTGCAGAGGGAGAGAGAGGGGGAGAGGAACTATTGGCTCAGTTGTGATCATGTGATGTTTGGTGTCACATACTACTCACATTGCAAGATGCTGCTCGTTGATCAAGTTAAAAGAAATGTTTGCCCATCTCGTAGAACACTTGCAGAACAAGTTACTCACAATCCGAAATTTTACTGTATAGTACAATGTCTAAGTGTTTGGCCTCTGCCTCATTCTACCAGGTTCTAACCCCAACTCTTCCACTTAGCAGCATCACTTTAAACAAGTTACCTTAATTCTCTGCAAAATAGCGATAATAACAGGATTGTTGTGCTAAAAAAGCAAGACATCAGACAGTTTTATGTTTCTTGCTGATGTATCTATGCATACAGATTATTGCCTTCCACCTTAAGACTCAAAGCAAGACTATCCAAGATCCTTATTGGTGATCAATGTGCCAATTTCCATGTAACTTATTACCCGAATAGCAAAACAAATGCTATAACAGTTTTTGAAGGATTTCTAGCTAATTTAATGACTTCACTAAATAAAAGAATATCCCTAAATACCCATATAAGCTACTGATTATACAGGGATTTAGGCTTCTTAAGCTGTGGTGGCAAAGACATGAACTTGAGATAGGCAAGGAAGAGAGAGAAAAGTACCCAAATGCAGGAAATAGATACTCTTCAAGAGCTAGCAGGTAGAAAGTTACAGTCACACCAGCCTGACCATAGAGATTCCAGAAAAATTACAGTGCAATGGTAATCAAATGTCTAAGACACCAAATGACAGATTTAATTGCAAATATTTTAAATCATCCATCCTAGAAGTATACAAATATGTGCCAAATCACATATTCCTATTTCTGATCTACAAAAGATGGACATTAGAGTTACATATGGCATTTGCAATCTAGAAAATGATGATCAAGGGGAAGTAGTGGTCAAGGCTTAACTGGACTACCAGCTAGAGAACATAACCAGAGAGTGCAGGGTTTGCTTCAAGAGTAGAAAAGATTCATCCAGCAGAGGCAGCAACAGATGACCCCTCCAAGTTGTTGAGAAACCAGTCAGCGAAATCTAGAGTCCAAAGAGTATTCATCTTCTGAGAATAGAGTATCCAGTAGTAGACAGTTTAAGATACTTCAGTTGCTTGCTGGTGATCTCTGCTTATTGGTCATGCTGGATATAGGAGGAAATTCTAGAGGAATAGCCCCAAATCCCAAATATGAAGTCAAAATGACAAATCCGGTAAACCTGCAAGGACTACTTCATTTAAGGGAGAAACTGGAACTGGCCAGGCCAGCATGGGCAGCATCAGTAAGAAATGGACTGTAGAGAGTAGAAGATCTAAATCCCCTGGGCCATTCCTCAAGGTCACCCAGGGCTCCCCTTGCCCTCTGCTTAGCACTGATCCACATCTTTCTCCCCATCAGACTATAGACAGGAAAGATATCCCTTTCCTTGGTATCTCTCATTTCCCTTTTTATTTTATTTGGCACAGAAAAGTAACATAATAAAGAGGAAAGAAAGGTGTGGAGTTGAGCCTTGCTCTTGAGTTTTACTTTATAGGGCTTGGGGCAGCATAGTGCTTGAAAATTCTATCATGGAATCAACACTGCCTGAGTTCAAATCTTGGCTCTTCTTAGTAGCTGCATCGACAAGTTGTTAGTCACTTTGCACCTTGATTTTTTGTACCTGTCAGTTGAGAGTAATACTAATCATACCTACCCTGATGCACTGGGAATGAAGTAAATGTAAGCACTCACAGTAGTCCACATGTTATGGTAGATCTTATTACTCATATCCATAACTTAATGGACATTATAATGCATGTTAATTCATCTCTCTGTGCTTTAATTTCTCATCTGAAGAAAGAAAGGTATAAAATCCATCTCATGGGGTTAGATATGAAGATAAAATTAAATAACAGAAGTCAAAAATATGTTAAATGGAAAACACAATACAAATGTTTGTGTTTGCTCTTATCATTGCACTTAGTAGCCATTACAATTAATGATTGCTAAAATATGGAAACAAAACAACCACGGAGAGGTTGGCCAGACCCCCTAAGACTCACTATCCTGAGATCTTGCACAGGAAATTTATTTATAAACATGAGTGCCAGACAAGTGTTCCGTGTTAGCTATGCCTGGGCCCTGGAGATCAACCCTGCCATGTGGAAGGGATGGGCTCTGCCAAGCGTGGCTCTGCAGTGTCCCTCACACGTGCCTGAGAAACGGCTCCCCTGGAGGCCTTCTGTGCTCCACTGAGCCCAATCCCCATTGTGTCCACCTCTCCAAAGGCCATAGTCTCCCTCCAGCAGCCCTCCAGACCATGGTTTCCAGTTGGCACTGGCATGGAACTTCAGAGCTCGGTGCATTCCATGCTCCATCCCCCTGGCTTCCACCGAGTGGAGTGGTTTCGCCTGGCTGCCCCATACATCACCTCCAGGAGGGTCAGAAAAGAATGCACTTACCAGCCAAAGCTGGGGCAGAACCCAAGCCAGCATATCATGTCATCCAAGGGAGTCTGGTGCTCCATCATCACCATGACACAGACACAGAGCAGACCCCCAGGAAGAACCCACACCTTCACCAGAGCCAGGGAGGTGGCCAGAATATCAAGTGGTGATGTAGATTCTCCTGCAAAGACTGGGCCACCAACACCCAAGCCCTGGAAAACTCTCCAAGTAGACATTCGACAAACAAAAGGGAAGAGAAGAAACAGGAAAAAAAGCATTTGTCTGTGAAGCTTCTTTCCTCCACCAAAACTTAAAAATGACTCATTTAAACTCAACTCATAGAGATTTGTAATGAGCTAAAATAATAACAGTAATAGTAAACTGAAAAGCATTCCTTCTGTAGGTCTCAAGTGCCTAGAAAATTTTCCTAAAGAGATTTTGAGCACTTGGCCTCTCTGAGCTTCCTCATTAAGGTAATGAGGATGAAAATACTGACTGTGTGAATTTCCCAAAGACAGTGCATAAAAGGAAGTTGATACAAAAAAGTTGGACCACTGATAAGCCCAGATGTTTTACCCAGGTCTCAGTCGATCTTGACTCCTTTTCCATAGTAGTGAGGATCCTTCATTCATCTGTCCACAAGATCTCCCAAAACCTGGAGTCACTGCCACCTCACAGCATGCCCAGAGCCAGCACTCTTGAGCCATTCCTGCTCATGCCTTGAACCAATCTGATAAAACCCTACAGATGCCCTTGGAAACTGACAACCCTGTGGTGATGGATACGTCATCCACAGCACTATACTCTAAGACCTTGAGTCACTCACATCCTGACACAAAATCCTTTGACCCTTTCTATTTTTCAGAAGTAGAACAATAGCCCTTAATCCAAATTCACAATTATTCATTCAGTCACTCATTCAACAAATACTTACCGAATGTCGACTCTGTGTCAGGCACTATGCCAAGAACTAGAGACAGTGTGGTGCTAAAAGCCAAAAGTGATGCTTATTCTTACACTCCAGTACATGCCTTCTCAATAGGGCAGTATTCCCCATGGGGGAAAATAGATTCTTGGTTGGCAAAAAAAAACCTGATTCTTCTTATGTATAAAACAGATATCCATATGGTATTGCATACACACATGCGTGGCTAGTTTTCTACTGCTGTTGTAACAAGTTACCATGAATTTAAATGGCTTAAAATAATATTTCTTATCTTACAGTTCTGCAAGTCAGAATTCTGAATTGGGTCTCACTGGGGGAAATCAAGGTGTCTGGGAGAGGCTGCATTCCTTCTGCAAGCCCCAGAAGAAAATCTGTCTCCTTGTCTTTTTCAGCTTCTGGAGCCTGCCCATGACTTATCTCCTGACTCCTTCCTTCAATGTCAAAGCCAACAGTGACCAACCAAGCCCTTGTTACACTGCATCTCTCTGACATGGACTCACTTGCCTCTCTGTTTGTCATGTAAGACTCTTCTGATTACATTGATTCCACCCAGACAATTCAGGATCCTCCCTATCTCATGGGCAGTGGATTAGCAGCCCTGATTCTGCCTGTACCCTCATCCCCTTGCCATATAATATTACATGTTCACAGGCTCTATGGTTCCCGGTAAAGGTCCCATTGGTTTGGCATCTCGTGAGACCTCACAGTGAAGGGGGGATGGCAATGATAAGACAGCATGTTGGAGAAATTGGTCCCATCTTGGGGCAAGAGCAAAAAGAGAGAGAGACTCGTGTTTCATAATCTTTTTGAGGGCATTCCCCCAATGTCTAGTGACCTACTACCATGACCCACTTTTAAAGGTCCACACCACCTTCCAATACCATCACCTGGGAACACACCCTTTACTGTAATCATGTGAACTTTTGAAGGGGACACAAACTGTACTTGATCCATAGCAACATAATTGAATGTGTGCAATTTGGGGTCAGCCTACTTAAGCTCAGCCCTCAGCTGTCTGTTTACCAGCTGTGTGGCTGAGGGTATACTAGTGAAGCCCCCAGGGTGGGCAACAAGAGAATGGACCTCTTCAGTTTTCATGAGAACTAAATGTGTTACTATAATGATAACTCAGAAATTGCCAAGTATGCAGTAAGTGCTCAATACATGTTAACATTACTGTTAGTGGGGACAGCAAGATCATTCAAATAATCACAGAATAAAGGTGTCAAGTTCAAATGATGATATATGCTAAGAAAGAAGAACAATGCTTTTATGAAGTGGTGAGAACGTAGAATAAAGAGACTCACAGGGTGGGGAGTAGAAAGTGATCTCTGAACTGAGATTTGGAAAAGGGGTTGGCATTAGCCAGGTTAGCACAGGGTTGGAGAGGTGGAGAGCTTCCCAAGCAGACGGGACAGCATGAGGATGCCCTTGGAGTAGAAAGGACAAAGCCTAGTCATGTAACTGACAGGCTAGCATGGCTGTGCTAAGAGAACAAGGTGCAGTAGATGCCAGGAGAGACCCGAGAGATGGAAGGCCTGGAGCCATGTTAGGGCTTTCACCTTTACTCTAAGAGCACAGGAGAGTGCTGGTGGACATAAAGGATAGGGAAAGGATGGCAGAAATTAAAGGGTCAGGACTGGATTGGAGGGGTCAACAGTGGCTGCAGAGAAACTAGTCCAGAGGTAATGAAGAAGGCAACCAAGATAGGGATGGGTAAAATTGACAGGACTTGCTGAGTACAGCAGAGCAGCGTGTGCACATCCACGTGCATCCATCCGTGCCTGCAGTCACCCTTTCCCCAAGCTTGAAGGTGTCCTGTCAGACAGGAGTCTGCAGGAGGATCTCACCAGTCCTGCCCAGATGTGCAGTGACTTCTGCAGCACTCTCCACACCATTCCATATTCCGGGTATAAAATAAACTTTAAATTGGATACAGCTTTAACAAAAAGTGATGCTGGCAACAGCGCTTCTTTTAGGGCCTCTGTTTACTGTAGAGTGTTTTAAGCATGACGTTTTAATTTCAGATTTTTTAAATATGCATTTTGTGAGAAATAAACAGAGATGACTTAACTAGAAATTGAACCTGGGTCTCCTGGCCCTTAGCCCACATTTCCACCAGGGAACCAACTGTCTGCTGAAGTATAAATTCATGTATCCAAGCTGCTGTATGGCCAGCATGAGCTGTATTTATGTTCCTCTTAAAAATATATGCACTTCTCGCTGGGGATTTAGCTCAGTGGTTTCGCTGCCTGCTGTGCAAGTGCAAGGACCAGAGTTCGATCTCTAGTACCAAAAAAATATATATATATACACATATGCACTTCTGGCCCAGAGGGCTCAGGGGCCAAAATATTGATCCCATTACTTTAATCTCAAAGCATTTGATTCATGGCTTTGGGCATCAATGGCTGCATGCAGACACACACATAAGGTGTTGGAAACAAGATTGTGTGCCTGAAATCTTGTTTTCTTCGATCTGCTCCAAAGAAACCTAATCCAATTCCTGAATTAGACTGAATTATAACTGGACATATTTTCCTAAAAATGCCTTTGTCTACTCCATGCCCAAGATTTTCATGCTTCCTCTTGACCTGGAGGGGTCATGGTTTTCAAATTAGTATCTTTTGGTTCCTTAAACAATTTGCCATGGCACAGGTTGGGAAAGGAATCTAATGAGAATAATGAAGCCTAGCAGAAACCAAACCATGAAGAGAAATAAATAAAGATTAGGGTGGAAGAGAGTAAGAAGAGTAAGAAGGTCTCTGTTTCTGTTATGTTAGAAACAATGAAGTCAAGGGATTCTGTTTTACTCCATGTCCACTACTGATTCCTGTGTAATCTTCTGCAATTCAGTTTCATTCAGTTCAACAGTGAGTAATGAATGAATTTAATGGGCATGTTATAAAAGCAGATCACTGTGTTAGGTGCTGGAAGTCTAGAAATTATTTAGATACAGTACCTGTCCTTAGGGAGTTTGCAAATGAGGAGCAGAAACAAATACCTCACAGGAACACAAATTTCTTAAATTACAAGGCATAAATAGCCCCAAAGTACAAATGACTTAAAGTGCAAAATAAAAGATAGATTATAGGAAATGGAGATAGACCTTGTGGAGATGGGAGGGAGATCTGGAGACAGGAAAAGACAAAAATGAGGGGAAGGGAAGGAGAAGAGAAAAGGATCAAGATGTGATATGTGTATGTACCACTTTTCCATCACGAATGTATTTATTATATATTGCAAACATACTAACAAAAAAGGAGGAAAATATAGACCCAAAAGCCTAAAAGAAAGACAGATTTCATCTGGGGCACAAGGAAGACTTTCCTGAGACAAAGATACCTGTCCCAAGATGGCACAAAACTTAACTAAGTTAATAAAATGGGATAAAGAACTGCAAGTAAGCCACAAAAGGACATTGGCCAGCTCATGAAAGTATCATAAAGTCCAAAGAGTTATAATAGACAATGGCCATTCTTTGAGCTCCTCAGCATGTGAACTCCCTTCTTTTGTTTGGGAAATTCTCCTTCTTGGGAAGCTCAGCTGGATTCTCACTATGGAAAACAAACATTCCTGAAATTTTCTTTTCTCCCTCCTGTGAAGTTGGGGAGCAGACATATGACTCAGGTTTAGGCAATCAGATACATGTGCCAATACATTAAATCAGGGGCTAATGACACAAAGAAACACAGGTCACAATAAATTATTGCTGGCACTATAAGCAGCCATCCAAAATCTAGTTCCCAAAGACAGTGATGGCAGAGGAGCCCCAGGTAGCCCCCAGCACCCCCAGGTCAGGGTGTGGACAGTACAGGCTACAGGGTCAAGGGCTACAGCAGCATGACCACAGTAGACCTGTTCTGGAAAGTGATTTGGGTGATGGTTTCAGCTGGTCACCTCTGACCCAGTTCCTCTGTGGGCCAGCTGATGTCCTTTTGATAAACTTACTTTCTGCCTCCATCACCCAGAGTGGATTTCATTTGCTTGCAACCCAAATATCTTATTCATATGGCAATAGCATGAGCAAAACCTCCCAGGTGAAGAAGTACTTGAGCAGTTCAATACTAAGAGAGCATAAAGAGTGAGATGAAAAGGATGGAAACAAGCTAGAGGGACAGATGGAGGTCAAGTCACAGAGACACTGAGGCACTGGGGTAAGAAACTTGGAACTCATCCTAAGGGTGATGGGCATCATGGAAGATACTAAGCACAGAAGCAGCACTGGACACAGTCATATTTTAAATTGACTGAACTCCAGGAGAAAGGGTCAGTGAAAAGTGGGCAGGTCTAGATAAGGAGAGACCACATGTGAGTATATCACAATAAGGTCCAAAGAAACATACAGAGGAATAAAAAAAGGGGCTGAATGCAGGCCTTGGGCAGAAGTTGGAGGAAAGAGGTGGTGATAGTCCTCAGAAATATTTAAGCAACAAAGAAAGTATATGAGTCTATTTTCTATTGCTATAACAAAATACCTGAGGCTGCAGACTTCTTATAAAAAAAAAAAGAAGTTTATTTTTAGCTCAGAGTTTGGGTGGTTCAAGGGCACTGGCTCTACTCTAGTGAGAGCTCTACTCTTTGTCACGTAGCAAATGGCTACATGGTGGGAACAATTAAGAAGGAGCAATCACAAGGAGAGACAGGAATCCAGAGGGTACAAAGAGTCTAGCCATGATCTTTTATAATAATACTTTGGCGAGTTAAGGGAGGAGCCATGAGAACTGTACTAATTGCATCCAAGGCCAGTTGCTCCAGTGACCTAATATCCTAACTAGATCTCACCTCTTAACATCACCATGGCAAGGACGAAGCTTCCTCCAACACAGGAACCCATGGGGATCACACTCAAACCACATTAAGCCATAGCAGCAGGTGATACTTACATTAACTCTGAGATGAGAGAAGTCTCTTTACCATTCTGGGCTCAATTTCTTCACCTTCAAATTAGGAGTAAAGTCTGGGCATCCTTCAAGGATGTGACAATTTATGATTCTGATTACAGGAGATGCCAGTACACCAACCTGAAGATAATGGATATCACTGAAAAAGAAAAGAAACTTCCTCATAGGGACAGGTCAACCCTGTTGAGAGCTGATTAAGATGGGGACAGGGTGTGCCACTTCCAATGAGAAAGATAAAGGCTGCTGAGGATTAACATGAAGTCTGCAGAGTGGCTTTGAGCAGCCCACCACATGGTAAAGATGAGTTTGTTTACTGAGAGTTGTGTTCCTGTGACTGAAAGCTGAAAGGAGAGTATATGATTACATAAAAAGGAAACATCGTTGTATATAACAGGTGCACTGCCAGTGTCTATTAACATTTGAAAATCTGAACTCCTGTAAAACACAATCCCCTTCTTCAACTGATTTTTTTACCCAGCTGTTTTCCCACTACATAGACATGAATTTACAAGCCTACTTGATTTCTTGAACATTTATAGTAAAATGTTTCTTTAATCGGATAAACATTTCTTGAGCAACGCTAGATATTCTTCTAGCAAACAAAATATCTAAAAGGTTGGGTGTCCAAACACCCAGGATACGACCACTCTTTAAGTACGTATGTAGCTAAAATTGAACAAGAAAGGTGATCAGGAATAGAAGCATAAGAAATGAACACTTTCACAAAATCTCAGCCTGCCAGGGGAAACACAAGTTTCCAGCCCAAGCGGAATTGGCCTTTGCAATGCATAAGTTCTTTCTCAGCTATAAGAAATATGTCTTAAGTTCCTGTGATGATAGTTTTGTTTGAAAATTTAAGTGGCCAGGAAGCTCTCTTCAAACTATTTCTTTGAAGACTCCAGAATAAAAATATGGCTAACGTTTCAGAGTTAATGAGCTTTCCTGCTTTCCAGCCAGTATAATCAAAGGGAATACGATGACACACCTTGGTCTCTTATGCTGTCAAAGTTGATCACGTCACCAAGTAGGGCTAAAGAAGACTAGTGATGGAGCTCCGTCTGCAGATTCTAAACTAACTCTCTGCACCCACCAACTCCCAGCTAGGCACATGAGAAAAACCAAGTTAATCTTGAGATGATCAGAAGGAGAATTTATATCTCTTATCAGTTTGAGGCACCCCTTGGAGGATTTTCTCATTTCACCTCCTTCTTTAAAGTCACCTTGATTTAGGGAGGAATGTTTTCATTTTTAAAGCAATTGTACACTCTTTCCCAAGCAGAGCTTAATTTTAATAACAAAAATCATTCACTACCACCTTCCCTTGCTCCCCTCACCCCAGAAAAAGTTGTTTATTTTTAAAATCTGCTTTACTGAAACTTCCAGCTTGGTTCCTCTGAGCCACTGCAACTTCTAAGGTGTAGCCTGCAGAGGGACAAGACAGCGTGCCCAGCTCAGTACCATCTGGGATTTTGGTTGTTGTTTCTTACACTTCTAAGAGCTTCCCTGAAATCAGGACATGATTGAAGTGTGCTGAGGGAACAAATGCTAACACTTGGGACAGATTCATTCCAGGAGAAACAAGCTGGTGGCAGCCGCACTGCTGGTGGACACATTGGGCAGCCCAGCCATGTGTCCCTGACCAGCCCTAAGCTGGAGGGCACATCCTGAAGGCCAAATCTCCAGGAAAAAGACCTGGAAGACAGTTTCCAGCTCTTAGCACCTCACCTTTGCCTCCTTTGCTTTTCAGTTATCCAGAGGGAGAGAAATGTGCCTTAAAATAGACTTTAAAAAAAATTCATCCACTTACTATAATTTTCTTCTCTCTCTCTCTCTCTCTCAATATGTCCTCACTGGCTGACAGAGACAAATTTTCCCCCACTCCCCCTCACCACCCATTACAATCTACCTCACTATCCATTTCCCTAGCCCCTCGCAGCCCCCAAATTGGATTTCATGATCGATAAATATTGCTGCTACTGCTGCTATTGACTTTATCTTAAATCAAAAAATAAACACAATTTCAAAAACCAAGTTTTCTAAACTCCCAGTGACTGAGACAGGAAGGGGTGGGGGGCAGGCAGGCAGCCTGTTTGTACACCCACTGGCACTGCCTCTGCCTCACCAGTGAAGCTTTCCATGGAAATTCTGGCTGCATGGGCCTTGGCGAAGCTTGGGACTATTTTTGGAAGCCTAAAAACCTCAGGGGAGTGACTTTTATTCATGTACAGGGTCCTTACTTTTATTTATTAAAGAAACAAAAACATGCCTCCTGCTTAACTTCAACCAGCTTTCACATCAAGTAAAACAAAACTCGTTGGCTGATCCAATCGGTCGGCCATTGGCCAGGGCAGAGGGGAACCCCTAGCATACCAGGTCAGAAACTTGTGTGACCTGGGTATTAATCACCCTTCAAGGAAGGGGAGGAGCCACAAACTCCTGAGGCTCTCCTCTCAAAGGAACAGCCTTAGGAGAGTATTTGAGCCCTGCTTGAAGGGGGAAAGTGGCTGGGCAAAACTCCAGCAAATTTGCAGTGTTTCAGGCAAGAAAGAAAAGATAGAAGGCTCAGCATTACCCCTCTCCAACCTGCAACTGTGACACCGATGTCCCTAAAACCAGCAGAGAGGAGCCTGGGGCCAGAATCGCCCCACAGCTCTGGTTTCACCCCTCTGCCCCCAAAGTCTAAGTGTTCATTTAACAAGTTGTGAAAGGCAGGCAGCCAACCCTCCACCTCCATGGCCTCCAGGAGACAAATTGATTCAAGGTTTCCTCATTGAGCCTGCAGCCCGATGCCTGCAACAATAGCAGCTGGTAGTGAGGTGCTGTTATCTTATCACCCCTCCCAGCCAGGACTAGTGGCCTATTAGGCAGCTACAAATGGGGAAAAGAAACAGCCAGAAATGTGAGAAAAGTGGAAATAAAACAAACGCTAAACTTAGCTGGTTGCATCCTCAGACCAAATGCTAAGGACAGCCTTCTGTCTTAATCCGTTTTCTGTTTCTATGACCGAATACCACAGATGAGGTGATTTATACAGAATAGAGGTTTGTTTAGCTCACAATTCTAAAGGCTGCAAAGTCCAAAAGAATGGCACAGCATCTGGTAATGGTCTGCTTTCTGCATCATAATGTGGCACACAATATCATATGGCTAACACCTCAGAGTGAGTGTGCTAACTAGGATTTCTCTTCCCCTTCTTATAAAGCCATTAATGGCATCATGGGGCTTCACCATCATGACCTCATCTAAACTAGATTCCCTCTGGAAGGCCTCATCTTCAAATATCATTAATTTCTGACTTTGGAGACTCAGATTTTAACATGTGGGATAGACCCAAACCACAGCACTCATTATTACTCTTTCTTCTTTTCTGTCCACACAAATTAGGATTATAGCTAGGATTCATATTGCATCCGAAAGTGTTAGAGGACAGCTACTAACGCCACACGGGGCAAGTCACTTTAGCTTCCATGGAGCCCTGTTTCCTCCTGTTAAATGCATGTGTGGCAGAGACCTCTACCTGCCCATTGTGGATCTGTTCTTTCTGGATGCATAGCTGGAGTATGTATCCTTCTGTCCTGGCCATGTAACGGTCATTCCTAGCCAACAGAATATAAGCAGAAGTAATCACTGCCATTTCCAGCCCCAAAAGCATAGTGTGCCACCTTTTCCTCCTCCCACCTGCCCATCAGAGCAATGAAGAAGACCTGGGTGTCCACATATTGAAGATGGCAAAGCCATAAAATATATCCCAGAATCACCCTGTGAAAAGCTTCTCCACCTAACCCAAAATATCTTCCTTGTGTTGCTGCATGAGCAAAGAAAAAGTAGTGGTTGGGTTAAGTCCCTAAAGTTTTGGGGACCTATTTGTTACTGTGGCCTAGCCTACTGCTACTAATATTGGGTGATAATAACACTAGCCCTACCTAACTCATAGGGAGATGGAAAAAGGCAAATGAGATATTTCATGTGATAACATTTTGAAAATATATCACAAACTTCTGGTCAGGAGCAAAAATACCATCTGGAACTGGACAACATTATGTTAAGTGAAATAAACCAGGCACAAATACTACATGTTCTCACTCATGTGTGGAAGCTAAAAAGCTGATTTCATAGAAATAGAAAGTAGAATAGTGGTCACTAGAGACTAGGAAGGAAAGGGAAGTGGGACAGAAAGAAGTTCAATAAAAAGTACTGAAATATAGTTATTTTAAAGAAATAAGTTCTAATATTTTATAGCACAAAGGAGTGACTGAGATTTGGAGAAATTTATTATATATTTATAAAGAAGAGAAGAGAAGACAGTTCAAAGGTCTCCACCATGAAACAAACAAACAACAACAACAAAAAAAAAAAAAAAGTGGCCATACCACCACTCCCAGTGCAGAGGAGGAGGCTTCCAGGCCACAGTAGCAGCTCTCCAAGTGCAGAGGAGGAGGCTTCCAGGCTGCTGTACCACCCCTCCCAGCTCAGAGGAGGTTAGGCACACAGGCACCAGCAGAACACCCACACACACATTGAAATGAGAAGACACGTAAACAAATATCAAACCCAGAATTCCAGATCACTACAGCAACCCCAAGGGGAAACGAGATGGAACACTGTGATACTCAACCACCCGGACTCACTGAACTGGCAACAAAAGAAGATCTGGAAAAAATGAAATAAAAATAATTTTTCAGATAACAGCAGAGATTTTGCTCATAGTGCAAGACATGATTAATAAATCGAGACAGGACACAGATTAAAAATAGAGGAGCTGAGGAACATGAGGGAATCCCAACATAGGAAACAAATGTAATCCATAAAACAGATGCAAACAGATTTCCAGAAGACTAAAAACTCCATCGAAAGTCTACACAGCAGAATGAGCCAATGTGAGGACAGAATCTCAGATATAAAAGATAAGATTGAAATTAGAGGCCAGGAAAACAAAACTTTCTTTAAAATTATAAGGGACCATGAGAAATCAATCCAGTAGCTGCTAGACGATGCAAAGAAGAATAACATAAGACTGATGGGAGTCAATGAGGAAACAGGAGAGATTCAGATGACATGAAAAATCTGTTCACAGAAGTGATGGTAGAAAACTGCCAAAGCAAGGGAAAAGAACTTGACATACAGATAAGGGAGGCATATAGGACTCCAACTAACCATGATTTTAAAAAACTACACATAGGCATATAATTGTTAAGATTCCAGAAACCCAACAGAAGAACAAAATTCTACAAGCAGTAAGAGAAAAGAAACAAATCACATACAAAGGAAAGCCCATCAGAATCACAGCAGATTTCTCAACACAAACCCTCATGGCAAGAAGACTTTGGAGTGATGTATTCCAAGCCCTAAAGGAAAACAACCTCCAACCCAGATTGCTGTACCCTGCAAAACTATCTTTCAAAATTTATGGAGAAATAAGATACTTTCATAACAAAGAGCACCTTAGGAACTTCATGAATACCAAAGCAGCGCTCCAAAAAATTTTAGACAATATCCTGGGAAAAGACAACAAACATCACAACCCAAGGAAGACCAGCAGAATGAATCCATCAGGCATGACAAGAAATTAAAGGCAAAGGGGGAGTATACAACAAAAAGAAAAAGTCATGACAATAATAAGTCAATACATATCAGTTAAAACCATTAATATTAATTAATCACAAGAAATAGACTGGCACAATGGGTCAAGAAGCAAAATTCAACAATATGCTCCAAAAAACACACTTAATTCAAAATGAAACTCATAGACTGAAAGTTAAAGGGTGGAAAACAATACTCCATGCGACAGGAACTCCAAAAAAAAGGAGAAGTAATTATCCTCTTTGAAGACCCAGTGGATTTCAAACCAACACTGATTAAGAGAGACAGAGAAGGACATTACATCCTTGTAAAGGGAACAATCAAAGAGGAAGAGATAACGATCATAATTATATATGCACCAAACACCAGTGCATCCAACTATATAAAACAAATACTAATAGACATGAAAAATCATATAAGCACTAATATAATAGTAGTACAGGAACCCATTACCCCACTCTCACAAATAGACAGATCAACTAGACAAAAAATAAGCAACAAAATACTAGAACTCAATCGAACTCTTGAACAAATGAATTTCACATGTTTACAGAGTGTTCCACCCCACAAAATCAGAATACATATTCTTTTCAGCTGCACATGGGTCATTCTCCAAAATAGACCATATACTCACTCATAGAACATGTTTAAGTAAGTGCAAAGGAATTGAAGTTATCCCCTGTATGTTGTCAACCATAATGCAATGAAATTGGACATCAATAGCAAAAGAAACCACAGGAATTTCATAAACACATGAAAACTGTAAGAGGAAATTAAAGAAGAAATCAGAGAGTTCCTACAATTAAATGACAATGACAATACAATATGTCAAAATCTATGGGACACATTGAAAGCAGTCTTACCAGGGAAATTCATAGCAGTGAATATTTATATTAGGAAAACAGAGTGAGCCTAATTAAACAACGTGATGCTGAACCTCAAGCTTCTACAAAAAGAAGAGCAGGACAACCCCAAAGCTCATACAAGGGAGGAAACTATAAAGATCAGACCAGAAGTCAATGCAATGGAGACTAAGAGAACGATACAAAAAATCAATGAAGCCAAGAGTTAGTTCTTTGAAAGAATAAACAAAATTGACAAACCCTTAGCCAACCTTATCAGAAAAAGGAAAGAAAAGGCCCAAAACCACGCAATTAGGAATGAAAAGGGTGAAATTACAGCAGACCCAACAGAAATCCAGAGGATCATCAATACCTACTTCCAGAACCTAAACGCCAATAAGATGGACAACACAGAAGAAATGGACAGATTCCTAGATACATATGAATTACCAAAGTTGAATGAAGAAGACCTAAAAATTCTAAACAACCGAATATTAATCAATGAAATTGAAAATGTAATTAAAATCTTACCAACTGAGAAAACCCTAGGACCTGATTTCTTCGCTGCTGAATTCTGCAAGATATTTAGAGAGGAACTGCTGCCACTAATATTTAAACTCTTCAATGAAAGTGAAAGGGAAACAATACTCCCGAATTTATTCCTGGAAGCAAGCATCACCTTGATCTCCAAAGCAGAGAAAGACACAACCCAAAAAGGAGAACTATAGGCCAATCTCACTAATGAACATAGGTGCAAAACTCCTTAATAAGATACTGGCAAATAGAATGCAGAAGATCATCAAGAAGATCATGCGCCGTAACCAAGTGGGATTCATCCCAAGGATGCAGAGATAGTTCAACATACACAAATCAATCAATGTAATACACTATATCAATAGAGCCAAGGACAAAAACCATATGATCATCTCAATAGATGAAGAAAAAGCATTTGACAAAATCCAACATGCATTTATGATAAAAACCCTACAAAACATTGGAATAGATGGTCTCTACCTCAAACTGATAGAAGCCATCTATGAAAAACCAACAGCCAATATCATACTAAATGGTCAAAAAATGAAATCCTTCACACTAAAATCAGGAACAAGACAAGGATGTCCACTACTGCCACTCTTGTTCAATATAGTTCTGGAAACATTAGCCATGGCAATTAGACAAGAGAAAGAAATAAAAGGAATAAAGATAGGAAATGAAGAAGTCAAATTGTCATTATTTGCAGATGACATGATACTCTATATTAAGAAGACACCAAGAACGCCACCAAAAGTCTTCTAGACTTAATAACCAAATTCAGTCAAGTAGCTGGTTACAGGATCAACACACAAAACTCAATAACTTTCCTCTACATGAACATCAGACTCACTGAGAGAGAAATAGGGCAAACAATTCCTTTCACAATAGCATTCAAAAAACAAAAATACCTAAGAATCAACCTAACAAAAGAAATCAAAGACCTCTTCTCTGAAAACTATGGAACTCTGAAAAGAGAGATTGAAGATGGTATCAGAAAATGGACAGACATCCCCTGATCCTGGATAGTAAGGATCAACATAGTGAAAATGGCCATACTTCCAAAAGTGCTATATAGATTCAATGAAGTCCCAATTGAGATCCCAGCAGCATACTTCATGGACCTTGAGAAAACAATCCAAAAATTCATTTGGAAAAAGAAGTGACCTAGAATAGCAAAAGCAATTCTAGGCAACAGAGACTTGGCAGGGGGTATCACAATCCCCAACCTGCAACTATACTACAAAGCTACTATGATAAAAAAAAAACAGCATGGTACTGGCAAAGAAACAGACCTGAGGATCAGTGGAACAGATTAGAAGGTGCAGAAACAACTCCAGACACACTCAGCCATCTCATCTTCGATAAAGAAGCCAAACACCCTCACTGGAGGAAAGATAGCCTCTTTAATAAATGGAAAAATTGGGTTTCAACTTGTCAAAGATTAAAACTAGACCTATATCTCTTACCATGCACTCAACTAAAATCAAAATGGATCAAAGATCTAAATATTAAAACAGAAACACTAAACCAGCTGGAAGAGAGGTTAGGAAGAACTCTTGAAGACATCGGTGTAGGAAAAGATTTTATGAACGAAACCTCACTTGCCCATGAACTAGCACAAATAATCAATAAGTGGAATCTCTTCTTATTAAAAAGCTTCTGCACAGCAAGACAAACCACCAACAGAATGAAGAGACAACCCACAACGTCGGAAAAAATTTTCACCTGCTGTTCCTCAGACAAAGGTCTACTATCTAGACTCTATAAAGAACTTTAAAAAACTCAATCCTCCCAAATTTAAAGACCCAATCCAAAAATGGGCATCTGAAATGAACAGATATTTCTCAGACAACGAAATAGAAATAGCAAATAAACATATGCAAAAATGTTCAACGTCACTGGTCATTTGAGAGATGCAAATGAAAACAATGCTGAGATTCCACCTCACCCCAGAAAGAAAGGCTGCTATCATGAAATCAACCAATAACAAATGCTGGAGGGGCTGTGGGGAAAGAGGAAGACTGCTCCACTGCTGGTGGGAGTGTAGACTGGTGCAACCACTGTGGAAGTCAGTATGGAGATACCTCAAAGAACTAGGACTGGAAGTCCCATTTGACCCAGCTATTCCCTGCTGGGTATCTTCCCCAAAGAATTAAAAGAATCATACCGCAGTGATATATGTGCACCCATGTTCATAGCAGCACAATTTGTAATAGCTAAAACTTGGAAGCAGCCCAAATGCCCATCAACTGAAGAGAGGATAAAGAAGATGTGGGGTTTTTTTTACTAAATGGAGTACTACTCAGCCATAAAAAATGAGAAATTAGAGACATTTATAGCAAATGGTTGCACATTGAGGCAATACTCTTAAGTGAAATAAATAGGACACACATGTGTAAATACCGAATAGTTTCTCTAGTGTGAGAAACTGAAAGTGTAAATAAGGACTAAAAGATATAATAGATAATGTGAAATAGGAAGAAAAGTGGCAAAGGGGAAGGGGAAGTGGGAGGAGTAGGGAAAAGGAAAGAAGGGAATGGAATTAATTTGAGAAAATGAAAAAATGGAAACAAAGTCTTTGTAAATAGGGAGGCATGGAGGGGTTGAAGGGAGGGCAGGGGAAGGGGAAAAAAATAAGAACCAAGAGAGATTACGTAAAGGTGCAAATTTTCAATGATGAATTTCATTATATTTTATACCTTAAGTGTACCAATAAAATTAAATTGTTTAAAAACCCGATAAATATTCAACAGAAGTAAATGCTTTGTACCCTGATTTCATCATTATACATTGTATACCTATATCGAATTATCACACTGTACTCCATGTACAATATTACCCCATGTACAGTTATTATGTGTCAATTCAAAAAATCTGAAGAAATAAAACCATCTGTAAAAAGGGAAGCACCCATAAATTAGTGTTATTTATTGAGTCTGGGCATCACAGGACTTAAATGTTTTATAAGGATTGTTTCATTTAATCCACATTACAAGGTTACAAAACAGACACTATTGCCATCTCCACTTCCCAGAGGAAGAAACCATAAAGATGAATAGCTCACCCCGAGTTACATAGTGAGCCCAGAATCAAAGACAGAAAGTCTGGCATCAAAACCAATATTCTTAAATAGGAACCCAGAGAGAAAAGGCAGCTTCAAGTAAATGAGTAATTGGGACTTTTAATTAATTAAGTGAAACATTAAGAGCACTTTGTTTCAATTATCTATGTTTTTTTTAAAGTCACTTTGGCCTACCATTTGTCCTCATGCTGGCCTGGTTTTTCCACTAATCGTTCTACATACATGCACAGCTCTATCCGTGTATCGCAATGGGGTTCTTTCAGGAACATTTCCAGTCTAGCAAACTAGACCACCTCCTGGATTCCTGCCTTACGCTTGGAGGCAGGATTTGACGTTTACTAGGTGCATTTTTAAATCTCACTGCAGTACTTTTTAAAAATTCTCTTTAGAACCTCTTTTGTCTTCTTAAATGTATTTAATATAAGCTAAGAGACAAGGAAATGCTGTTTAGTGACTGAAAAAGGGCAAGGACACCTCCCGGGCATTAACTCATTCAAGAAACCTTAAAGCAATGCTATTTCATGCTTCCACTATTAGATGAAATCCCAAAGTACGATCACTGAAATCTACTAACGAGACCACCAAAGGTAAGCAGCCCATTATGAAAATTTAAGAGCTATTGAGCTCTATGAGTTTTTACAGTCAGTTCACAGTTATTTTGCACATGTTTTTTCCATCCTTGCAACGCATGGGAGAAATTCACAGTGTCCAACAATCACTCAAAACCACATTTCCACCTGTGTAGGGCAGTGGAATTAATAAGCATATAGAATAACCTCACAAATTTGGATCCCACTCATCTGGAATTCATGATATTTCAGTTACACATATGTGGACCTGGACAGACAAAAGGGCTGGCAGGAGTGGAGGAGGTCATCACACAGAGCTAGAACAAAATAAGATCTGGCAGGGTCAAGGGGAGGAATTGGGCTGCAGAGCTCAGAGACTGTGCTACCTATGTGTTTCAGTGATCAAATATGAGCTGTATATACAAAGTCACTAATTATGTGCTGAGACTGGGCTTACCCACTGGTATTCATAAGAGTTTGGGAAACACATTTAAGCTCTTAAATGAAATTGCAGGGGGAATGTTTAACCTGCTTGGTGATTAAGACAAATAAAACATTTTCTTGCACTTTTCAGAAACATATTCACCAAAGCTATTGCCCTACTTGTCAATTCCCTGATGGTTGTAAACGGTGCAAGCCTTAGAGTCTTCCTGGAATAAAGCTAATAAAAATACTGGTTGCTATAAGTGACAAATAGCATTTGCTCTCACTTATATGAAGTCATAGAGTCATAGAAGCAGAGAGAATGGTGGTTGACAGAAATGAGGCAACGGAAATGGGGCAACTCTCAGAGTACAAAGTTTCAGTTAGGCAAGATAAATAAGCTCTAGAGATCTACTGTTCAGCATAGTGTCCACAGCTCACATTAGTGTACTATATAGTTGTGCAGCACTAACGAACAAAGGTACATTCTGAGAAGTGCATCAATAGGCAATTTCATTATTGTGTGAATATCATAGGCTATACGATATGTCCATCATACATCAAGCTGACCAGACAGTGTTAGAGTGTGAATATATTTTAAATTGACAAGAAGGTAAATTTTATGATATATCCTGTTACCACAAAAATAAACAAATAAGGATAATAGTAGTGAAGGGGGTAGGAAGAAACTTTGGTAGACGACAGATATGTTTAAGACCTTGATGATGGTAGTAATGGTTTCACAGGTACCCATTTATCTCCAAACTCATCAAGTTGTAGACATTAAATATATGCAGGTTTTTACATGTCAATCATGCTTCAATAAAATGGTTGTAATATATTTAAATAATATACCAGTCTTTAAGATTGGGTTCAAATTTGAGACTTCCAGTGACTCTGATAATGTTCTTATAATCTCTAGCCAGTTACACCCCCAAAAGACCTGCTGCTGAGTCTGAGGTCCAGGTCCACTGCAGAGCAGAGAGGACTCCAAGCCCAAACCTAAGCATAGCCCTACCAAGCACAGCCACACTCATTGTGCTTGTTTCTGTTGTTTGAAAAATAAAATCCTCTGGGCTGTGAGTAGCATCAAACTAGACTTGTAAATCACACTACATTAACCATTCTATGACTTCCATTTTTCTCTAGGTACCTGCTGTTTCCAGCCTCTTCAGACTTCCTGTAAGACAGCTGACATAAGGCAATCTTTAGGGTCAGCTCTATTTTGTCTCTGTTAGAAAAGATAAAAAGTATAACTAGTCCTACAGAGACAAATATGCATGCTCCATTTACATCTATAGGAAGTCAAAATCCATCCTCTCCTAAGAAAAATAAAATACCACTACTCTCTCACAAATACCTTCTTGTAAGAGGGATATGCACCTCCCAAAATGAAAGTTAAAAGAAATCCAAACTTCATTAACTGTTCATTGATTTTTTTCTTTATCCAAGAAGTCATTATTTTAGGATTCTCAGGCCTCAAGACCTTTCCTTGTTTCTATGTCCCATTCATACAGCCATGTTCCTGCCATCAATCAGAAGGAAAATATAAATAACCTGATCAGTATTCCTGAGAAGAAATATCTTCTTTTTCTGCTTATCCTATTTATTAAACATTCAGAAAACACAGGCAAATTATAAAAATAGGAATCATTTGTAATCTTAAACCACAGAGATGTTATTTCAGTATATAACTTTTTAGAATTATTCTACATAAATACAGATACATAATTCTAAAATTTTTACCAAAATGTTGCTTCGTGGTCTTATTTTTCCCCCACTTAAAAGACATATAGGGGGAGGGTAAAATGGGGAGGTACTAATCAAAGGATACAAAATTTCTGCTATACTAGTTAAATAAATCCTAGAGGTCTACTATATACCATAGTGCCTATAGCTAACAATCCTGTATCATGTAATTTAAAATATGCTAAGACAGAATTTATGTTGTGCTCTTATCACCGAATAATAATACCAAAAGAAGAAGAGGATAGGAGGAAAGTTTTGGAGGTAATCAATAGGTTTCTGGCATAGACGGTGGTATGGTTGCACTACATTTATGTCCAAATCAAGTTTTATACATGCTGCACATTTTTGTATGTTAAAGAAATTTTTTAATGAAAAACGTGATGATTACATTTCCAGATGGATAAATGAAAATCATAGTGAGTAAAAACACCATAAATTTATTTAACCAATCTTCAGCTGATTGATGTTTAAGTATTTTTCCAAATTTTCTCCATTATAAATAATTCTGTGATAAATATTTTTTGTGCATGTAACAGTGGAATTACATCTAAGAATATGTATTTTCTAGGGATTTCAATACTTACCATCAAAATACACTCCAGAATATTCTAGATAGCTGAATACCTGATTTACTATCCCAAGAGCAAAGTAAGCAAACCCCTGCCCCTGTTATCCCTTTGAGTACTCTTAGCATTAACAGACTTCCCACTCTTTGCTATTCTGATTACTGTTCAGTTTTTAGTAAGATGAGATAAGTGTACTTGTTCATCTACATTTCTTCCTCCATGATTTACCTATTTACCACACCTTTTTTCTTGATAGTTTTCTTAGCATAGAGACCTGGGATCTGCAACTGTTCAGTGTTTATTTCAAAGTTATCTTTGCATTCTGCTGCAGATCTTTAAGTCTCAAACTGGAGATGTGTATTGTCATCTCTTTCCTAAACCAGTGGCAAATGACTTTTCTATTTTAGCTTTGAACTTCTCAAAGGAGTCAGGTTGTGTTTCTATCTTAAATAAAAATGGGGAAAGGAGGTGCGTGACAGTGTTGCAGGTAATATTATAGAAAGTTCTACGAACGGTAGTAAGGAACTGAGCTACAGCCTCAGACACAGGCACTAGACTATAATTTGGAAGTGTTAACTAGATTCTCTTTGGAATCTCCAGAAACTATCCCATACCTGCCTATCCATTGTCCCAGGAAGAACTGCAGCAGGGTTGGGAAAAAGAAAACTTAAATGCTCAATCTCTGAACTTCTATCCAGGTGTTAAAAGTTCATAATGGAAATAAGAAAATTGCAAAAAAACAAAATCATTATGGTGTAGAAACTTGCCTTGTTGAGAAAAAGGTAAAAAGGCTGTGGCAAATTAAATGCTAAATGCTAAAGGAAGCAAGGCTTAGGGGTTATGCCTACAACTGTGTCATTCTGATCTTTGAGAAATGACTTTCAGGGATACTGGGCATAGAAAGTGGGGTTGAGTTGAAAATATGGGGAGGGGTGATTATTTAATCATCACAAAGTCAATAGCATAGAGAAACTACTCAAATTAGTAGACTTCTGTTAAGTAGACAAAGAGTCAGAGAGTGTGATATAAAAACCAGAGGAAAGCTGTGGACCCTAAGAGGGAAAGCATGACCTTGACAGATGTCTATGAATCTATGCAGAGGAGGCCAGACCTGGAGGGGCCAAACAGAACAGCTAGGACACCTCTGAGAGTCTGGCTAGATCCTTGCCCAACATGTATGGTCATTCACAGGACATAGGATACATGTGTGAGCTGAGCCCATACATAATATTATTGGCCACCATTCCTGAGATGTCCTTCATCATCTGCACTGAGCAGCCATCATCACTGTTTCCACCTATTGGCACCTCCACCAACAGCTACACACTCCCCAAGAATCAGCCTCGCCAACCAAACTGTCCCAAGTGGATGAGGTGTACTCAATAGCTCATTGGTTTTATAAACCTCCTGCATCTGAGGATGGGAGTCCCAACACCAATAAAGCAGTGGTTATTATGGAAGGACAAGCTCTGAGCACCTGATCTTGGGAGGGAAAGTGAATTAAAGCTTCAGAGACTCCCTCCTTCCTTGCACTACCTATTTCACCTACAGATAGGACAGCTGGGAAACCCATCCCTCTTACCTCTGCCTGACAGAACAGAACAGACCTGCCAAGGGATCACTTGCTCAGAGTTTGAGGAATATTATAGGGAAAACATCTAAAGACAAAAGAAGCAGACATACCTAGTCTGCTCAATACCATACCTCTGAATTCTGGAGGTCAAGGACTTTATCTGCTTCATCATCATTGTACTCAGTGTATCAGTCCTGGGGCTGACACCTTGGAAGGGTTGGTAAATGGCTTCTGGAATGAATAAGTGGATAGCTAGAGTACAGCAAGCACAAACACCTCTCACTTGGGTTTATCGAAGTTACAAGGTTGAGAAATATTAATCAAGAATGAATGTATAGCTGTGTTCACTGTGAACTGTCAATTAAAAATTAAAAATTAAGTGACCATGCAGATTTCAGTACCCTTAAACCAAAGACTATCAGAGACAAGCTTATAGCCACACTCTCCATTCCTGCCTGGGCACATGGAGGACTGCAAAGAGCGTGCAGCAACTTGTGGGCTCCAGGCTAACAGCAGCGCTCAGTTAATGGTGGCAGCTGCCTAGCGGGCATATCACTAAGAAGGCCCTGAAAATGCTCCAGGAAAAGCTGAGTCTCACCATGGCCCTGTATTACTGTACTGCATTGCATTTTGTTGCATTTCTTGGGTATTTACAAGACATCTTCTTTGTTCTAAGTGATTATGAGTCAGAAAACAGGGTAGATTCTGGATGAACTCTGAGTCAAGGGGGATCCAAATTGAGAGAATACTTAAGAGAAAAGATAACAAGAGAAAGAACAACTTACCTCATTTAGAAGGGAGATAACAGTAAGCAGATATACAGGCAGATCCAGTGTCCATGATGAGGGACTGATAACTCCCAGCTTGCAGAATATTGGAAAAGGTAATGAGCAGAAATTGGGGAAACGATGGTCTCACTCTACCAACAGCTTTCGAGTTGGCAACACCTAAATAGAGATTACTTACAATTTCTGCACAATGGTATTTCTCTCAGGACAACTACATAGAGGCTAGAATTCACCTGCCTTAGATGACAAGTTTATAGGATTATTTCCTTAAAGAATGTGTACACACCACACCACAGCACATTTTAAAATAGCAATCTTATGCAAAGTTTTCAAACATAAGATCTTTAAGTTGTGTCAGGACAGTTGCAAAAACTGGATTGATTCAATAAGTTTATTCTTCAGAGGACCCTGGGCAGATATAAATAATTCCAGGTTGCTGTTTACAAGACCAAAAGTTAATTCTCCTCTTCTTTGTTACAGATTTGCCACTGCCATATGCATATGGTGAAAATGCCAAATGCTGGATTCATAAGTGAATGAACTAAACATTTTTAAGTCAGTGGTGGTAAACTGTGTTTTCATTACCACCCCATCCCAGGTGACAAGGCCTGACACCTTCCCCATCCAGAGGCAGGTAATGTGGATATCATCCTAGTTTTCCTTTCTCCTCTTAGTATACCTCCAAACCTATGTCTGAACTCTTTGGCTAACACATCTCTTCAATTAATGTGTTGAGAGTTTCCCAAGATCAACACTGACATCTTTCATCAAAGCCTTAATTCAGGGCTAACTGGTATTTTAAGGTAACAACCAGCTGTGCACACAACATGCTTGCCTAAGACAGTGTTTCCAGATCCAGCCTTCTTAATATAATCATCCAAGCATGAATGAGCCCGAGCTCCCCAGAATCTCTGACCAGATAAAAGGCAGGCAAGCAGCACTACCCCTGTAAGCTCTGTATTTCACATTGAGTCCAGCTGCCTTGACCCCCTGGGAATTTTTTCCCTGTAATTCCAAGTATTTGGACCAAGCACCTCAGTCCCCAGCCATCTGACAGTTCAATTAATATTATCATACCTAGATAAATAGGGCTACTAAACATCTATATGTCATTATAATATGCCCTATTTTTAGGAGCCACCAAACCTAGAATGGGGTCTTGAAGGTCACTACAGCCCTTCGATTTACAAACCCCTGATCAGAGGAAGGTTGCTCCTGCTCTCAGATGCCCTCCTTTGGTGCCTTCTCGAAGGTGATCAATTACCAAGGTCATGGGTCAAAAAAGCCATTTAGCTGCTGCATACCTCCCAGAACTTAGTCCCTGATAATCTTACTAGTGGAGACTTTCCAAATGCCTCACAGCCACAGACCAGTTTCTCTAACAGAAACATTCTGCCCTGGGGAGCCTAGGGATGAGGACAGACAGACAGCCCTTTGCTTCTACTGCCATGGCCCCTCTTGACTAAGGACAGGCTCTTTCATCAGCACCAGAGTCATTAAAATCCAAACATTAGAAGAAGATTTGAATAGAAGAATGCCTGGTTCCAGAGACTCTGGGCAACTTGTGAAAACTAACTCTTCTGAAAAGTGAAAAATCTGAACTGTGCAAGCCTTTGGAGGCACCAAGCTGATTTTATTTGGGAGAACTACAAAAACTGAGATGAATTATCTTTTGCATAAAATAAAATAACCTCATGCATCTGCCATGTTATTAGGCTCTGAAATGAGAAATGAAATTGACTCCCATATAACTAGAAGTTTTCTGCCTCGAAATGGCCAGGTGCTTCTACTGGTGTCATAAGCTTTCTAAAAGTGTAATACATGCTTGACTTGAAGGCTTCCATCTCCTTCAGTTTAATCAAAAGTGTTCAAGAAGTTGCCTATTTTGATTCCATCTAGTAGAGTGAGTTAGGAGTTTCCAGATATACATCAGATTTGGTTTGTGGCTCTAAGAACACGGAATGGGAAATAAACATTTTCCAAAGGTACATATTGTGTGGTATCTAATGGAGTTTGACTTAATTCTGTTAAAGTAGAGCAGAATAAGATTTTGTTTCCCTTCTCATCCCTTTCTGGAACTGGAAGCAAAAGCGTGTCCTTTTAGGAAACTTAGCCATAAAATATAATGGAAGAGGACCTTTGAAATGTAATGAAAGTAACAAAACGACATAACAGAGTTATGCTCCCTGAGTATTCAAGCTCAGCCACTGTCTCTTGTGAAATCCCCACTCTGTGCAGAACCTGAAGCACACACATTCCACCTCCTCCACCTACTCTTCCACTTTCACCAGCTCTGAACTCCATGGAGAAGACTAACAGAAACTCACAGGAGGAGGAGAAGAAACCTTAAGAAGGGCAGGGACAATCATGAGGGAGAAAAGGAAGGGAAGGAGCATTCAGAGAAGAGAGACATTCTGGTCCATCTGGGGGCATTCCGTATGGATTGGAATTATCTTAAAGAAAGGAAAATTGATTTTCACATCTTCAGAGCTCTCCTTCAGAGCTTGGTCCTCCAATAGTAATACTTGTAAAGGACTACACATTCTTGCCTTCCGTGACCAAGGGGTTCCAGGTGACTAAAAGTCGTAGAGAAATCTCATGACACGAAGTAAGGTCCAAGGTTCACAGAGTTACACATTAAAAGATAAGAATAAATTTCTCAGTCAAGACAGCTCCATAATTTCATCATCTGGCTTCTACTCTCTTCCAAATAATAGATGAAAATAGAAAAGGATGAATCCAGAAGACATATTTAGGCTCAAAATAGCTACAAATATCTAAAGTAAAGGTTGATGTTGTAAGTTTTCTAGGCTCTAAAGGCAGAAGCAGTAGTAACCAGAAGCTACAGAAAGCAAGGCAGTGAAATAAAGTCCTCCATGTGATCAGCCAATGCCCTGCATGCAGCCATGAGGCTTCTTGGCTATGGAAGGAGCTAAAAAATAAAAAGGTTGCTGATCTAATAAGGAAAATTGTATCATCATAAGAAGCTGTCACCAAAGAAGGGAGCTTCTGAAACAGGGCTTCATGGCAAACTAAGTTTACCATCAAATTGCAATTATAATTGCAGGTCATCTGGGAGTGTGCAGCCACTCCACAGGTGCATGGAGTCATGGGGCTGCCTCTTGAGAGGTGCAGAAGAGTAGGAGGTCATGCAGAGAAAGTAGGACCAGAGGCCATACCAAGACCCTCCCCAGGCCTCTGTTTCCAGAAGCAGGTAAGTTATCTACTGCAGTTGTGAGTCTCCAGCCAAAAATCTGAGAAGGAAGTTTTGTCAGAAATGTTCCACTGGCAGAGTTCAACTCCCTGGTTCGATCAGGAAGAGAGCTCCAAAGATTCTCTACAAATGTCCTAAGTGTCCAGGCTTCCCAGAAAAGGCTCACCTCTGGAAAACCCAAGGGCGCTCTGGTGGAAGGAGCTTGGATTGGAGTCTGGATTTATAAGACTTGGGTTTGAGTCCTACTTCTGTCTCATATTTGCTCTGTGATTCTGAGCATGTCACTCTATTTTTCTATGTTCATTTCCTCACCTATAAAACACGAATGATCGTTCATAAGGTATGCAGTTGTAAATATCAAATGATACAAATACAAAAGTTCCTGGTATATAGTGGGTGTCTAACTTAAGTTTGTTCAATCAGTTAGTCCACAAGTACTTGCTGAGAACTTCGGAGGTGGCAGACATTTTCCTAATCATGAAGGATACGGTGCTGAGTAAGGCTGAGGCTGTGCTATGGAACAGATCTGTAGTGGAGTAAAGCCGATAATAAGCATGGAGACAAACACAGGGCTTGCCCAGTGCAGGTAAGAGCTCCAGAGCAAAGTTCGGAGAGTGACGCGGGCTCACACTGGCTCGGATGATCAAGGGGGAGGGAGGCCTCTGGGAAGAGGGAATAATGGATTTGAGAGCTGACTTACTTGAAGGACACTATGGAAGAGCAGTTCCAGCAGAAGAAGGAACATGTACAAATGTCCCAAGGCAGGTAGAGTTTAGGACTTTTTAGGGAGTAAAAAGCAGAACAGTGTGCTAGGCCATAGCAAAGGAGGCAAAGGAGAGAAAAGGGTAGGACAGGCAGGGGCCAGATCAGACTTGCTCACCTTGAACGCTGTCTCAAGGAATGAAGGTCTTATTCTGATTGCAGTGTGAAGACACTGGGGTGCTTTCTATGTGATAGGAAGTAGAGGAATGAATCAGTGGACCCATGGCCACATTGTTATACCCACGTCTCTCTGGGCATTGTCATGGGCATGGTGGTTCTCCACAGTCTGGGTGATTCTAGGTAGAATATGATGACAGAACCAGCAGTAAAGGCTCCCAGACACTAAATGCCACAGCCTCTTGTGGCAGAACAGAGTCTCACAGCCATCAAAGGAGAGCACACAACTGACCTAACTGGCTGTGTGGCTTTGTTACACTCTCTGAAGTTCCCAGTGCTAAAAGGCGGCTGATTTTCAGTGTGAAAATCAAATGATTCCAGATCCTCCTTCTTGCTCCCTGTGCACACCAGAGTTTGAGCATTTAAAAAATCTCAGCTATGGACATGAATTTCAATCCTGCTCTTTGTGATCAGGCTAGCTCTGACACAGCCTGCTTTTTAGGAGGTCTATGACTAATGTTTTCATTTCACAGAATCATAGAAATTAGGGATGGAAAGAAACTTATTAAGTCATCTTGTATCTGCCCCCTGCCAGAGAGACATTGTTCCCCAAGGTATTTGTGCTACGGCTGTACCCAGGCATGTGAGCAATGAGACTAATGGCCCCCGCTGTAGTCAACGACTCCCCATTCTGAAAGTTCTTCCACTCAGAAACTTGGCCCCCACTCCTGCCACCTCTGGGAATCAATCACACTAGCCCTTTTATAAGTTTTTTTCCTTCCTCATTTTGCAGTTTTAACTTTCTCACTACTCCCTCAAAGAATGGGAAAAGTCCCTTTTGGATCTATAACCCTTAATGGGGCTGGCCCTAAACTGCTTAGTGAAGATGACGTTTGCAGTTAACCCCAGGGGTATTTCTAACATTTGCCTGATACCAATGGTGAAAACAAACAGAAGTGGGGAGAATGAATAGTTACAGAGATCCCCAGAACTTTGTGTGGTTCTGAGGACTGGCATTTTGCGAGACAAGTATAGAAGAACTTCATCAGACTATCAAAAAGTGACCCCAAAATGTTTAAAAACCACAGCTCAGAAGTGTGGCCCCAGGTGAGCAATGAAGCAAGCTCCTGAGTTTGAAGTAGACCAAGTATATGTTCATAAATCTGCTGCCAAGTATGTGACTTGAGTGAGTGCCTTAGCTTCTCCGAGCTTGTTTTCTGGCTACTCTGCAGTAAGAGGGAAGAGAGAAGAAGATAAGGAGAAAGGAAAGGTTGAAACAGATTCTTTCTAAATTCCCTTTCAATTCTTTTAAGCCTATTTCACAACGAAAGATGCCACTAATTCTTTCCAACTCCTGCCCATCTTCTACATCCTGAGGATCTTTGATGAAGTCTTGCTATGTATGAACACATCAGTAGACTCCAGTATAAATAAGTCTGAGTATAGAGAAGTATGAACTCCACCCCACCTCAGGCTTGCAAAAATTCCGAGTCACGGGCAGGAATTTAGCTCAGTGGTTTCATCGCCTGCTGCGCAAGCGCAAGGACCTGCGTTTGATCCCCAATACAAAAAAAAAAAAAAAAAAATCCCGAGTTACTACTCAGTCTTCCTGTCCTTCATCTTCTTAGTTGACCCAGAATGGGAACTCGGTGCTTTACATGGAGGTTACTTTATAAAAGGCCATTCAGCTTTCCTTCTATGTCTTTATTTCACAAGTGTTTGTTGAGCAGATAGTGCCAAGCACTAAGCTAAATCCTGGGACAGTCCTATAAACAAAACCAATCCCTACCTCAAGAGGTTACGGATCCTAACTACACAAACAAGGTAAACAAGGTCCTCTCTCTCTGGAGCTGCCCCAGAGTACTCATCCCAGGGAGTTTATGTGAGGGAGGAGAGGAGGGCATGGGGATGGTATTGAAATAAAAAGGGGTAGGAATATCCAGGGGTACCTCCCTTCTATCTGTCTTCACAGAAATCTACACTTAACTTGTTTACCACGTGAAGATTGCTTTCCCAAGAAGCAGGCTTTCACCCTACCTTGAGTCAGCTAATTTCTTTAGACCATACCCTCTACCAAAAGTCCTGGTATTCTGTTTCACGTGAGGGAAGAGGAGACATTCTCTCTCTCTCCCCAAATGGCTAGTATTTTTCACTGGTGTTCTTTTTCCTTTCAAGTTTTCATCTTGTTCTGGAGAAAAGCATTTTTTTAAAGATCAAGTCTTCCAAATACAAATAACAATATCAAAAATACATAGAAGTCTACCCTTAAATTGTTTACCATTTTGTTGTGATGGTGATACAGGCTTGGACCAAAATTGTAAGTCTACAAAATAAAAGTAGGCTCATGGCAATACCTCATGTGGTCACTACACAGACAGTACAGTTGGCCCTCCATAGTCACCAATTCTGTATTTGAGGATTCAAACCACCAAAGATTTAGAACATTCAAGAGCCAGGGTATCACCAGCATTAAAAAAACAAACAAATAAAAAGCATCTGTATTATACAAGTACAGACCTTGTTTCTTGTCATTGTTCCCTAAACAATGCAATAATACAACTACTTACACTGTATAGGGATAAGAAATCTAGAAATTATTTAAAGTATACAGGGGGATATACCTAGGCTATACATACTTACTATGCCATTTTGTATAAAGGACTTGAGAGTCTGTAGATTTTGGTATTGCAATGGGGAGGGAGGTCTTAATTACTTTCTCACTGCTGAAACATAATGCCAAAGACCCACAACTGTAAGGAGGAGAGGTTTATTTTGGCTCAGAGTTTGTAGAGGTTTCACTTCATAGTTAGCTGGCTCCAAGGCAGGGCAGCATGGCAGAGGGGCTTGGCAGAGGAGAAGCAGCTTATGGCATGGCCATGGGAACCAGAGAATGATCAAAGAAGGAGGGAGGGAAGGAGATAGATCCTTCCAGGCCACGCCCCCAGTCCTCCAACCAGGCTTCACCTCCCAACATCACAGTTAGCTACTCATCAATCAGTGCAGGACCCCATTATCCAGTCACCTCCCAAAAACCCACCTATGAACAAATGAGGCTTGGGGGGGACATTTAGATATGAACCATAAGGAAGGATGAAAGAATGTCCCAGAATCAATCCCCTACAGATGCCAAGGGACAACTCTAGCAGGAACCCAGGGCTTATACTCTAGTACTCCCAATTCCCCCAGATTCCAGGACGATTTTCTCCTTCTTTCAAGGACTCAGAGAAAAAGATGACACCTCACGTAAGAAGAGCATGCTTGGCCATCAACGCCACAGCCACGTGGCAGAGGCATTTACTGCTCACTGGTGAGTCACAAGCTCAGCCAGCCTTCCCAGCCCTCAGGTGGGGCACTGACAGAGAGTAAATGTGGGGATAAATGATGCCCATCACTTCCAGACTGAAATACAGCAGAGTCAGCATAGCATGTAGCATTCCACTTCCGTCTCCTACCTCCCAAAGTATAGCTGTGACATCAAGTAGCCTCTATCTCAGAATCAAGACCTGAAAGGAAAATGCCCCTGGGAACTGCCAGACTTTGCTTCAACGAGAAGTAAATGTTTTGTGTTGGTCCCCTGAGATCTGCAAGTGTGCTCATCCCTGCCACGGAGCCTCATCTGACAAATGTGACCAGGCAGCCAGAAGCACCTGCCACTCAGTGGGAGCTCAGTGGGACTCTACATGAGGAACAGAACGCAATGGCCTTGCTTTCAGACAGGGCTCTCTGACCTTTCTGCAAGATTACCTTGGTCAGAAACAACTAAAAATAGCTATCACATAACTGGAAATAAAAGAAAGGTGTCAAGGAGAAATGCCAAGTAAAATAAGCATGGAAAATGTGGGCAGGCAATGGAAGTTGGCCCTCTGGTATAGATACACACTGATCCTCCCAAAGATGTGCAGTTGGGAAGGATGCTGTTGGGACAGACTGGGGTGAGGGTCAGGAGGGAGGCTGTGCGACACAGCCTGGAACCTTCAGCCAAACCTTTGGAGAAAAGAACTCGTTCAAGGTTTTGCAAGTCATCCTGGGGATATGTCTCTTCTCCTGCCCTGCACCATAGGGTCAGGCAGGGTGGTCACAGAGCTACCTTCCCCTTCCTATCAATGCCACAAGCCCCTCTGTCCTATCCTATCACTGTTACTGTCACCTCGAACTTCCTCCCATGTGCATTTATGACAAAGCATCCACATCGCTCTCACTGTCGCTTTGGAGGCTGAGAAAGCAGCAGACACCTGGGTTTTCTGTCCCTGAAATTGGAAAACAATCCTTGAGAAAAAAGATGTCAGGGTCCAGTGGGACATATTTTTCCATCAAAACATTGTAAAATGAATAGAGGGTTCACATGACGCTCACGTCTTGGAATGTTTGTAGTTTTTAGAGCAGTGGGTGCATATCTGAAGTGATACTTGCATATATGATGTACATGTTACCATGGCAAATACCATGTATTTTTTTGGTTGACTAGAAGGGTAAATAAGGTGCAAATACTGCATATTCTGTCGCCATAGAAATACAAAAACTTGGACCCTCATCATTTTGGACACTTTTTTATTTCGTTATTTGGGCTCACTCCCTCCGTGAATATTCCTATCAGCAAGCCCTGCTGCTGCTGTAATTATGCTTACCCAACCACTGCACTTGATTTATCCTTTCAAACAGAAAATCAGTAATCCCTGGGGGAGAAAATTCCTTTCTTGCTTTTTTTTTTTCTCCTTTTTTCCCAGCTGTGAAATCTATATTTTCAATGTTAAAAACATTAATATTAAAACCACCTCTTAAACTCATGATTCTTTTGTCTATCTGGCTCTAAAGAAAGACATGTCTTTTCAAAGCCTTGAAAGGTTTTTTATCTATTTTTTTAGGCAAGGAGTGGGTCTAGTACTATTTGAGTTATCACCGAACAAAACATTTTGATTCCTAACTCTGATATGTCAGCATAGAAAATAAGAATTTTAACATGGTCTTGACATCTTCATCACAATTATTGATTTAGCTGTTTCTGGCATCTATGCTAGAACTTGTGGTATAGCTGCTACTAAATTTATGTCTATCATGAACAAAAGTCTAGATTTGAAGACTAGACCACTTATTCTAAGATATGATGGTTTGCTTCTTATTAGCTAAACCACATAGTAATAAATTGAATGAAGTTAATGGGGTTGAAATTAATTAAGATATGTTAAATGCATTACTAACCTCCCACAATAGTGTAATATTAATGTGCACTAATAATATATAATTGTTTTAATTAATGAGCCCCTATTAAGTGCCAGGCATGGTACAAGGCACTGAAAATTCAAAGAATAAGTAAGAGAGTTCCTACCCCAAGGAGCTTGTCTTTTTGATAATGCATCAAAAAGTTTCTTTAGACTTTTGTATTTGGTTGAAGTTGGACTAAATAGCCCCTCACTTTTCTTCTAACCTTAAGTTTCTGAGATGCTAAACTTACTTAACTTGACTATAAAGTTCAAGACTAAATGAACGCTAACATCAGAAAGTTGCAGTTTCTCCGCTCAGATTATTTCACACATTATCAACTCTGAGTTACACCCGTGGCAGTGGATCCCCCCTTGGTGTGAGGTGCAGCCTTCCTTCCAGTTCTCTCCCTGCCTCACCCCAGGCTCATATGATCAGTGTGCTTAGGATTCTATCAAAACAAGGGGCGCCTGGGCCTGGGATTTAGCTCAGTGGTTTTGCCACCTGCTGTGCAAGTGCAAGGACCTGAGTTCCATCCCTGGCAAGGGGCACCCAGGAGAGGGAGTTGCTTAATTCAGCCACAATTTTCTAGCAGAAAACTGAAAAAAACAAGGCTATTCTATTCTAATATAAATATGAGTTTGGAGTTTTATGTGAGTTTTTTAAGTCACATATGGGTGGGAGGGGGGCCATACTTTTTGCAACACAGGGTGCTTAAAGTTGACCCCCATGCCAACTAAATGCCTGGAATGCATGCAAGTGTTCCAAGCCTTTACTTCTGCTGTCCCTAAGGAGAGAGTAGACAGGTCTTATCAGAGCCTGGACCATAGCTGGAAGACAACTAGACCGCCCAGGTGAGCCAGAGCCTTCTGCAGGCTCTCAGAGATGTGAGGTCCACAGGAATAACACAATGTACCAAAAGGAAAAAGAAGCAACAGGCAGCTGCGTCCATCAGCAGAGACCAATAGAGAATGGGGCAGGATGGATGAGGTGTCCCCAGAGACTGGGAAAGTATAAAGCTGGAGAATCCAGGGTCCGATGAAAACAAATAAAGCAGGCAAGTCGACCAAAAAACCTGTTAGAAAGTATCAAAAGGTCTCTTATTAAAACCTAAAAAGCCACAAGACCTATTTCAGATGGACTGAAGCCCTGGTTATGTTATCAAGAAGAGATTTCTGGCATAGAAAAGCAAGACACAACCCTGGGGTAGATTGAGACTCAGGAACCAGAGAGAGACCCAGGGACACAAGCTTGGGTGTGAGGTCAGACTCCACATAGCACCTGTGTGCCCAGCAGACTTGCCAGCTGCAGGGGGCAAGAAAACAGGGGCTGTGGGAGCCCCTACACCATAGGCTGCCAGGCACAGAGGGAGAGAGGAAGCACCTGTTGTACTCTTGTAGAAGCCACTTTGGTCCTCTCTTCTGGAACAGCCCTGGTGTTCAGGATGTACTGAAAGAGCCATGAGTGGGTATGCCGGCTTACTTGCTGGCCTCTTGCCTCCAGGCCACTCCCCTGTGGGGACAGACCCTGTGTCACCAGTAGACACCTCCTCACAATGCCTCTCTCCATCTCCTGGTTCTCAGCTCAGCCGCCTTTAATGTTTCTAGCAGAGGCTAAACACTGGAAGCCTCTGAGCTGAATCCAGCACACAGATGGCTTACGTTTGGCTCATGCTGTGCTTTTCAAAATCTTGATTTAGATACACCATTTCAAAATGGAGATTTCACACACGTGTACACAAACACACACACACACACATCCAAATTTCTGGTTTCTCTTAAAAACTCAGAAATTCTGGCAACTCTGGCCCCAAGTCCCCACCTGGAAATAAGGAGTAAACACTGACTGACCTTATCCCTACCATCTGCTTTCTACAACCACCCTGTCCCCACCGCCTCCTTTGTGTCCTCCTTGGCCTTTCACCCTCTGTGGGTCCTGCCCACCCTGCAGTTGTTAGAATTTGTTGACCCTTGACTTACAGGATGCACTCTAGACCAGTATTCCAGAATATCCTTAGTTTGGCCATGCACAAAGCTACTGACCAATATCGGACCTCTCTTTAAAACTTCTCTGCCTGATGACCCTTGAAAATATTTTCCTTCCCATCGTGCTGCATTAAAGCAGCATTACTGACTGGACAGAGACAGCAAGGTCTACATGGTGCCTGCACTCAGAAAGTTGATATTCCAGTGGGGAGACAGTTGCACTATAAAGTGTTATGGAGAGACAATTACTATTGTGCTGGAGGAAGGGGGCTACTGGAGTTCATGACAAGGTTACTGACCCATCTAGAGATTTTCATATCTAATCCAAGGTAGGGGGCACATAGAGAGTGCAAGGACTATGGCCAATAGCAAGGCCTAGGGGAGCAAGACAGCAAAGAGTTGGGTTTGGGCACAATGGGCAGTGAGATTCTGTGTGGGCTCAAGGGGTATAAGAGCTGGAGCTGCAGAAGTAGGCAGGCACTTCACACAGCTTATTCCAAGGCCATGGGGAAGACATTGGAGAGTTTTAAGAAAGGGAATGGCACACTCAGCTTTGTGGTTTAGAAAGCAATATGGACTGCTTTTGGAGAACAGATTGGAAGGGACAGGAGGAAGATGGAAGATATGTTTAAAAAGACAACATCTCTAGGAGGTCAGACCCAAAAAGTCACATGTTTCATGATTCCATTTATATGAAATATCCATGCACCAGTTCAACAGATACAGCCATCCAACATATAGTTTCTGAAAATACATCACCCACTAGGCACTACTGGGGGAGAACAGTGGGTATCAACAAACACCTGCGTCCAGGTGTTTCATCCCTAGCCAAGTTGTAAATCATCAAGTTTGCAGTAATTCGTTATGTAGATCCAAGACACTAATAGATTTAGTCTCTGATCTTCAGTTTTCTCATCCCCAAAACATGAGTAATAATAGTATATGTACCTTACTGAGTTGTTAAAATTAGATGATAAATAGAAACCACTTAGCATACTTGAAATACGGTAAGTACTCAATAAAGGCTAACCACTCTGCTAAAAGCAAAGTAGTAGTAGTAGTTTGCATAGATGACAAGTCTAATCCAGATTGGAGGGAGAAGTGACTCTTAGAGAAAGTGGCATCAGCTGAGGCATGCAGATGAAAAGGAATTGGCCAAACAAAGGAAAATGCAAAAAGGTTTAGAGGGTAGGGATGGGAAGAAACATGGGGGTAGAGTTCCAAGTGGAACAACATGCACAGAGTAGGAGGTAAGAGAGACTATGAAACATTTGGGAAGGGAAAGCAGTTTTAGCAGATGTTGGATGGCTCCATTACATAAGTAAACCTCTATCTCATCAGAGATAGTACCCAATAAAGTGTCTAGTACACAGCAGGCACTTCATAAAGGTTGAGATTGTTTGCACTACAAGGTATCTCCAGAGACTAACTTGGCTTTCTTGGAAGATTAAATAAACAAACACAAAACAAAATTTTAAAAATGTCTTCCTTCCACGAGCAACAAAAAGTTGCTGTCTTCTGAATGCAGGCCAGAATTTGCCTTTGAAGCCGTCTCTCCCTTTGTTCTCAGAGCAGTAACTTGGTGGAGCCCATTTAATTATGAAGTAAGGAAGTTATCTTAGAATTAGCTGGGAAACTTTTGAAAGAAACTAATTTCCTACAATTAGACCAATGGGTACTCTAGCAAATTAATTGGGATACTTTAAATTCTTATTTGCAAGACACAGACTAATAAAGCTGGGGATTTATTAGTTACACCGGTTCCTTCTGATCCTTCATTGCTGCCAGACCTTGACATAGTGGATCAGAAAACATCTTAAGGAGTCATTGGATGGGATAGCTGAAAGAAATTCCATGTCATGGCCCTTCTATACAAAATCCAAAGCTCTCATGCAAGTTTCCTGCCTTCTCAAAATCAGGCTCTCACTCATCTCTTCTCCCTTGGTATACATTTTATACCAAAATGCATCCTGTGAATTTTTGCCCCTGTTTGCTGGGAGACTCACAGAATATCCTTGGCCAACTCAATTGTGTTGTCCTTTGTCCTTCTGAACTCTCCTTTTCCTTCTTAATCCATATTTACCTATTCTCTAGCTTATTTTCTTATCTGACATCCCAGGATTTTTCCTGATTGAGCTTGTAACACACACTCACCTGTCCCCCGTTCCTATCAATAACGGTCATTGTAGCACACAATGACAGTCTTTCAACAGTCTCTATTTCATTTTGTCCCTACACAGTCATTAAACAATTGACAAGGGATTGAGTCACTAGGCTTACTGGAAATCTGATAAATGCTTAATTTTTTATTCTCAAAAAAAAGAGCTCCATATTGGAGATCTCCCTTACAAAGGTCTTCTGACAAACAGCTTCTCAGCACAGGAAACACACCCAATTACTGGGGATGATTTTTTCCTGGTTTTCATTCTTCATTAAAAGAAGAAGCAGGGCCAGGGATTTAGCTCAGTGGCACTGCACCTGCCTCACAAGTGCACGGTCATGAATTCAATCCCTGGTATGAAAAAGGGGAGAAAGGAGGAGGAGGAGGAAGAGGAGGAAAGGAGTTTCCATGTTTACCCTCCCAAAAGCTCCCATTTGTAGGGCATTTTGGAAATATGTTTTAGTGTTTTTCCTTTCTTGATCTCATGTCCTCTTCTTCCTCATGCCCCATTCCTTCACCATGATCTTCATCATTTTCAAGCAGAGAATTAAGCTCAGCTTGTGAGCACGAGCCCTGCAGGTCTCAGGATAGCAGTTTGTGGGATTGGGGTTCAAGTGGAAGGATGAGGGGAGTTGCTACCAACAGGATCCAGAGGCTCTTAAACCATTCTGTCTCTTAGCCCCTCCACAGCCCCAGGAAAGCATTTTCCACCTCAGGCATGGAGGCTGCCTCTCTGCAGCTCTTTCCGTTCTAGCTCTCTCTGCTAGTGGACCTATCTATAAGGAAACATGAGGAGCCTGAGAGAAAGAGGCAGCACAGAGGGCTCTATTCGAGCTGGGCCACCTAGGATGAGTCTCGGTGGAGAAGTGGTATGGGTAGAGGTATGGAGAGTGTAAAAGGCCACACAACCTCCTGTCATTAGAGAAATTTCTTTGGGTGAAAGACAAAATTCAGAATTCTGCCCCCCTCAGCACACTCTTCCCAATATCTACTCCCCTCAAGTTTTTTTATTGCTTTCTTAACACACAGAATCATCACCACTGCCATCTTCTCCTCCCTGAGAGGTAGCATTGCAGGCAAAGCAAGGAGAAGCAATGGAGAGTGACCCCAGGAGGCCACAGGCTCCACAGAGTCCCCAGTGTTGCTCCAAGCTCTGCCTTATTTGTATTTGGAAAATGTGGCTGCATCCCTCCACCACCCCCACAAAAGAAAACACCTATAAAAGGAGAGACCTGCCTCACAGAGGACAGGGAGGTGAGATTCAACTTGAACAGGCTTCAGCGGAAGAATTACCAACAGAAGGAAGTAGACCAGAAATAAAAATGGATTCCCACCTGCCACTCACCCAAGTTAAACTTGAAAGCTGGAAGTGGCCACAGCTGGGTTGGCACAACTCTGCCTTGGCAGTGCCCTTGGCCCTGTAATCCATAGGGCTTGCTCTGAGTCTTGCTTTAGGGTTTGGCTGGTCAGCGGGATCCCCTGCACTACCACAAAAAAATACTCTCAAGTATGTTTTTAGTTACCATACTGTGTTCTTTGAACCTGACTTCTCTACTGGGAAAGAAGGATAAAATTAGAGTATTCAATGGAACCTTCAAGATTATTAAGCTAAACAGTTTTTCTGTTTCATTTTCTGTAGCTGAGGTGGGGAGTGGGGGTGAGTGACTTTTCTAAGGTCCCACAGCAAAAAGGAAAAAAAATAGTATAACAGCACAATCTATAGTCACTAAATCTTGGAATCACCCTACATGCCTATCAACAGATGAATGGATAAAGAAAATGTGGTACCTATACACAATGGAGTACTACTCTGCCATTAAGAAAGATAAGCTTGAGGCATTTGTAGGAAACTGGATACACCTTGAGACCATAATGTTAAGTGAAATCAGACACACAAGCTTGAACACCATATGGTTTCCCTTATATGAAAAATTTAATAAGAAAGAGGAGAAAGAAAACAAAGTTATTATATTCTAAATACGTTTCTGTTGTTGGTCTCTGGTTTCACTCCAATATGGTGTGAGAGCTTACTTTGCAGGATTTACACTCCTTTGGATATGTTCAGGTCTTTACTGTTGTTATGAGCGTGGTCTAATTTGAAAAAATATTCCCAGAATAGAAAACTCTATGAAGGTAGAGAGTAGCTCAGTGGTTACCTAAACTGGGAGATGATAGCTAGTCGGTAGAGTGTTTTGATTTGGGATAACAAAAATGACCTAAATTTAGGGCTGGGGATTTAGCTCAGTAGTTTCGCCACCTGCAATCCCCGGTACCAAAAAAAAAAAAAAAAAGACCTAAGTTTGACAGTGGTTATAGTTGTACAACTCTTGTCAATGTGCTAAAACCTACTGAATCTTTCAGTTTGTAAATTGAGTGGTATGCAAATTTTAGTTGAACAAAGTTGTTTTTTTAAAAATTGACAACACAGGCCCTAGACTTCTTTGACTCCCATTGGTGCTTTCTCCACCTTCTACACAGTTGCTTAGCACTGCAAGACTTCGGCATGTCATGGCTCCGAAGTGGTAGACTGACTACCAGCCACAAAACTGGGCAGCTTCTCCCTTCATCACATCAGGAGTTCTCACCATCCCCACACTCTGAATCTGAACTTGGCCATATCACTTGCTTTAGCCATTGGGACTTTAGCAAACATTATATACAAGGCTTGACATGTGCTTATGCATTGGCACTCTCTCCCACTGCACTAGGAATGCTGAGACGACCTTGTGACCATGCTCCAGCTAACACGCTGGACGGGCCACATAGAGAAGCCAAGGTACCCTGGCCACAAGTCCACTCAGTCCACTCAGTCCCTGCCTACTCACTTGCAAATGCTTGAATGGGTCCAGGTAAGACCAGAATTACTGCACAGCTGATTGCCATCCCCACACAACTGCGAGATAATATCATTAATTAATTATTATTGTTTTAAGCCATTGCATTTAGGGATGGTTGGTTGAGCAGCAGAGGGTGGCGGGTACGCTATAATATAGCAACAGAAGATGAGCCTTCTTCCTGAAATGTATGAAGGCAGAAACTAGGCTTTAGAATGCTCATCAGAGAGTTCTTTCTACTATAATCCACTTACAAGGAGTCAATGATTCAGGTTGAAATTCTTCTACTATAAGCCACTTACAATGTGTCTTGTCTTAGGTCAAACAATTAGACAATTGTGTGGCTATCTTGGTTTATTCATTAGGGTAAGCTAATGAATTACAATTACCAAAATGCAAGGATTTATCTCTAATACAGTTAATTTTTCACTTCCATTAAAAAAAGACAAAGGAATTCCAGATGTGGGGGAGAGAGGCCTATTCCATGCAGATCCAAGCTGATGGCAGGTCTGTCTATAATATGACACTTCCAAAGTCAGCCTGGGCACTGATGTTCCACTCGGGGAAAATAGAGAAAGAAAATAAAGGAGCAAATATGGGAGGTCTGTGGCCAGCAAAGTGGCCTATGTCATATTCACTCACACTCCATTGGCAACAATCCAGATACATGAGCACATTCAACTGCAATGAGGCAGGGAAATAAAGAAGATATGGCCCCTGGTGAATAGCAACAGGCTCTGCAATGCTCGTCATGTAGCATGTAGTGTTTAAAAATTGTGACCTTCTAGTTAGGGCTCCAAGATAGAGTCACTGACTCGGTGCTGGTGAGGTTTGTAAGGGAAAAAAGGTGGATTCATCATGGGTGAAGAAATCCCAATATTTCACACTTTGCTTTTTCCCAGGTAGACATGGAGCCCAGAAGGAGTTATTGAGACTCTGCAAGTACAAAAGAAAACTATCCTAGGAATCTCTTTCTGGGGAAGGTAAAGTAAAGGGGAGAGTGATAGAAAGTCCCCCTCTACACACAATGTAGCTCAGAAGGGAGGAGGTGGCACAATCTCAAGAATCTGCTGGTCATTTTGCAGAGAAGGCAAGTGAGGTCCAGGATGGTTTCATTGAGGCTTCCATTCTGTGTGGTTTCCTGGCCCTGAACCATGGCAGGGCAGTCCTGAGGGCTGTGAGTAGATACAATCCAAATATCATCCCTCTTCCTCCACTTACTAAATTCAAAAAGACTAGAATGAGGAAATGAGCCCTAACAGCATCATATCCAGTATCTTATCCAGTAGAGAGAATTTTTTTTAATATTGAGATCCACCACAAAGAGAAATAATCAACTGAGATATGTTGTATAAGGAAAAATTTTCCTTCTAATTTAGGGAATTTCAAGGGAGATAAATGATAAATAAATTAAGGACCAAAATACAAATCATTTATAATAAATATAATTGGTAACACATCAACTCACAGTTTGATTTTAATGTTAAATAGAATACAGAGACAGGACAATTATTTAGGAATAAAAATATTTAGACAATAAAAAGACAGAGACCAAAACAGGAACAAAGAGGAAGGGGAGTGAAATAGTATAAGAATCACTTAGAAATAAATTCAGAAAGACATCCAGAATAGCCACAGACACACAAACACACTCATGTGAAAATATTAATATTCAAGGAGTAACATATTCATTGTGTGACTTTAAAAAATATTTCCACCAAAAACATTGAAATATTTGTTGTATTTTCCTATCTATAGGCATAATTGAAACTCTCTTCCTATCAACCAAATGGATGGAATTAAATACTGAAGAGAGAAACCCTATGCTGAAGTTCTGCATTATTTTTATAGGTAGCAATGGTAATTACCCCAAAGGGAACTAACATAAAAAGCACTAAATATCCTGAAACTGAAATAGAAAAGAAAGACAAACATAGTTCAATACTAAGAATATAAAGAAATCATGAATTAAAAAGAAAATGAATTTTTTCTCTAGAATTTTCTTTGACAATTCATTCAAAAGTGTACTTTTTATCACAATACCTGATTTCAAAATATACTACAGAGTCATAGTGACCAAAAAAATAGCATGGCATTGGCATTTAAACACACACACACACACACACACACACACACACACACACACACACACACATAGGGCCAGGGATTTAGCTTAGTGGTTCCACCACCTGCCTCAAAAGCACAAAGTCCTGAGTTCAATACCCAGTACCAAAAGAAAAACCCCACATAGGCCAAAGAATAACACAGATGACCAAGAATTAAACCCTGACATCCAAAACAAACTGATTCTGGACAAAGGAGCCACAAATATACATTGGAGAAAAGATAGCCTCCTCAAAAAATGATGCTAGGGAAATTGAACATCCACAAGTAGAAGATGGAAACTGGATCCTTATCTCTCACCCTGTACAAAAATCAACCCAAAATGGATCAGACACCTTAATTTAAATTCAAAACTTTGCAACTATTAGAAGAAAATATAGTGGAAACACTTCAAGATATTGGCATAGGCAACACATTCTTGAAAATAACTGTAATGGCCCAAAAAACAAAAGCAAAAATTGACAAATGAGATTACATCAAATTAAAAATCTTTTGCACATCAAAGGGAGCAAATAACAGAGTAAAGAGACAACCTGTACAGTGAGAGGAAAATCTTTGCCAGCTATTTATTTGGCAGTAATTAATATGGAAAGTATATAAATAACTCAAAAAACTTACATTCAAATAACATGCAATCCAATTTAAGAATGGGCAAATGATCTAAATAGATACTTCTCAAGAGAAGAAACACAAATGGCCGATAAATACATCAAAAAAAATCTCAGATCTTCACTCATCAGAAAATGTAAATCAAAACTACATTAAGATTGCATCTCACTCCATACAGGATGGCTATCATCAAAAGAATAAAAAATAAATGTTGGTGAAGATGTGGAGAAAAAAACCCTTATACACTGTTGGTAGGGAAGTAAATTAATACAGCCACTATGAAAAACAGTAGGAGGTTCCTCCAAAAATTAAAAATAGTACTACCATATGTTCCAGCTATATCACTCTTGGGTATTTATCCAAAAGAAATAAAGTCAGCATACAGAAGAGATCCTTCAGACCCATGTTTATTGTGGTAGTATTTGCCATAGCCAAGATAAAAGATCAACCTAGAGGCACACTGACAGACACATGGATAAAGAAAATATGGTATATACACACAAGGGAGCCATAAAGAAGAATGAGAAGAATGGGGAAAAAATAAGAACCGAGATGCATTATATAAAGGTACAATTCCCAATGAGAAATGTAATTATGTTGTATACCTACAATGTACCAATAAAAGAATTTAATACAAAAAAAAAAAGAATGAGATCATGTTATCTGCAAGAAATGGAGGATATCATGTGAAGTGAAATAAAGCAGAAACAGAAAGACAACTATTGCATGTGTTCTCTTATAAGTGGAAATATCAAACAAAAAAGAAACAAAAGTGATGTGAAAGTAGAAGAGAGAGCATTAGGGAAGGGGAAAGCAACCAGGAGGAAGAGAGAAAAAGAAAGGGTGGGAGAGGATACAAGGGAGGATAGGCACAATCAAGGTACAATATATGCCATGGAAATATCACAATGAAACCCACTAATTTATACAACAATATATGCTACTTATAATTTTTAAAGTGAATCTTCTTATTCCTATTAACAAGATAGGCCAGCACTTCTTTGATTTTGGGGGATGTTTTTGATATACATTTTTTGAGGAGGAGCAGAGCTGCCCCCCAGCACTGAGGAGGAGGCTGCCAGGCCACCATACACTGACCCCAGTGCCGAGGAGCAAAGCCACCCCCAGCACTGAGGAGGTGAGCCAGGCAGGCACCAGCAGTACATACACACACCCCCACCATTGAAATGAGAAGACATGTAAACAAATTTACTGAAAACACTACATCCTTGTAAAGGGAACAATCCAACAGGAAGAGATGACAATCATAAACATATATGCACCAAACACTAGTGAACCTAATATATAAAACAAATACTAACAGACATGGAAAATCAAATAAACACTAATACAATAATAGTGGGGGACCTGAATACCCCACTGCCACAAATATATAGATCAACTAGACTAAAAATAAGTAATGGAATACTAGAATTCAATTGAACTCTTGAACAAATGAACTTAACAGATGTTTACAGAGTCTTCCACCCCACAAATTCAGAATACACATTCTTCTCAGCTGCACATGGGTCATTCTCAAAAATAGACCACATACTCACACATAGAACATGTTTAAGTGCAAAGGAACTGAAGTTATCCCCTGTATATTATCAGACCGTAGTGAGATGAAATTGGAGATCCATAGCAAAAGAAACTCAAAAAATTTCATAAACACGTGGAAATTGAACAACACATTTCTGAATAACCAATGGGTCACAGAGGAAATTAAAGAAGAAATCAGACAGTTCCTTCAATTAAATGACAATGACAATACAACATATCGGAATGTATGGGACACAATGAAAGCAGTCTTATGAGGGAAATTCATAGCAGTGAATATGCATATTAGGAAAACAGAATGAGCCCAATTAAACAACCTGATGCTGCATCTCAAGCTTCTAGAAAAAGAAAAACAGGACAACCCCAGAGCTCATACAAGGAAGGAAATTATAAAGATCAGACGAGAAATCAATGCAATGGAGACTAAGAGAATGATACAAAAAAAATCAATGAAGCCAAGAGTTGGTTCTTCAAAAGAATCAACAAAACTGACAAACCTTTAGCCAACCTTATCAGGAAAAGGAAAGAAAAGGCCCAAATCCATGCAATTAGGAATGAAAAGGGCGAAATTACAACAGACCCAGCAGAAATCCAGAGGATCATCAATACCTACTTCCAGAACCTACACGCCAATAAGATGGACAACACAGAAGAAATGGACAGATTCCTAGATACATATGAATTACCAAAGTTGAACGAAGAAGACCTCAAAATTCTGAACAAACCAATATCAACCAATGAAATTGAAAATGTAATTAAAACCTTATCAACTAAGAAAAGCCCAGGCCCTGATGGCTTCACTGCCGAATTGTACAAGACATTTAGAGAGGAACTGCTGCCACTACTGTTTAAACTCTTCAATGAAATTGAAAAGGAAGCAATACTCCCAAATTCATTCATGGAATCAAGCATCACCTTGATCTCCAAAGCAGAGAAGATCCAACCAAAAAGGGGAACTATAGGCCAATCTCACTAATGAACATAGATACAAAAATCCTTATTAAGATAATGGCAAACAGAATGCAGAAGATCATTAAGAAGATCATAGAACCTGATCAAGTGGGATTCATCCCAGGGATGCAGGGATGGTTCAATATACGAAAATCAATCAATGTAATACACTATATCAATAGAGCCAAGGACAAAAACCATATGATTATCTCCATAGACGCAGAAAAAGCATTTGACAAAATCCAACATGCATTTATGATAAAAACCCTACAAAAATTTGGAATAGATGGTCTCTACCTTAAACTGATAGAAGCCATCTATGAAAAACCAACAGCCAATATCATACTAAATGGTCAAAAACTGAAATCCTTCACACTAAAATCAGGAACAAGACAAGGATGTCCACTATCACCACTCTTGTTCAATATACTTCTGGAAACATTAGCCACGGCAATTAGACAAGAGAAAGAAATAAAAGGAATAAAGATAGGAAATGAAGAAGTCAAATTGTCATTATTTGCAGATGACATGATACTCTATATAGAAGACCCCAAGAACTCCACCAAAAGTCTTCTAGACTTAATAACCAAAGTCAGTCAAGTAGCTGGTTACAAGCTCAACACACAAAAATCAATAGCTTTCCTCGACACAAATGACAGACTCACTGAGAGAGAAATAGGGCAAAGAATTCCTTTCACAATAACATCCAAAAAACTCAAATACCTAGGAATCAACCTAACAAAAGAAATCAAAGACCTCTTCTCTGAAAACTATGGCACTCTGAAAAGAGAGATTGAAGATGATATCAGAAAATGGACAGACATCACCTGCTCCTGGGTAGGAAGGATTAATAGAGTGAAAATGGCCATACTTCCAAAACTGCTATATTGATTTAATGCAATTCCAATTGAGATCCCAGCAGCATACTTCATGGACCTTGAGAAAACAATCCAAAACTTCACTTGGAACAAGAAGAGACCCAGAATAGCAAAAGCAATTCCAGGTAACAGAGACATGGCAGGGGGCATCACAATCCCCAACCTGCAACTCTACTACAAAGCTACTGTGATAAAAACAGCATGGTACTGGCAAAGAAACAGACCTGAGGACCAGTGGAACAGATTAGAAGATGCAGAAACAACGCCAGACACACTCAGCCATCTCATCTTCAATAAAGGAGCCAAACACCCTCACTGGAGGAAAGATAGCCTCTTTAATAAATGGTGCTGGAAAAATTGGGTTTCAACTTGCCAAAGATTAAAACTAGACCTATATCTCTCACCATGCACTAAACTAAAATCAAAATGGATTAAAGATCTAAATATTAAAACAGAAACTCTGAACCAGTTGGAACAGAGGTCAGGTAGAACCTGTGAGGGCATTGGTGTAGGAAAAGATTTTATGAACAAAACCTCAGTTGCCTGTGAACTAGCACAAACTATCAACAGGTGGGATCTCTTCTTATTAAGAGGCTTCTGCACAGCAAGAGAAACCACCAGCAGTGTGAGGAGACAACCCACAATGTGGGAAAAAATCTTCACCTGCTCTTCCTCAGACAAAGGGCTACTATCTCAAATCTATAAAGAATTTAAAAAGATCAGACCTCCCAAATTTAAAGACCCAATCTGAAAATGGGCATCTGAAATGAACAGACATTTCTCAGACAAAGAAGTAGAAATAGCAAATAAATACATGAAAAAATGTTCAACATCACTGGTCATTCAAGAGATGCAAATGAAAACAATGCTGAGATTCCACTTCACTCCAGAAAGAATGGCTGCTACCATGAAATCAACCAATAACAAATGCTGGCAGGGGGCTGTGGGGAAAGAGGAACACTGCTCCACTGCTGGTGGGAGTGTAGGCTGGTGCAACCACTGTGGAAATCAGTATGGAGATACCACAAAGAACTAGGACTGGAAGTCCCATTTGACCCCGCTATTCCACTGCTGGGGATCTTCCCCAAAGAATTAAAAGAATCATATCACAGTGATATATGTGTGCCCATGTTCATAGCAGCACAGTTTGTGATAGCTAAAACTTGGAAACAGCCCAAATGCCCATCAACTGGAGACTGGATAAAGAAAATGTGGGGTTTTTTTAATAAAATGGAGTACTACTCAGCCATAAAAAATGAGAAATTAGAGACATTTATAGCTAAGTGGATGCACATTGAGTCGATACTCTTAAGTGAAATAAATAGGACACACATGTATAAATACCGAATAGTTTCTCTGGTGTGAGAAACTGGAAGTGTAAATAAGGACTAAATGTATAATAGGTAATGTGAAATAGGAAGAAAAGGGGCAAAGGGGAAGGAAGTGGGAGGGATGGGGAAAGGATAGAAGGGAAGGGGATTAATATGATAAAATGGAAAAATAAGAACAAAATCTTTGTAAATAGGGAGGAATGGAGGGGTTGAAGGGCGGGCTGGGCAAGGGTGAAAAATAAGAACCAAGAGAGACTATGTAAAGGTGCAAATTTCCAATGATGAATGTCATTATATTGTATACCTAAAATGTACCACTGATTAGAATAACAATGCAAAACAGGAAGAAAAGGTCCAAAGGGGTAGGGGTAGTGGGAGGGGCAGGGGAAAGGAAAGAAGGGAAAGGAAAAATGATGAGAAATGGAAGAAATGGAAATAAAGTCTTTGTAAATAGGGAAGGGTGGAGGCGGTGAAGGGAGGGCTAGGAATGGGGAAAAAATAAGAACCAAGATGCATCATGTAAAGGTACAATTCCCAATGAGAAATGTAATTGTGTTGTATACCTACAATGTACCAATAAAAGAATTTAAAAAAATAAAATAAAATAAAAATAAAAATAAAAATTTTTTTAAAACCTAAAAGATAACATCAAAAATAAATACCTATATGAACTATAATGAAAATACAAACAAAAGTCTACCACAGAAATAATCTTTGCTTCAATTGTCACATCCAACTTAGTCTTCACATCGGAATTGTGCATAAGTATCACTTACACTGACAGCACATATATTTTGTTTTCCTGTCCCTTTTTTAGAGCACAGTTGATATCTTTTTGTTTTCCTATTTTTGTAGGTCTTTGTGATGTTGCACCTAACTGTTCACCTGTAGGCTTACCAGTGTGCTCCAGATTTTTTTTTTTTTTTTGCATAGTTCCCTGGGCAGAAACATTTTGTTCTTCCTCTGTTGTAAATTATCTCTTATCAGTTCCAATCCCAATCCTGTAAGAAAATTTCTCCATGATATTTTGCACTTTTCTTTGTAAACTATGAAATTATTCCACACATGTTTAGGATCAAGTAAAACACAACCGTTGGCCAACACTGTGTTTTGAGTAACATCATAGTTGCTGCATAACTCATCTACTCTGACTTTGATTTTGTTGTAAAACGTTACCATCACTGGCTTCAGTTTTGTCAAAGTTTCTCTGTCAATCTTGCCATCATGGCACAATGTTGACATCAGCAGTACTAGTTTGTTTTTCTTTGCTATATGCAGGGCCAATGTTATGTCTTTCTGAAATCCAAAGATTGTACTAAACATTTCTCTGAAATTGCAACATTTTGTTGGGAATTTCTGCTTTGTCCTTGAACACAGTTCCTACACTGGTCAACTTGTGCTCTTTTAGCAAATGTAGTATCAATTGGAAACTGGTAAACCAATTGTCAAATGTCACATTCCAATGAGTTTAGGAGATAGGAGCAACAAGTCTGTTCACATCATCCAGTTCATTACTGTGCAAATAAAGACCTGATGGCTGAGTTCCAGGATAAATTTCTAAATTGAAAGAATAATATGACTTCACATCTACTGGGGAATATATTTTTATATTTGAAGGCTTTTTTGGCATATGCTGCTTAAAGCTACAGTGACCATGAACTGCTGCAAGATGTTCATTAATAGTCATATATTCAGATGATATGTAAATTGCTTGACATTGAGACACAAAGATCTCAAACAATGAGTAAGTAGCAGCCAGATTATCAGTTCTTTTTTTTCTAGGCAGGTGATTTCATCATCAAACCTCAAGCAGTTTTGAAGGAAACCAAATTTCCTCAGTGTCACTGTTATTTTACAAACCTCAAGCCCTCACCCATCACTCTCCATAAGTCTTTTACATTCCTATGATTACCATGAGAAAGCCTTCCTAAGTAGAGCAGACTTATGAATGCTTTCAGTTCAGCTAGTGAGGTGTCATAATAAACACATTTTCAAGTATGACTATCAGTGCATGCAGAATGTTTTACTTGTATTTCACTAATTGTGCATTTCACAACACCTTGTAGAATATTATCTGTTAAAAACAATTTCCAACATTGATTTGCAATACTGGCATTCTGTACAATAGGTTTCATCCCTGCTAAGATCCTCAGTATATTTTCTGATCTAGTCCTAACATTGGATCATTCAATTTGGTTACATGACCCTTTTATACCATTACAACTAGTCAAATATGTATCACATTGCTGGTTTTTTTCTTTGTCTGAATCAAGGATCTTCATTCTCTGTGTCTGTATCAGTCGATTCTTGTTCCATTTCACTGTCACGGGAACTTCAGCTCATAAGGCCAACATCAAAGCCATCATCATCATCATTATCATCATCACCATCATCATCATCATCACCATCATCATCATCATCATCATCATCTGTGCATGAGTCACATGATTCACTTTGGACCTCCTCCAAAACTTGCAAATCTGGTTTTTCATGTGTCATTGTGCTGAATTGGGCTACTTCTACAAGAAAAATCAAAAGAAAACTTTTTTAAAAACAAATCCTAAATGCAAGAATTTTAACAATGAGCTTTTCATGGGTAAAACTCACCTGTTGCTGCTTTGGATCTCCTGTACACACCTTGCTGTTCATCTGCCAAGTGGGTGAATGCATAGATGGGTTCCTATTTTCCCCAGGCACAACTACTGTGAGACACACCTGGATTTCATTATGGTAAATTAGATATTTGCAGAACAGAAGAATGGTATGGGTGTATTTTACCCCTGTGATGTTCAGGGATACATATGCAAAAAATGTTACACAGACCATTATATTTGTAAAAAATCTTGATTTGACACTTTTCCACCGGTGTACACACCTTGCCATTCATCATATCAAGTGGATGAACACAAAGATTGCTTCCTGTATCCCCCAGGCACAGCTACTGAGATGCACAGCCAGCTACCATTATGCTGAAGTACATAATTTCATTAGAAAAGTATAAAATTGGTATATTTTACTCACTGTGATGCCATATAGGCAGATTCTCAATTACTCATGGATCACACATTTGTGAATTTGTTTACTTACTAAAATAGCTCATAACCCAAAAAATCAATAACCAGCCCACTTTAATTGTCATTTGCAAAGACACTCATTAGCAGCTTAGGTGAAAAATTTATGTTGTCTGTCACATGTGTTCACAGCTAACACTGAACAAGATAATATCCTCTCTCCTCTTGTTTCAGATTTCATACTATAAACAAGTGTTTTTTCATGGTATAATTAGTGTCACTTTCTTTGGTATTTTTGATGCTCTTTGTTAGTGACACTGTTGATTAAAATGGCTCCCTAAACAAAGGGCTGAAGTGCTAGTCAGACAATCAACAAGCCCAAATCAAGGGATAAGCCCCAGAAGGCTGTGACATGCCTTATGAAAAAAAATATGCCTGTTTGATAAGCTTTGCTCAGGCATGAGTTATAGTACTACTAGCTGTGAGTTCAATATTGATGAGTCAAAAAATACATTAAATAATGTCTTTAAACAGAAAAAAGTTATATGTTGATTGTTGATGAAAGTGTTATAACCAAAGGCTATGAAGAACCTAATCGTGTATTTCTTCTAAAGGCAATGGCTTAGTATTCACTAATTCAGTGTTCACATAACTTTATAGACTATAATTGCTATGAATAATGAGAATCAACAACTGTATGTTTTGCTTCCTATTATTTGCCTCTTTCACAATAAGTGTAATGTTCAAGGGGGAAAAGCCTATATAGTAAATACCATCAATCTCTAGGAATCCCTCTCTTACAAGATTCAAATACTTCACAGTTATAAATTTAGCCTACCTGGAGCACCCAGTAGCTGGAATTAGATGATCCAAGGTAGTTCACCTCCACCTTTCAACAATCATTAGCAAGTCACAGCATGTTACAATGAAAAGCTCACACTTCGCAATCAAAGACATCAGAAGAAAACCTTCCTAAAAGCAGAATGTTCTCCCAAAGTATGGTATTCTCAGCCCATACTTCACTGCTTTCCCAGATTTCCTCACCCGAAGTGATAGACACATCATTGTTAAAGTGGTGCTCTGTCCTGAATTCTCCCATATCAGAGACAAGGGATATTCTTCCTAAATCCAGATCTGAGCCCAGACTCAAAGCCCACTCTTCATTGTCTGAGAGGCCAGGGTTGTTCTAAATCAGGGGCCCAAAGCACTTCACACAACAAGCCTCATCGACACTCCCCAATCCTAGCATATCTTCTTTCCCATGTGGTGACATCATGCATTGGCCGCTGCTTAAGTCAAGAACACTGAAATCTACAGCAGGTGTACGGACACGGGCCACTTTCATCACTGCTAGAACTTGGTCAGTGCAGGAGACCCCTGAAGTAAACTCTTCCATCTCATCAAAAGACACAACTGAGGGACTGAAAGAAGGAAAAGAAGATTCAGACTCTCTTTAGGGTTACTCTTTATGAATGTTCATAGATGTCCTTAATTTGGATAATTTGAGAGAAGTTGATTATTCAAGATGTCAATTAACAAATCTTTCTTACACTGTGATTCTACTATTGTCTTGAGGGTCAGAAACAATCAGTCCAAGTGTCTATGTATTTTACATCTCAAATGCAACACAATGAGGAGCTACTGAGACAGACCATGGAAAGATACTGGCAGTCCAATGCAAGCAAAAGAAGCTTCAGGCACTCTTCAGGGGGTAGTCTTACTGGCCCAAATCTCGCCAGAAGGACCTTAATGTTCCTGGCTGAAATTCCTTTCCCTGAAAGGCCAAACTTCTCCAATAATTTGTTCCCGTTTTCTGTCTCCCGTCCCTCACACATTAAGTTTGCTTCAGCCTACACCATGCCATCTAAAATCTGCAAGATTTCAATGACTTGCTAAATCAGGCATTTTTCAACGTTCGCATACAGGCACTCTTAGCAGCACTTGACACTGCTGCTAAGCTCCTCCTCCTCCTCCTAACACTCCTCTTTACTTCAGAATCCCTCCTCTCTCCCTTCCCTCCCTTGTCCCCTCTTTCCCTCCTTCCCCTCTGCTCCCTTCCTCTCCCACCTCCACTCAGTCTCAAGCACTTCAGCTTGCTCATTTTTTTCACTTCACTCTTAAATTCCTCCATACTTGGAGCTAAGTCCTCCTCCTCCCTCCCTCTACACACATTCCCAAAACAACAACTTCATCCTACACGTGGCTTCACTTAGCATGTATTAGCAAGCCCCAAGTTTATTTGAGCAACCCAGACTTTCCTGAGTTTTGGACTTGAATATAAATAATAATGATGACTAACATTTATGTACTACTATATGCCAGACACCAATCTAAGTTCTTTACATATGTTAGACTCAAGTGGACCTCCCAGGAATCTTAGAAGGTAGATACTGTTGTTATCATCCCCATTAGACAGACAAAGGAACTATAGGGCACTAAGTAATTTTCTCAAGGACATATGGGTCACATGGGCCCCAGAGACCACACTTTTAACCACTACCCAATACTGCCTTTCAGTTTATTTGCTTACTAAATTTATTTTAATGGCTTATAAAAACTTAAAAATAAACTCAAACTATCTCTCCCTGAATCTAGTCTTCTCTCACTTAGAGAAGGTTTTTACCACCCTGACAGTCATTCTACTACTTCTTCTTTTTTTTTTTTTTAGTTATTTTATTAGTACATTTTAGGTATACAATTCATTTACATTTATCATTGGGTGTTTGTACCTGTACATGATGTATCTTGGTTCTTATTTTTTTCCCCCATTACCTGTGCACCCTTCACCCTTTCCGCCCGTCCCTATTTCTATGGGTTTCATTTCCATTTTTTTCTTTTCATTCTACTACTTCTTTGCCTACAACAAATCCTGTCTGATCTCTCACCAAGATACCCTCCAATCTGACTCCTTCCCCAGTACACTGACTCCTTCCCCAGCACACTGAAGCCACCTCAGGACATGTGACAGGAGGCCTTTGTGGATCTTCTGCGCACACCCCAGCCTATCTCCTGTCTTGCCGCCACTGCAGAGTGGCTTTTTAAAAATTCAAAGTTTCCCACTGCCTAAAGAAGAAAGTCCAGAATCTTCCCCAGGTCTGCAGAGCCAGATTTCCTCTCTAGCCTGTGTCTGGCCCCTCACTTCCCCACTCTTATTAGACCTTTTGTCACTTCCTCACATGAGTACTTTACTCTTTGCACGGGTGGGTCCTACAGATTGATCCTCACCCTTCCTTACCCCAGTCCTTCTCCCCATACCTTACTCCACCTAATTAACTTTTGCTCACACTTCAGAGTAAGTTCGGTCTGCCTTTCCTTTAAATCAATCATTGATTTCATTCATTTCATAAGCTGCTTAATATCCAGAGTGTTAGATTATAAGATCCATGATGGCAGAGAAACTCTGCTTCCAGAACCTATTAGTGTACTCTGAAGTATTTTTCAATGAATGAGTAGTAGTCTGTAGCCATAGTGTGAGGAGCTTAAATGCCAGATGGACAAGTTGGCATTTATTCAGCAGGCACTGAGGAACTGTGCCAGTGCTTTGAGTAGATAGTGGTGGAGTCAAGTGCCACATTAGGAAAATGCATCTGATAGCGCTGTGTAGAATGAATAGCATGAAGCCTGTGAGCCATTAGTCCAGTCAGTATGGGTCAGAGCCTGGACAGCAAGGGTAATGTTGGAAGTAAATAGGGGGTGGAGGTGAAGGCAAAGGAAGAATCTACAGGACAAGGTAAATTCAAGTTATCGACTAGTTGAAAACTGGATAGTTTGATTCTGCCAGTTAGTAGAAGGTAGCTCTGTTTTAGATGCTTGTGATTTAATCATACACAAATCAAAGAATGGAATGTAAGCCTGATAGGAGGGAAGAATTGTAGAAGGGTGTTCCAATTAACTCTAACACCCTGAGAAAATGCAGATCAATAAGATAATTACATTTTCAATAAGTAAATACAGGCATCAGAAGATCTCTGTGGGGGACTGATTCCAGGACCCCCCCCCTTGGAGACCAAACTTCATGCATGCTCAAGCTCCTTAAAGAAATGGGTAATATGTGCATATAACCTAAATACATCCTCCCATATACAGTACTTTAAATCAGCTCTAGATTTCTTAGAATACCTCATACAATGTAAGTTCATACAAATAGTTGTTTTGTTTTATTTTGTTTTGTTTGTAGTACTGAAGTGTGAACCCAGGACCTTGTAGCACTCTACATCCCCTGCCCTTTTTTATTTTGAGACAAGGTCTCACTAAGTCTCCAAGTTGCTCAGGCTGGGCTTGAACTTTCTGTCCTCCTGACTGAGCCTACTAGAATGCTGGGATTACAGGCATGTGCCACCACTCCCAGAGGCAAATATTTTTACACAATATTGTTTAGGGAGTAATAACGAGATGCCATCTTTTTCTCTCCAAATATTTTTGATCTATGGTTGATTGAATCCCTTGGTATGGAACCTGCAGATGCAGAGAGCTAAGTATATGCAGACAAATTAAGGCAAAGGCAGATAAGTAAAAGAATTAAGTTTCAACAGAAGATACCCAGTCCTCCTCTAGGATCAAAAATCTCATCTGTTACTACTTAAAATCAGATCAACATGGTAGTAATAAAAGCCCTTCTGCTTTGGACATGCTCCATTCTCATCAGCAAACTACCATTCTTTAGGTCTGAAACTGACTTTTTATAAACTCCTTACCATATTTTAAAGCATCTACCTCTTTTCATGAAATAAAACTTCATAAAATAGAAAAAAACAATTTCAAGCATTCTCTAATAATAGAGACTGGCATTATCAAATAATCTGGTTGTAGTTACAAATGCATAGCAATGTTTAAAGTCACTAATCTGAGAGCTGTACCTTAAAGGTCATTATTTAACTTTTAACATTAAAAAGCTTTCCATCATGCACACATAATGAAGAATGGAAACTCTGAATTGCACCACAAATGAGATACCTCAGCACCTCTTAGGCTTTGAAAGTTTCTCCCCCCACCAAATATACTTGGAAAGCTAACTTTCAGGAGTGGCTCCACTATAACTAACATATACGTAAGTACAAAAAATGTCAGACTGCATTTCTCAATCATGGCCTTTTGTACTGAACTTTTAGTTCATGGGAATAAAATGGCACTCAACACCACACTCCACAAACGTATTTTGGGTGCATCATAAAATTTCGCAGCCAACCAAAGCTTGTCTAAATCAAAATGCATTGGAAATTTCTTTTAAAGTGTAACGCTCCATGAAAATCCGCAAGTAAACTCTCAGCCCTTCCACATTCCCAGAGAGGCTGTAGATGAATTGAAAAGACAAATCAGTACTGTAGACTAAAATGTGCCCCACTCACCAACTATAGAGCATTTATTTATCCCAGGCTCCATATGGTGACCAGCTTTCCATGTTTGTGTTAGTGTCCCTCTTATCTTAAAAATCATGATTTATCTGGACCAACTTTTAATAAGGTCAGTGGTTATATCAACAAAATCATGGTATCTGGTCTTGAAATGCATGGGAGAAAACTCCAAGCAAAGTACAATTAAAGACAAAGCAATAATCCACTCAAGTCAAGAGGAAATAGCTTGAATGAAAACAAATGACTTGAATTTTTTAAAAATAAACTATTTTTAAATCATACAAATGCAATTTCCCACTTTTGTTTACCTTGGTCATATTATTTTTCTATTTGCAATTAAGCTGACCAGGGCTTGAAAGCAGATTTCATCGAGGGAAAGAGCAACCAAAGCATGCCAAGTTTCTTGGTACCTGCCACACAGAAATTGCTGCCATCAATGTTTGTAGGGTTCAATTTGTGAAACTACTGGAAATTATTGTCTTATATGACTTCTTACCAAGATACAGTCCTCACTTTATCCTTGCAACAAGTGTGTGAAATCAGTACTGCTGAGCCCACTTTACAGACATGGAAACTAAGACTCTGAAAGACTGGATGGTCCGAAAGAGATTAGGTAATCAGCCAGCAGGGGCAGGAGATGTCACAAAAGTCAGGCCATTTCCACACACACCCATTCTCCACACACACTGCCATGTGATGACCACAGACTGAAACATCTGAAATTCCTGATACTTGCCCAGGGTTAAGATGCCTCATACCCAAAGTAAGTCTGCTAGCAATTGCCTTACTCCAATCTTATGAGCAGAATCACAGCTTTAAAGTTTACAGCAGTAAAATAAACTTCTCTACCCACTAACCTCTAAAGAACACTCAAAAGAAAATATCTAGATTTCCTTCCATTAACACTATCAGTTGCTGGGCTCAGGAACTAAGTACTTTGATACTTGTAATACAAAAAAAAGTATCATTTCTTCTTCCTAACTCACCTGTCATGGTGACCACCTTCTAGCTATAGCCAGAGCTAAGGAAAGCTGTAGGTCTGGAGTCAGGGTGACACCCCCTACTTCCTTCACCTGGGTGACCATGCCCAGAGCTCCATGGTTTGGTAGCATCGAAGTGAATCCATAAAAATCTTTGTCCAGATTTATTTTGCCGGCACAGAGAGCCCCTTCTCACTGTCATCAAAGGACTGAAATAAAATATTATCTGCTATTTATTCATTCACTTCATTCATTCAACAAATATCTAATCTAGACCACACTGTGTGTCAGGCCTCGTGCTAGGACTCAGGGAATAAGAGTTTATGTAATGTATAGAGATTAGAGAGCAAATGCTTTGAAATGTGCTAAGGGCTATGGTTAAGAAGAACTGGGTCTTTGGAAAGAATGCCTAACAGATTTAGGAGAGGGTTCCTGGAGAAAGAAAACTATTAAGAACAAGTGGGAGTTAGAGAAAAACTTTACTGCATGCTGGACATTCTCCTTGTCTTCCCTTTCAACATCTTAATGGCCTTCTAGGGTTGTTATTTCCATCTGACATGTAGGGAAACTGAGGCTCTGAGGGAATCTCATGGCTTCTAAGGGCCAACTAGTGTCAGAATTCAAATGCAAAGTCCATGTTCCACTGCTTTTCCATGTTCAACTCTACAAGCAAACATATTTTCTTTCCAAAGGTTCTGTAGGAGCCCATGACTATGTACTAATGCTGGTCCAAGATCTCCCCTTAACTGCTCTTTGTCTGTTTTCCTTGAAATGTATAGAAAAAGTCCTGATGCCAATAGCTGTTTGGGCTACCATGGAAGGCACCATAACAGTGTTGCTAGAAAAGGACATAATCTTAAATCTTTGAATGTCTGTTCAGTTGTGCCCTTCCCAGATGATGGGTGAGACCTAGGCTCTGTGGTGGGTGCATTCACAATGCTGGTGATTGATCATGCATGAGCAGTCCCATTACTTTGCCTATCAGTCATACATCCCTCTGGTTTGAAATCAACATTGTACAGCTTGATTGGATGTCTTCTTCCCCAAACTTTAAACCCAGACAAGAAATGTTTTCATAAATCTCATCTACAACCAAAAGAAGAGGATTTTAATCCAGTTCAGATATTCACAATAAAGTATCTCAGGCCTGGATGGGTAATGACAGAACCATGGGAATTACCTGGGTAAAATTATAGCACATGTTCCTCCATCGGCCACTTTCACTTGGGTAAACTCATGTGTTGTGGAAGTTCTGATGCATTCGCTCAAAGAATGGTTTCATCAGCAGCCATGTTCACCTTCACTAGAAGATCCAACTTTGATGAATGAGAATCTTGTAAAACTCCAGAGTTTCATTCCGCAACTTGGTTCTCATTAGTAATATGGAGGCAATTTGCTAGAACTAGAATTTGACCCCATAAACAGCCCCTTAGAAATCCTAGATGCCACTAGCTTTCTCCTTCTTGTCACTTTCTCTTAATTACAGGTTGTCCCAAATATATTAGTTAATTGCAGTTTTTGCTGAGCTATACTCCAGGTAACTGAGGCATCTTTGAACATAGGTTAATCTTATGTTTATGAAGACCTCCTAACCAAGTAATAATGATGTGTGCCAGTAGTCTCAACTTCTTGGGAAGCTGAAGTTGGAGAATCGCTTGAGCCTAGGGTTGGAGTCCAGCCTGAGTGACATAGCAAGGCCCTTTCAAAAAAAAAAAAAATACGCCATATGCTGGGTGCCATTTGAGCCCAACAGAGGTCCTCCTCTTCAAGAGCTATTATTTCTAATCATTGACAGATACTGTGGTTTCTCTGACAAGACAGACATCAGTTTTAAGAACCCTCCCTTGCAAAGCTGTCTTCACGTAAAAGAGAGATGACACTGTTTTCTCATCTCCCTCTTTCTTCTCCCTCTTTCATCCATTCTTGGGGGCTCTCCCCATATAACAACCCTCCATAATAACCTCACATTGCATCTGGTTGTCCACAACCTTCCTTTGGGCTATTCATCATGTGGAGAAGCAGGCTCTGTAGGTGAGGGCTTCCCTTCAGGGTTTCTCTATTTCCAAACCAGACTCCCATCATATTCCCCAATCTGTCTCCTGGGCTGAGAGAAGTTTGGATCTAATGTTTGCATAATGATTAAGGTAACAATAGCTAATATGAGTAAACTTAATGTCACTGAAGCCTCCAAAGATGAGACTCCTCGAGGAGGTACCCTGAAGGAATTACTAATTCCCTAAATGGACAGTCTGTTTTATCCTCTTCTTGGCCAAAACCCCAGAACTTTGATCAGGAGCGGACTTTGTACTTCCAGTGCAGTGGTGGACCTGGAGCGTAGCCAGGTGGTCTACTCTGCTATTAAACCCATTGCCCAGAAAACTCACACAGTTGAGACTGAGTGAGGTGCCATAGTATAGCAATTGATGATGGGGGTCAGCCGGAGTGTGCATCTTGGCTCTGCCAATATTAACTATGTGATGTAGGACAACCACTTATATTCTCAGAACTTCCATTTCCTTATCTGTAAAACAATGAAAAATATATACATCTCATACAGTTATCTCAAGCATGCAATTATAGAGGTAGTATGTATAAAGCACGTGGTGTTATGGCTCATGTCTAGATGTCCTGCCAACACTTCATGCGGTTGTGGGTGGGGCTTTTCAGAGATGGCTGGATCTAGGGTATGTGATGCTAGGATTAGGGGGTGTGTGAGTACTAATTTAGTCCACTGACTGGTTTGGCATAGTTCTGGGTGTGGATAATGGAAAAGCCTACCCTGGGTGTGTGGCTGGTAGCACCCAAAGGGCAGGTAGCTTGGAAAGGATAACAGGAAGGCTGCTGCTGCTTCTGATTTACTTCTTTGCTGTTTTGCTGCCTTCTTCCTGCCCTGCTTGCCATGGACTGTTTCTCCCCTGCAATGCCCCTCTGCCAGCCACCTTGCCTTGGAGCCAGCCAACTTTGGACTGAAACCTCTACGAACTGTGAGCTAAATAAACCTTTCCTAAGGGAATGGGATTAATATCAGAAAATGGAAAAATGTAAACAAAGCCTTTGTAAATAGGGAGGGATGGAGGAGTTGAAGGGAGGGCAGGGAAAGGGGGAAAAAGAAGAACTGAGAGATGATGTAAAGGTGCAAATTTCCAATGATGAATGTCATTATATTGTATACCTAAAATGTACCAATGATTAGAATGAATAATTGATAATGCAAAATAGGAAGAAAAGGTCCAAAGGGGTAGGGAAGTGGGAGGGGTAGGGGAAAGGAAAGAAGGGAAAGGAAAAATTATGAGAAATAGAAAAAATGGAAACAAAGTCTTTGTAAATAGGGAAGGGTGGGGGGGTGAGGGGGGGCAGGGAATGGGGAAGAAATAAGAACCAAGATACATCATGTAAAGGTACAAGTTTCCAATGAGAAATGTAAATGTATTGTATACCTAACATGTACCAATAAAAGAATTTAAGGGGAAAAAATAAATAAACCTTTCCTCCTTTAATTTTGAGTGTTGGATATTTTGTCTCAGCAACCAGAAAAGTAACTAAGACACATAGCATGAAGTAAAACTATCTCACAGAACACCTTATTTTTGGTTTCCTCTCAGATCCCATCTCTTCATATGAGGAACATGGGGAGAAGTGACTACTCCTATTCCCAACTGTAGCAGCAGGAAGAAACTCCCAGCACTGAGGTCTGCACGCTCAGGAAAGCAGAGAAGAGGTGGACACAAGGGTAGGTTGTACTTGATTTTATGTCTAGAATAGACTCATGTGTGCCCCAAAGAGATCCAAAGTCCATAGGCACATGGACCAATTTTCAGTGAAACCTGGGCTTTCATGTCCACATATGCCCATTTACTGGTCTTTTTTTCTTCAGCAATTCTTAAGCTCTTAATGGCTAACATTCTGGTTCCCCAATAACACATTGAGAGACAGTCAACCAAAGGTAAAATCCAAGGATACATTATAGTCAGCCAGAAGAAGCAATTAAAAAGTTAAGTAGGAGAGGTGGGGGGCACCATGGGAAGAGGTTGAGAGGCACAAGAGAAGCTTTACCCACTTTACATCTTTGTTGAGGATCATGCCTGGGTGGTACACCACTGTCCTCTAGGCATGAAGAGTAGCACTGTTGTGGTTAAGACCCAGAACTGGAAAAGGACTCTCAAAAGTGTCAGATCTATAATCTTCCCCTAAATTTATCTTTGCCTTATAGTTGTAAGATTACCTAAGAATGATAGCAAAGGTAAAAATATTTGCCTAATTATTGAAAAGACCTTCATTTCTCATAAGCCATCAAAAACATTTTTCTAAATTCTCTTCACTGTCTTCCCAAACTCAGGAAACACTGTGGCTTGACCTTAACTAGTTTTGAGTGGCAAGCAGAGAAAACAAAGCAGAGAAGAGAAGGGGAAATCATGTCCAATTAAATCAGTCAGATTTAATTGCCTGTATGAAGTTCAGCTAGACAAAGGTGGTATCAGAAGACAGCTGGAGGTAGGGATGTCTACTTGCATCAGAGGTTGAGTTCAGGGGCTGGGAAGGGTTCAAGGGCTGGGAAATCCCTGCTCCTATTTAATCCTTGGGCTGCCTGATATTAATACCACTTCACCTTCCATACACGAGGTTGTTCTCATGGAAGATCAAAAACAAGGCAGCAACCTCCATTCATCCATTCATTCATTGGGCACCTACTGTATGAAAAGGGTGCAACAAGGCCTCCATCTTGTTGATCTCCTCAGGAAGGTGGATGGACATATGAGAGTGATGTTTCCTGGTAAGAGCAGCCCTCCAAATCTGAACACCACTGCCTCCAGTTTGCCCATGAGCATCCATGAAGGTGAGGCATGTACTCTGCTTCCCTCACCACAGCTCCCATCAATACGAGGCTGAGTGCCTCACCTGAGAAATTCTCACTGTTAGACCCACAATCCAGAAGACAAGTTCCCTCACCTCAAAATAGCATTTGCTCCATGCAAAGAAAACTTCCAAAGAAAGACCGACTTTACAGAGTAGATATCAAAAGATTGCCTGTGTGCTCAAAATAAGTCAATGGACATAATAGAAGCCACATTCGAGGTGTCCCCGAAACACAGGTACATGTGGTACAGGACCTGCCCAGGCTCCAAGTTCACAATTGCTTTGTTTCAGCCTTGGCAGCCCCACAGCTTGGCTCCCACATTCAAAGGGATGATGTATTTCCCCATATTTATTATTTGCACTGGACTACTGAGGAAAAAAGCAGAGCAGCAGGCGATGTGACTCAGTGCTTCTGCCAGAAATAACAGAAAGGCCTTGCACCAGCGCCTCATTAGCTTATGGAAAACAGTTCCCTAAGGAAACTGCAGGGTGTAAATAAATTTAAAACATTTTTGCCTTTTGAGGCCTGCAGATGCCAAATTTGTAAAACAGTGGTGACTCAAGAATGCTATAACATTCGGTTGCACGTCTCACAAATTCAGCATAAGTTCTATAGTCTGTTTATTAGCAAAACAAAATGTGATATCAAGGACATATTTTTTTAAAGTAATATGCATTGCTTTATTTACATAAAATAAAAAATCATTTGGTGGGATAAATTCAGTATAGAAGAACAGAACAGTTCTAGAAAGTCATGTATGCACCGTATGTACCTTTGTAACTCAGGATGCTGTTTTAAAAAATACCCTCTGTAGACACTATACATGTGCCAAACTTGTCACAGCTCCCTATATTATCTGTGCATCAAACAGTGCTTGAGCGGTGTTTAAACCTAAACCACTGACGGAACACTTTTATGTCAACTGTTAACAAGGCACATAGAAAGAGTAGGATCATCAACTTGAAAATCACAGACATTTAGTCTCATCCCCTAATTTTATAGACAAGAAACCTGAGACCCAGACAAGCCAAGTGATTTATCAGAGTCACATCACAACTTGGTGGCAGAGCTGGAAGGAAAGCATGAGATTCTTTGTCCATTGCTCTTAAGACTAAGAGCAAAGGGCTGCACAGAACTTAGCACCCTACTGGTTCCTCATGAGTACCCAACTCATGGTTAGGACTGCTACTATTGACATTCCCATGATTTCTGCCATCCCAAGGTGCTGAGTGAATAGCTAATTCTTATCTCTTTGCAAACAGGGATGACTTCTCATTGTAACAGGCTCAAATAAGAGTTAGGATCTGCTACTGGAATATTTTTTAAATGCCATATTAACCCAGTATCATTGTTTAGTTCATTAATTGATCCTCCCCAATATTAACTCCTGGGTACAAGAAATCTGATACATTCTTAGTCTCCCTTAATAATACATTGTTTTCCACTAAATCATAATAATTATTCATTGATCATCAAGAGACTATAGGCTTCGTAAGGACAGCAACCACATCTGTGTTGTTCATCTTTAGAAAGCCCCAAATCCTAGCTTATGGTCGGCACTAAAACATTTGTTGGCATGGTGCTAGATAATAGGAACATAAAGGCAAATAAGTCATATTCCCTCTCCCTAGGAGTTTCACTGTCTGATAAAGCTAATGTTCCTTGAACATTTTCAATCTTTAGTCAATACCAGCCCTATAAGTTGTTGAGTACTTCTCAATGTAATCCATAGCCCTATAATCCACGGAGAACCCCCAGGCAAGATTTCATATAAGACATGCTTTAAATAATAGGTCTAAAAATAACTGCACACCAAATATATTAGAGAAAGGTAACTCAAGACACAAATAGACACTTGGGCTAAAAGAAAACTACATCACTTAGAGTAAACAATAAAAAGACTCTAATTTTTTAAAGAAGCAAGAACTTCATCTAAATTTAATTCAAATCTGGTAATATGAAACTCTCTGAATAATTAAGTTCTGAGAAGCTATTTGGTCTCTGCCAAAGGTATTTATTTCCATTAGCAGAGCAAAAATCTTGGCACAAATTCATGAATTAGTTCAAATTAATGCCAGCAACTAACACCTGGCCACAGGCTGAGGCTAGTTTCCAGAAGCGAGTATCTGAGAAGACTGGTGATGCACAACCAAGATTCCAATTCAGGGGGACTTTCTAGGGGCTCCTAAGGTGCACCTCAAACATGCATGAGCATCAGAATTCCCTGATGGGCTTCTTTTTTTTTTAAGAGTAGGAAAAATTTATTGAGAGAAAGATAGCTTCTAAGAGAGACAGGGGGAGACTGGAAAAAAATCCCAGTGGGCTTCTTAACACAGCTAGCTGGCAACACCCAGTCTCAGGAGCAGAGGCCAAGAGTTAGGGTTTTAGCAAGTTTCCAGGTGATGCTGACATTACTGCTTCTGGAACCTCTCAGCACAGCATCTCCCAAAAAGTGTGGACAGCAAAAAATCAGTGCCAGTGGGGCCAGGGATGTAGCTCAGTGGGGCGGCGCCTGCCTGGCAAGCGCAAGGTCCTGAGTTCGATCCCCAGTACTGGAAAAAGAAAAAGAAAAAAACAAAAAGAATCAGTACCAATGACCAGAAGGCTATGTCCTATTTTTGTCTGTTTTTAAATTCCTGGAGCCAGTCATCAATTATGTGTGCTGTACATCTGAATGACTCGCAAGCCAAAGTAGATGAAAGAATTAAGAAGCCATCCAAGTTAGTGGGACAGAATGTAGGAAATAGCTAGAGATAGAAACCTAAAAACCATCCCTGCAATGGAGGAGTCAGAACTGCAGGGTGAAGGAAGAAGGTGGCTGGAAGAATCTCACAGAAGAAAGTGGTTGAGAAGAAATTCCACAAGGGCTGTGCCACAGAATTGGGATTCCTGCAGACTATGAATCCAGACTGTGCAGGAGCCCCTTTTGTTGAGCGCTTGCTCTTGCCTTGTCTCAGAGGCTGCACATAACTCTCTGAAACATCACAACATCCTCTTTTATAGATATGGAAACTAAAGCTCTAAGATTTTAAGAAATATCACCAAAATAGCAAGTAAGTAGATTGGGAATTCAAATTCACAACTGTCTGATTTCCAGGCTTGACTCTAATGACCCAACCAATCTGCCTTCCTACACCCCTCTCCAAAGAAGAAACTTAAAGGAGATAGTAACTGTCCCACAAGCAGTATGTATGCCTATAAAGAAGCAGAGCATAGGGCCATGGATTTAGCTCAGTGGTTCCAGTGCCTGTCTTGCAAATGCAAGGTCCCGAGTTCAATCCCCGGTAACAAAAAAAAAAAAAGCAGTAGAGCATATAGGGTACACTGTAACACAGTGATTCAAGGTTCTGTTTTGGAACTGAAGAGATCAGCATTTAGATTTGTGTGTCTCTACTTAGGAGTCACGTGGTCTTGAGAAAAATCATTTAATCTGATCCCCTTTACTTATCTTTATGAGAATATTAATATCTATTTTCCAAGGTCATTAGAAGCAATACAAATCATTTTTATACTAGAACTTCAAGCACTCAGATTTCTTAGTATATTTCCTAACACATACTAGATATGTAAAATTGAAGATGGTGATGGTGATTATGATTTGGGGGGAAAAAAAGACTGAGGTTCTAGGAGTTAAAAGGCTAGAAGAGAACATTTGACAGCTTTAAATGTTTCAAGTCTCCAGGTTTAGTCAAATCTTCATCAAATAGAAAGAGAATCTGCTACTGTCATTTACCAGTGCAGAATGTGAAAAATAGAGAAGTACTGGAAGACTGGAAATAAACAATTTCCAATCCCATTTTCAAAAAGTAAAAGGAAATACTAGATTTCAGAAAAATCAGGCTTTCAAGGACTATGGTTGAACCCATACTTGGGACCACAATGGAGCATTCTTTAATAATTCAGAGATATAATAAACGAGGCTGCCCCTTAAGGTTTATCCAATAAAATCAACATGATCTGGAATTGAGACCAGAAGACTCTCAGCCATCTTGAAGAGACAGTGACTCAAAACTCCAACAAACTTTACTAGAAATATAATGGACTATATTTACAGAAATAAAAGGAAAAATATTAAGGATATTGGTGGGTCGGGGATTTAGCTCAGTGGTGTTGCCTGGCAAGTGCAAGGTCCTGAGTTCAATTCCTGCTATGGGGTGGGGGGGAGACTGAGAGAGAGACTGAGAGACAGTTATAAGAAAGACATGGGGGCCAAGGATTTAGCTCAGTGGTGCCTGCCTTGCAACTGCAAGGTCCTGAGTTCCATCCCTGTACCAAAAGAAAAAAAAAAAAGAAAGAAAGACATGGGAAGCAGAGAGGAAGTCAGTTGGCAACAGTGGGCAATAAATCTTCCTTACTGAGAAGATTTTGCAACAATCCAAATGCCTGATTCTGAACCCAAAACTCTAAAAGCACTAAAAGAACTCTAAAAACTCTAAAAGCTTCTGAAAGAACTGTTATTCATCTTTGTGTCTCCAGGAACTAGCATAGTGCCTGGAACAAGGCAGCAATGTGCTTAAAATGAAAGCCCCTCTGGAATGGTCTCTGGGAAGTCAGGACTATTGCTGTCTGGATCTGGAATGTCCCCCCAAAGCCTCATGTGTCCAGAGGTGGGCTTTGGGGATGTGATTGGATCATGGTATGCTATACTCATCAGCAGATTCATTAGTGTGCTGTTGGGAGGTGGGGTGTGGTCAGAAAAGGCGGGTCATTAGTGGCATGACCTAGAGGAATGTATTTCTCTCCCTTTCTCCTCCCTTCTCTCTCTGCTTCCTGGCTACCATGATGTGAGCAGCATTCCTCCACCAGACCCTTCTATCATGCCCATCATACCTTGGAGCCAGCCAACTATGGACCTCTAAAAACCATAAGCCAAAATAAACCTCTACTCCTTTAATATGTGGGTGTCAGGTTTTGTGTCCCAGTAAGGAGAGAGTAACTAAGACAATTATGATGGCAGCCATCTCAAAGAACATGCTGGTCCCAGTGTCTGCTCTTATACACCATTCAAAAACTATTCCTGCCTTTCCATGACCCACAGCATGAAGTCCCAAGTCATTCTTTTTTTTTCCCCATTAAGGTTTTTTTTTTTTTTTTGGTACCAGGGATTGAACTCGGGTCCTTGCGCTTGTGCAGCAGGCGGTGAAACCACTGAGCTAAATCCCCGACCCCCCATTAAGTTTATTGGTACATTTTAGGTATAAAATACAGTTACATTCACCATTGGGATCTTGTACCATTACATGAGTCTCTTGGTTCTTATTTTTTCCCCTTCCCCTGCCCTCCCTTCACCCCCTCCACTCTTCCCTATTTGCAAAGACTTTGTGTCCCATTTTTTTTCCTTTTCTCATATACATATATATATATGGGGGGTACTGGGGAATCAAACTCGGGTCCTTGCTCTTGCGAGGCAGGTGGCAGAACCACTGAGCTAAATCCCTGGTGCTCTCATATTTTTTTTCTTTTCCCTTCTTTCCTTTTCCCTATCCCTCTCACTTCCCCTGCTCCTTTAGACCTTTACTTCCTATTACACAATATAAATTACACATTTTTAAAATTACAATATCAAGGGGGGCCGGGGATTTAGCTCAGTGGTTCCAGCGCCTGCCTCACAAGCACAAGGATCCGAGTTCGATCCCCAGTACCAAAAAAAAAAAAAAAAATACAATATCAAGATCTAGGAGATATTACCACAGATTTTACAGAATTTAAAAGGATATAGGAAGCATATTACAAAAATCTGTTTTGAAATAAATTTGATAACTTCTAAGAAGTACCTTGGAAGACAAATTAATGAAACTAACTCTGAAGGAAACATAAAATTTGAATAGCACCTATTAAGGAAAGTATATTCCTAGCTTGAAAACCTAACTATATGAAAACAACAGGCTCATATACATTTTAACTGATAAATTATATCAAACATTTAAAGCAGAAAAAAGGAACATGTCTCCCCTCATTTTAGGAAATCAGCATTGTAATAATACTAAAACTGGATAAAGATAATAGAAGAAAAAAGGATGAACATAGATAGAAATTTGTTTAATAAAACAAACTATTAGAAGTCAGATCTGGCAGTATGTAGAAAGTGGTTTTATTATAGGGATGGAAGTGTTGCTTCAGCATTGGAAGATCCACCCCCAAAAGTCATCATTTTAACAGAGGAAAGGAAAAAGCCGTATGATCCTGTCAGTAGCTGCAGAAAAAGTATTGGACTAAATTCTACAGCTGTTCATGGTAAAAGCTATCAGGAGACTAGAAGTAGAACAGAACCTTCCCAACAGATCAAAGACATGTACTCCATACTTCCAGCAAAAATGCCTTACATGAATGGAGAAGATACAATGCTTTCTCCATAAGGTGGGGAACAAGGGCAGATATGCCTACTCTTCATCTGTCCATTAAACTTTGAAAGATAGGCCTAAACCAAAATAGTCTGGCAATAAAAATAAACAAATAGCATAGGATTGGCAAGGTAGAAGTAAAATCTTTATATGCAGATGAAATGATTATCTACAGAGAAAATACTAAGAAATCTCTAGGAGCCCCTAGAACTTGTATTTGAATTTAGCAGGATTAGAAAACACAAGGTATATATAAAAATTCAGGTCTATGTATACTTGCTATAAGTGAAGAATTGAATATTGAAATTTAAAAGTTACGTAGGAGTACAAAGGACCTAGAAAATAAAAAGAAGAAAAAACAAACCAGTGTTGGAAGACATTTAGTACCTAATTTTAAGACTTCCTCTAAAGCTATAGTAATCAAGACAGTGTTGGTGTGAGGAAAGACATATAGGTCATTGGAATAAAACAGAGAACCTAGAAATAGAACCACACATATATGGTCCACTGAGTTTTGAAAGATTATTTAACATTAATATTTTATAGAACATAAACTCAATTCAAGAGCAGAGGAAAATATAGTGCTTTCAGCAAATGGTACTAGAACACCTGGTATCAGTATATAAAAAATTAACCTCAACCCTTTATTTCCATACATAAAAATAACTTGAAAGGATCTATGAACCTAAATATGAAAGACTAAAACTATAAAACTTTAAGAAGAAATCATAAGGGAAAATGTTTATGAATTTAGGGTAGGCAAGAATTTCCTAGGATATAAAAAACAGGATGTATAAAAGAAAAAAATTGATAAATGAGATTCCATCAAAATTTAGAACTTTAAATGACATCATTAAAATGAAAAGTAGTCATTAAACAGACCATATTTATAATGCATATACCTAAGACCAGAATATATAAAGAACTCTTACAGCTCATTAATAGACAACCCAATTAAAAAGTAGACACAAGAAGATGATAAATAGCAAGTACAGCACAAGGAAAGGTATGCAACGCTAGAATCAGAAAAATACTAATCAGTACAATAACAAGACTGAATTATACACTCATTAGGGAGATGAAGTTAAAAGTTTTAAAAGAACAAATGTCAGCTTAGGTGTGAACTAGTTAGAACTTTCTAATACTGCTAATGTGAATGTAAAATGATAAAACCATTTTGGAAAACAAAATAGAAATTTCTTGTATTACTGTCAAGAACCAACAGTCCTGTTCTTAAGTTTTTACTTGAGAGGAATGAAAACACATGTTCATAATAGATTTGTACATACAAGTTGACTATCCCTTATCTGAAATTCTTGGGACCAGAGTGTTTCAGATTTTTATTTGAAATTCACTTGATCTGCAAAGAGGATAGCTATTCCTGCTTTTTTTTTCGGGTTCCTGTCACATGGAGTATTGTTTTCCACCCTTTAACTTTCAGACTATGAATTTCTTTTTGAATAAATGTGTTTCTTGTATGCAGCGTATTGTTGGATCTTGTTTCTTGACCCATTCTGCAAGTCTATTCCTTTTGATTGGTGAATTGAGACCACTGACATTGATGATTATAATTCATACATATTGACTTATCATTATCATGACTTTTTCTTTTTGTTAGAAACTCCTCCTTTACATTTAATATCTTGTCATGCCTGACGGATTCATTCTGCTGGGCTTCCTGGGGTTGTGATCCTCATTGTCTTTTCCTAGGATATTGTCTAAAATTTTTTGGAGTTCTGGTTTGGTATTCATGAAGTTCCTAAGGTGCTCTTTATCATGAAAGTATCTTATTTCTCCATCAATTTTGAAAGATAATTTTGCAGGGTATATCAATCTGGGTTGGAGGTTGTTTTCCTTTAGGGCTTGGAATACATCACTCCAAGCTCTTCTTGCCTTGAGAGTTTGCACTGAGAAGTCTGCTGTGATTCTAATGGGCTTTCCTTTGTATGTGATTTGTTTCTTTTCTCTAACTGCTCGTAGAACTTTGTTCTTCTGTTGGGTTTCTGGAATCTTAACAATTATATGCCTATGTGTAGATTTTTTTATCATGGCTAGTTGGAGTCCTATATGCCTCACTTGTCTGTATGTCAAGTTCTTTTCCCCAGCTTCGGAAGTTTTCTGCCATCACTTCTGTGAACAGTTTTTTATGTCATCTGCACTCTCTCCTGTTTCTTCATTGACTCCAATCAGTCTTATGTTATTCTTCTTTGCATCATCTAGCAGCTGCTGGATCGATTTCTCGTGGTCCCTTACAATTTTGAAGCAATTTTTCTTTTCCTGGTCACTAATTGCAATCTTATCTTCTATATCTGAAATTCTGTCCTCACATAGGCTCATTTTGCTGTGTAGACTTTCAATGGAGTTTTTAATCTCCTGGAAATCTCTTTGCATCTGTTTTATGGATTTCATTTGTTTCCTATGTTGGGATTCCATTGTGTTCCTGAGCTCCTCGCTAGATTTATTAATCATGTCTTGCACTATGAGCACAATCTCTGCTGTTATCTGAGAAATTATTTTTATTTCATTTTTTCCAGATCCTCTTTTGTTGCCAGTTCAGGGAGTCCAGATGGTTGAGTATCAGAGTGTTCCATTTCATTTCCCTTTGGGCTTGCTGTAGGTGATCTGGAAGTCTGTTTTTGAGACTTGTTTATGTGTCTTCTCATTTCAACGGGGGGGGGGGTGCTGGTGCCCACGTGGCTCACTTCTGTGTGCTGGCTGGGGTGGTACGGTGGCCCAGAAGCCTCCTCTTGTGTGCTGGGAGAGGCTCACCTTCTGTGTATTGGCGGGGGTGATATGGTGGCCTAGAAGCCTCTTCTTGGGTGCTGGGAGTGGCTAACCTCCTGTGTGCTGGCGGGGGTGGTATGGCATCCCAGAAGCCTCCTCTCGTGTGCTGGGAGCCACTCACCTCCTGTGTCCTGGCTGGGGTAGTACAGTGGCCCAGAAGCCTCTTCTTGTGTGCTGGGAGTAGCTCACCTTCTGTGTGCTGGCGAGGGTCCCAAATCATTCTTTACCTGTTATTCCAGTTCCAGTCTATCTTTCTTGCCATCGTGGTTCCCCATTTCTTTTTCTAAATCATCTCACCATGCCTGCCAAACTAATTCACTCATGCCCCTGGCTTTGTATATCTCTACCTTATTTGTCGCAACCATAAATGAATGCTCTCTCTACCTTTCTGCACCCTCTGAGATCCTCTCTCTTGAATTCTGACCATCTCAAGAGATATCTCTCTCTATCTCTCTCTCTCTCGTGCTCTCTCTCTCTCTCTCTCTCTCTCTGGCTTTTCAAGCCATTGTTTCTCTCCTTGGTCCACACAGCTGGCATCCAGCAAATATTGTCTTGGATTGATGTTTGTATTGCTTCAAATACCTGGGCTCGACCTCCCCAGATGAACTACAAACATCACGTCTTATTCATCCTGTCTTCTTGCCATGGACCTGACACAGAGCTAGCACTTAATAACTATTTGTTGCTGTTGTTGATGAGCAACAAATGTTTTGAGAATTCTGAGGCATCTGCCATGCCCAACCCACCCACATTCTAAGTCATCATCTCTTCCACTGTAAAGGTAAACAATGTCTCCTTCATCAGAGTTTCTCCAATTCCCTCCTGACTAGCCTGGACAAAAGGAAGTACTTGTTATTGGCCTCAGCCTGGATGGGAGCCTCCAGACTGTTCAAGGCTCACAGCCTTACACTTTAGTGGCCTTGTCTGTAGATCTTGTTTCTGTTGGTTGCCAACCAGCTATAAGATCTTCTAGAAAGCATTTAACATCCCTGGACCTTGGGCCCTAAATATCTCCTGCCCTTCCACACAAGGTTGTCATTAACAGAAATGAAATAATAGATCTGAAAATACTCTAAAAGTTTTAAAGTTCTATGCAAAAGAGAAAAGTGTTTTTAAGAAACCCACTTAGCCCTTTTCAATTTCTAGATGATCACTTAGTTTGGAACTTTGACACCCTAGCCACTTAAAAGGATTGTCTCCCTTTCTTAGAGCCTAGTTTTGTTTTGTTTTTTAATTGGAGAAAGACTAAAGCATGAAAGACTAGCTTTGAGAAGAATCCTGAGGCCAGGAAATGTCTTAAGAGTTCATTGTGTTGCATTCATTTTCTTCTGTGGCTGAATTTTGCATTTTGACATGCCAGAAGGTGTTTCTTTTCTTTCAAATTCTTCAAAAAACTGACCTGAGAAAACAACAGAGATTACTTAAACATGCAAGACAGCTAATACCAACATGTCGGGCAGTCATGGGAAACTTCAGTCCCTCCCAATTTCTCCAAGTCAACGAGCCATGGTTAAGTGTGTGGATTTCATAATATTCCATAATTGGCTGAGAAAAATCAAGCAAAAGGCACCATGTTAGAAGCTCAGGTGGTTCTTTCTTCTACTAAGAAATTGCTTTGAGTTGAAAATGCCCCCAAAGAAATGTTCTTTCTCCTCTACAGGAGTCTCAATTAGACTGCTAATGAGTAGACACTGACATATTCAGCAAAGTTATCCCCACACATCCACTGAGTGCTTACTGTATGCCTAGCAGGCCCACAGACCAGCCAAGCTGGACTCCCATCTACAACTGGAAGGACTGAGGCTTGACCTATCACCTCTGTTATAGACTGGATGTTTATGTTGTCCTGTCATAGCTAACCTGACTCCATTTGTGTAAAGTCAAGAGATTCTGGATGGTCACCTCCCCTTACCCCCTTGGGAGTCCCCTCAGTTAATGCATGATAGACCACTACATCCTGTAGTCTGAAACAATATGTTATCTTTACACCTTCCCATTTGGTAGAATCTTTACAACCTTGTAAACAGGATACTTCAACTAAACTGTGTGGAACTTCCCCTGACCCCCACTAACTTAGCAAAGTTCTGCTCCTCTGAAATTCTGCTTGCACTCCCCCTCTCCCTGAGCCCTCCCCAATTAGAAGAGCCACTTCAAAGAAACCCACAAGCCACTTTTTCTCATCTAGAGTCTTTCCAGCACAAGCTACTCTCAAACACCAGGAATAAAGAACTCAAATTTGGCTCAGAGTGGCGCCAATTCTCTATAATCTCCTGAGATTGAGTGTAACAGTTCCCCTACCCTCATTCATATGTTAATGATCATATGATGAGCGTGAAGCTCTCTTGATGTGATCGGTGTTCATATAAGACTCTCTTGATCACATCCTCTTGTGTGTGTGCATGTGTGTGCACATGCGTGAGTGCACATTTCTCTGCTGTGCATAAAGACATCACATGAACACACAATGAGATGGCAGCCACCTACAAGCCAAGAGAAGGGTTCTCAGAATGAAACCCACCTGCTGATACCTTGATCGTGGACTCTCCACCCTCCAGAATTGTGAGAAATAGATTTCTGTTATTTAAGCCACACAGTCTCTGGTGTTTGGTTATGGCAGCCAAAGCAAAGACATTAAGACATTTCTGTTTTCTTTCATGACAAGTCTATGAGGTAGGAACTATCATCTCCATGCTATGGATATGAAATTGTGGTTTAGAGAGGTCATTTAATCTACTCCTGATTACAGAAGCAGTAAATTCAGGGTCAGATTCAAATCTACATTCATCCGAACCACTAGGCAAGACCACCACTTAGAAGCACCTCACAAGAGAAATGAACATCAGTGCTACAATAACAATAGCTAACATTTACAGAGCATTCCTGTATTAAGGTATCAGGTTAAGCACTTCACATTTAGGTTCATTTCATCCTCACACCAACACTTTAAGGAAGTGCCATAGAACACCATTTTAATAGTATCTGGAAAAGAACCCAAGGACTACATGGCTCCCTTCATCTCTGACTCTTACTATCAGTATGTCAGTTTAGTCCTTGTTTCTCTTCATAACCACCTTCATTAAATATGTAGGGAGAGCCATGTGTCATTTTATTGGGTCATGGTGCATTTCCAAACCACCTTGCATTCTTTCTGGAACAAGCAGGGTACGCCCTGATTTTTCTTCTTTTAATCCACAAACCAACAGGCTGTCAGAGCCCCACCAGGCTCACAAGGACAATGTCTGGAAAAGAGCCAGATGAGACACTTTCTGCTGGTAGTTTCTTATTTTCTGTCAACTCACATGAAGCTCGAGGTCTGGTACTGGGGAAGCAAATCATATCCAGGCACACGCTGAGGAACAGGTCCAAACCTGCTTTGCTGGAAGAGCACCAGCCCCCACCCCGCCCTCTTCACCAGCTGTGAGCACCACACTTCTCAGATTACTGGACGGGACCGTGGAGGAGCCACCAGGACCACAGCAGATGTGAGCCAACACCACTATCTATCTTCTCTGGCCTCCTCCTGGATGCTAACACAAGGTGCTAGGTTGTATTCCATGAATAGTCAGAAATGCAGCCTGATTGCAAGCCTGACCTCTTCCCCCAAAGCTCCTAGAATTGCCTGCACCTCCCCTAGACTCATAGGCTTCCCAGGGTTGGTTTCATCCCTTTGCAAGGCTTCAGGGTAGAGCTGACATCACAGCATGCCCGGACTGTGAAGTCACAAGTGGGCCATGTGCCAAGAAAGTGTCTTGCTTCCTTGTTGGACCCCCAGAGCAGCTTGAGGAAGGGCTATGAGCAGCATATTCAGGCATATTCCAGACCTCGCAAGGCTGAGTGCAGCATATTCAGGCATCTCACTGTTTTCTACTCAGGAACGAAATGCAGGTAAGACAGCTGCTCCACAGTATCAACTCCATGTCCAAATGTGGTGGCTGCCTGGGAGGGATATGGGTGGGAATAGGGGATCTGTCAGAAAAGGAGACACTTCATGTTTCTGTGCTGGCTATTATACCAACTTTACCCAGGGTTTTCTTCATGTACACAAAACTAAAACAGTGGGATTGCTGTCACCTGACTAGCTCTATCTAAGGCCTACGAGCTTCCTCTACAATTGCTTAAGCATCCTGTGATACTGGAGGGTTGGCCCTCTCTATGCCCAAGGCAGGCAGGACCCACCTGGCTTGCCAGAACAAATGTGGGGACCAGAATTCATCACCATTATCAAAAAGAAACTCAATTAATTTTTCCAACTGATAATATAAGTGTCAAGGGTCTGAAATTCACCCACTACTATTCCAATGTGCAATATAGTTTCTTCTTTTGTTTTTCTATGTCTAAATGGAGTGAGCCCAAAACCCTCCATTCCTTGGGCACGCTGTAAAAAGGATAATAAACTTTCCAGTCAAACTTACTTGGTCTCTTCCCATTTAGAACAGTTTCATATGGGGTAAATTTTCCCTCAAAGTGCCAACTCACGTTCAGGTTGTTTCCTTCCCCAAGGGGAAAATACCACAAGTGAACATGAGGTGACACTTTTGCACCCTTGAGGCACTAAGAGAAGGTGTGTCCTACACTACCCTTAACTGCTGCTCCCCGTGGTATCTCCCGGTATCTGGGTGTCAGCCTGCACTGCAAACTCTTCTGAAGTGTCTCCAACTGGGGACATATGTGGTCTGTTATCTTGGCCAGGAGAGAAGTCCCTCACTGGCTGAATGAGCCCCACCTTGGCTCTTTCTGTGCTCTAGGTCCTCTGAGTGTTGGCCACATGCTTCTGCTGGCCTATACACTGTCCATCTCAAAACTCCTGGGTACTCTTGCCTTCCCCCTCACTGTGGAAACCCCAAGGGACAGGCTCACTGGTTCCCAACCCTCAGTTATTTTCACAGTGCCCACTAATAGCACAGAACCCAACCACTTCTCACTGTACCACAGACCATCCCAACCCACATGGTGTACTGCAGTGGCTACTCAATAAGTCACCTGCCCCTACAGTCTATCCACCACACAGCAGACAGAGGGATCTTCTGATAATGAAACCAAGGTCATATTATTCCAGGGGCTCCCACTTAATTCAAGCAAAAGCCAAAAGTTTTAACATAGCCCACAAGATTCCCGTAAGATGACTCCTGCAGCCTCTTTGACCTTATCTCTCCTCCTTTGTCACTTTCTCACTCTACTCACCACACAGCCTTTCTTGCTGCATTCAACGTAGGGCTGGAAAGAAAACACTAAAAAGTAGAGCCAGAGAAAGAGAAAATGATAAAAGGAAAAGTCAGAGAAACTTATCTGCTTTTGGCTTCACAGTGAACTTTGGCAAACGTGGCAGAGAACACCCATGAGCTGGTCCCTCTGTCGCCATCACTTCCTCAGATTTCTACTTGGTCAAATGCCTCTCCCTCTCCCTCTCCCTCTCCCTCTCCCTCTCCCTCTCCCTCTCCCTCTCTCTCCCTCCCTCTCCCTCTCCCTCTCTCTCCTCTCTCTCCCTCTCCTCTCTCTCTCTCTCTCCTCTCTCTCTCTCCCTTTCTCTCTCCTTCCCTCCCTCCCTCCCTCTTCTTCCCAGCTGCCATGAGGTGAGCAGATTTCCTCTACCAGGCCCTTCCACACACCATGATGTTTCTACCTTGGATCCAACCATGGATTGAAAGGACGATCCGAAATAAAATTTTCTCCTTTAAATTGTATGTGTCAAGTATTTTGATTAATATATTCCTCTTTTTTCACTGTTGTAGAATTGTACCTGGGCACATTGACACTCAGATGAAAACATGTTTTTTTAGTCTCTTTTAAAGCCAATGAGATCATCTAAATGTTAGCAAAACTTATGTGAGTCACTTCTGGGTCTTGTCTTTAAAAGATCAGGTGTGATCAGCCCTGCCCCGTGCCCTCTTCCTGCTAGCTAGCAGATGATGAAAAATGGAATAATATGCTAAGGAAAATAGAGTCTCCCCAGCATCCTGACCCTCTTACCTACAAACTGATGTAAAAGAAAAATGAACTTCTAGTTTTATGTAAATTGCTGTATTAGGGTAGGGGTGGGGGATTACATTTAAATATAGTGAAGAAATCCAGAAAACCTAAATTCTAGTCCACCTCAGGCCCACTGAATCTGAGTCTTTGGTAGTAAAGCCAAAAAGAGCCATGCTTTAAAAGCTTTGGGTTCGAACATTACTGATAAACATTACTGATAAACAGTAAGCCTCAAAAGAACAAAAACAAAAGGCAGCAAACAAGCCACATTCTCTCACCACAGTGAAATTCAGCTAAACATTAAAGAATATCTAGAGAATAAAAAATACTTATAAATAAGTTATTGAAAGAGATTAATACAATAAACTCAGGGAGAACAGAGCTACAACTGGAAAGGAGCCCTCAGGTTCTGAAGCCCAGCAGAGTTCTTTTTCTATACCTGAGTTACCCACAGGCTTGCTTTATAACTAATTTTTAAACTAGATGGGTAAGTTTTAGGCACATTAAAAAGGTTTTTTAAAACTAAGGGATGGTGCCCAAGGTGTCCTCAAAGTAAACACATATTTTTCAATACAGTACATTTATCACTGCACAAGGGCTTGGGTTTGGGATCTGAGTTTAGATTCCAGCTCTGCCACTGCTAGTATGTTCCCTCAAGCAAGTCACAAAACCTATCTATGCTTCAGTCTATGCATCTGTAAAATGGAGATAGTACAGATATCCACCTGGAAGACTGTTATCAAAATGATATGAGATAAAACAGTATCTCTCTCAATACTAGTTTTCAAATTAGGAATGCATTAACATAGTCAGACACACCTAGAAGTCTACCTACCTCACCCTCTGCCCTTTGGTAGGTACTGCTGATGTGCATATTAGCTCATCCATATTGACCCCTCCCACCAGACTGAGTGAGCCTGGGAGACCACATTTGGCTCCCAGTGTTGACAAGAGTGAACGGTTGCCGACACTGCTTGGCCCAAGCAGATATTCAATGTGTGTTTATTAAGAAAACAAATAGCTGGGCATGGGGCATATGCCTGTAATCCCAGAATTCTGGGAAGCTGAGGTAGGAGGATCACAAATTTGAGCCCAACTTGGTCAAATTAGCAATTGTCTTAGTCATCTTCCTCACTGCTGGGGCAAATACCCAACACCCACAGTCCTTAAGAGGAGAGGTTTATTTTGGCCAATGTTTCAGAAGTTTCTGTTCATGACAGGCTGGCTTAAACACAGAAACTGCATGGTGGAAGAGCCTGAACTGAGGAAAACTGCTCACATTCTGGTGGAACCAGGGAAGGAGACACACCCTCCCCCCAGTAACCTACCTCTTCCAGCAGGGGCCCACCTCCCAAGAGCACCCCCGGCTGTTGGACTTACCAGGCAATGATTCTAGTGATAAGCACAGAGTCCCCAGGATCCAGCCACCTTGCACAAGTCCCGCCTGGGAGCACATGAGGCCTTTGGGGATGTTCTTGATATAAACCGGCAACACCCAGTCTCAAAGTTGAAAAAAAAATGGCTGAGGGGAGCTGGATTATAGCTCAGTGCAAATGTCCTGGGTTCAATTCCCAGTACAACAAAAATCAATCAATCAGTGTATAAACAAGACTTCTCTATACAGAAGAAAAAACAAGGCTTTCTTGGTGTGGAAGACTAATGATTTTAAATAAATAGACTGTTTATACTTATTTCTCTACAGAAGACAAGAGGCAGCTAGATCTGCCCAGAGCCCCAAAACAGGGTGTTTGAAAAAGATAGCCAGCATGTTCTCTCTCCTCCCACGCATAATTTCACTCCCTGCCTACCCTCACTTCATCCCACTTCCTCCTCTCTCCATCACATGCTCTAGGCTAACCTCACACTTTCCATAGCACAGGTTCAATCCTTTTCAGAAACCTACACCCTAGTGTGAATGAACTCCAGATGCTCTCTCAAAAGAACAACCAATAAAATAGGGAAAGGAGAGCATCTCCAAGCTCCTGAAAGAACTGGTAGTAGGCAATAACAGAGAAGAAATTCAGTGAATAGAAAGCACTAAAGAAAAGGAGAAACAAGATATAGAACCCCTTCAACCTCTACTATATGCCAGCTTGTGCAGTTAACAAAGATTTCATGTGCTTCTACACCATGGAAATTATTAAGGTACAGCCACATCCTTAATAGACACAATATACTACAGCCCACATTAGCAGACTACACGACCAACATCTAAACACCTCATGCCAGGTGCTTTCTTCTACAAATTCTTGCCCACATCCCTACTTTTCCTAGAACCAGCCCTAGCAAATACAGCCCCTTCGTGTACCTATTTCTCTACATACAGTTCTGCATAAAGCTCATCAGGACCTGAATTTCTCTCAAATACTACTGAAGAATATAATGCAAAGTAATCCAATTGTTCTCTGTACTAGAGACATAGGATTCCAAAGCTCAAGAAAACATTCAGAAAATAAAAGTAGACATTGGATTCCACAGTGCCCATGCAGAGGCTGGGAACAGGCCAATAGACAGAAAAGTTGTTGTCAGTAGATTACATTTTCCCACCAATAGTAAGAAGGCTTCAAGAGTTGTCTTATGAAAGTTTAGAGTTAACTGTTTATCATAAGAACATAAATCAGGACCATTATATACAACATGCAATCTTCTTGGCTCTATAAGGCATTCTTCAGTACAGCCTGCTTACTTGTTTGTTTGTTTGTTTGTTTGTGTGTTGTTTGTTTGTTATCAGTAACAGGTCTCCTCTAAAAGACCCATGCAGGGCCGGGGATTTAGCTCAGTGGTTTTGCTGCCTGCTGAACAACTGCCAGGACCTGAGGTTGATCCCCGGTACCAAAATAAATAAATAAATAAAAGACCCATGCAGCTATCACTTTCTACTGACAAGACAGACTCACAGAAAGTGATATTTTTCCCCTTAAAAAGTTCAATTAAACTCATTTACTTTAACAATGTAATAAAGACAGGAAACTCATGTTTACAAACCAGGACCATGGTGCTGTAACAATACATAATCATAAACCAAGTTCCTCAATCCTGGGCCATGCCACATACAATCTACTTCTCACACCACTTGGTACTCTATCTGATCTGTATCTAGAAATGAGGGTTGTCTCTTCTTGTGTCCCTGATATACACTGCAGCTGAGAAAGAAAGTGAAATGACAAGCCGTACCACTACTCCCAGCACAGAGGAAGGGGCTTCCAGGCTGCTGTAACACCACTACCAGTGCAGGGGAGGTGTGCTGTGTGGGCACCAACAGTACACACACACCCTGCCCCGCTTGCCCCATCAAAATGAGAGGGCACATAAACAAGTCTCAAAAACAGACTTCCAGATCACCTACAGCAATGCCAAAGGGAAATGAGATGGAACACTCTGATACTCAACTACCTGGACTCCCAGAACTGGCAACAAAAGAGGATCTGGGAAAAATGAAATCAGAAATAATTTCTCAGATAAGAGCAGAGATTGTGCTCATAGTGCAAGACATGATTAATAAATCTAGAGAGGAGCTGAGGAACATGATGAAATCCCAACGCAGGAAACAAACAGAATCCATAAAACAGAGGCAAACAGATTTCGAGGAGATTAAAAACTCCATTGAAAGTCTACACAGCAGAATGAGCCAATGTGAGGACAGAATTTCAGATATAGAAGATAAGATTGCAATTAGTGACCAGGAAAAGAAAAATTGTTTTAAAATTGTAAGGGACAGGGCTGGGGATTTGGCTTAGTGGTTTTGCGGCCTGCTGCACAAGTGCAAGGAAACAAGTTTGAACCCTGGTACAAAAAAATTGTAAGGGACCATGAGAAATCAATCCAGCAGCTGCTAGATGATGTAAAGAAGAATAAAATAAGACTGACTGGAGTCAATGAAGAAACAGGAGAGAGTGCAGTCGACATTAAAAAAAGTTCACAGAAGTAATGGCAGAAAACTTCCCAAGAAGGGGAAAAGAACTTGACATACAGATGAGTGAGGCATGTAAGACTCCAACTAACCATGATCAAAAAAAATTTACACATGGGCATATAATTGTTAAGATTCCAGAAACCCAACAGAAGAACAAAGTTCCACAAGCAGTCAGAGAAAGGAAACAAATCACATACAAAGGAAAGCCCATCAGAATCACAGCAGACTTCTCAATGCAAACCCTCAAGGCAAGAAGAGCTTGGAGTGATGTATTCCAAGCCCTAAAGGAAAACAACCTCCAACCCAGATTGATGTACCCTGCAAATTATCTTTCAAAATTGATGGAGAAATAAGATACTTTCATGACAAAGAGAACCTTAGAAATGTCATGAATACCAAATCAGCACTCCAAAAAATTTTAGACAATATCCTAGCAAAAGACAATGAGGATCACAACCCCAGGAAGGCCAGCAGAATGAAACTGTCAGGCGCAACATGAAATTAAATGTAAAAGGGGAGAATCGAACAAAAAGAAAAAGTCATGACAATGATAAGTCAATATGTGTCAGTTATAACCATCAATGTTAATGGTCTCAATTCACCAATCACAAGAAATAGAAAGGTACAATGGGTCAAGAAGCAAGAGCTAACAATATGCTGCATACAAGAAACACACTTAATTCAAAAAGAAACTCATAGACTGAAAGTTAAAGGGTGGATAACGATACTCCATGCAACAGGAACCCCCAAAAAAGCAGGAGTAGCTATCCTCTTTGCAGATCAAGTGGATTTCAAACCAACACTGATTAAGAGAGACAAAGAAGGATGCCAAATCACCCTGTTGCAGACAGGCAGGTCTGCGCACACCCTTCGGAGGTCCCGAGTCCCAGAGAAAACACCGAATCACCCTGCGCCCTGGCAACAATCCAGTGGACCCCCCCCCCGCCACTGCTCCTCTGTACAGACACCTGGTTCCACACTACAAAGACGCAGAGGACACAAGACCACCAGAACACAGGACTGAGTCCCGTTGCTCCTGGTCCAGAGGTAGGGGCTTCTGAGCCACCATCCCACTGCCCCTGGTCCAGAGGAAGGGGCTTCCCAGTCACCATCCATCCCGCTGCTCCCAGCCCAGAGGAAAGGGCTTTTGGGCCACCTTTTGTCCCTCTGCTCCTGGCCCAGAGGAAGGGGCTTCTGGGCCACCATCCCTCCCACCATTCCTGGCCCAGAGGTAGGGGTTTCTGACCTGCCATACCACTGCCCCTGGTCCAGAGGAAGGGGCTTCCCAGCCGCCATCCCTCCCATTGCTCTCAGCCCACAGGAAAAAGTTTTTGGGCCACCATCCCTACCACTGCTCCCAGCCCCTGTCCCACCTCTCCAAGCTCAGAGGAGGCAATCTGTGCAGGCGCTAACAGCCCCCCACCACAGTCGAAATGAGAAAACACATAAATAAGTCTCAAAACCAGACTTCCAGATCACCTACAGCAACCCCAAAGGGAAATGAGATGATAGAACACTCTGATACTCAAACACCTGGACCCACTGAACTGGCAACAAAAGGGGATCTGGAAAAAATGAAATAAGAAAGAATTTCTCAGATAACAGGAGAAATTGTGCCCCTAGTGCAAGACATGATTAATAAATCTAGAGAGGAGCTCAGGAACATGATGGAATCCCAACATAGGAAACAAATGGAATCCATAAAACAGATGCAAATAGATTTCCAGGACATGAAAAACTCCATTGAAAGTCTACACAGCACAATGAGCCAATGTGAGGACAGAATTTCAGATATAGAAGATAAGATTGCAATTAGTGACCAGGAAAAGAAAAATTGCTTCAAAATTATAAGGGAACATGAGAAATCAATCCAGCAGCTGCTAGATGATGCACAGAAGAATAACATAAGACTGATTGGAGTCAATGAAGAAACAGGAGAGAGTGCAGATGACATAAAAAAATCTCTTCACAGAAATAATGGTAGAAAACTTCCCAAGCAGGGGAAAAGAGCTTGACATACAGATAAGTGAGGCATATAGGACTCCAAATAGGCTTGATCAAAAAAAGTCTACACATAGGCATATAATTGTTAAGATTCCAGAAACACAACAGAAGAACAAAGCTCTACAAGCAGTGAGAGAAAAGAAACAAATCACATACAAAGGAAAGCCCATCAGAATCACAGCAGACTTCTCAACACAAACCATCAAGGCAAGAAGAGCTTGCAGTGACATATTCCAAGCCCTAAAAGAAAACAGCCTCCAACACAGATTGATGTACCCTGCAAAACTATCTTTCAAAATGGATGGAGAAATAAGATACTTTCATGACAAAGAGCACCTTAGGAACTTCGTGAATACCAAACCAGCACTCCAAAGAATTTTACACAATATCCTAGGAACAGACATTGAGGATCACAACCCCAGGAAGCAAAGCACAATGAACCCATCTGGCATGACAAGAAATTAAATGTAAAGGGGGAGAACCCAACAAAAAGAAAAAGTCATGGCAATGACAAGTCAATACGTTTCAGTTAGAACCATCAATGTTAATGGTCTCAATTCACCAATCAAAAGAAATAGACTGGCAGAATGGGTCAAGAAGCAAAATTCAACAATATGCTGCATACAAGAAACACACTTCATTCAAAAGGAAGCTCATAGACTGAAAGTTAAAGGGTGGAAAACAATACTCCATGAGACAGGAACCAAAAATAAAGCAGGAGTAGCTATCCTCTTGGCAGATCAAGTAGATTTCAAACCAACACTAATTAAGAGAGACAAAGAAGGACACTACATCCTTGTAAAGGGAACAACCCAAGAGGAAGAGATGACAATCATAAATATCTATGCACCAAACACTAGTGCACCCAACTATATAAAACAAATACTAACGAACATGAAAAGTCATATATGCACTAATACAATTGCAGTGGGGGACCTCAAAACCCCACTGTCACAAATACATAGATCAACTAGACAAAAAATAAGCAAAGAAATACTAGAACTCAATCAAACTCTTGAACAAATGAACTTAACAGATGTTTACAGAGTCTTCCACCCCACAAAATCAGAATACTCATTCTTCTCAGCTGCACATGGGTCATTCTCCAAAATAGACCACATACTCACACATAGAACATGTTTAAGTAAGTGCAAAGGAATTGAAGTTATCCCCTATATATTATCAGACCATAGTGAGATGAAATTGGAGATCCATAGCAAAAGAAACTCAAAAAATTTCATAAACATGTGGAAATTGAACAACACACTTCGGAATAACCAATGGGTCATAGAGGAAATTAAAGAAGAAATCAGACAGCTCTTTCAATTAAATGACAATGATAATGCAACATATCAGAATCTATGGGACACAATGAAAGCAGTCTTATGAGGGAAATTCATAGCAGCGAATACACATATTAGGAAAACAGAACAAGCCCAATTAAATAACCTGATGCAGCACCTCAAGCTTCTAGAAAAAGAAGAGCAGGACAACCCCAGAGCTCATACAAGGAAGGAAATTATAAAGATTAGAGGAGAAATCAATGCAATGGAGACTAAGAGAATGATACAAAAAATCAATCAAGCCAAGAGTTTGTTCTTCAAAAGAATCAACAAAACTGACAAACCTTTAGCCAACCTTATCAGGAAAAGGAAAGAAAAGGCCCAAATCCATGCAATTAGGAATGAAAAGGGTGAAATGACAACAGACCCAGCAGAAATCCAGAGGATCATCAATACCTACTTCCAGAACCTACACGCCAATAAGATGGACAACACAGAAGAAATGGACAGATTCCTAGATACATATGAATTACCAAAGTTGAACGAAGAAGACCTCAAAATTCTGAACAACCCAATATCAACCAATGAAATTGAAAATGTAATTAAAACCTTATCAACTAAGAAAAGCCCAGGCCCTGATGGCTTCACTGCCGAATTGTACAAGACATTTAGAGAGGAACTGCTGCCACTACTGTTTAAACTCTTCAATGAAATTGAAAGGGAAGCAATACTCCCAAATTCATTCATGGAATCAAGCATCACCTTGATCTCCAAAGCAGAGAAGATCCAACCAAAAAGGGGAACTACAGGCCAATCTCACTAATGAACATAGATACAAAAATCCTTATTAAGATAATGGCAAACAGAATGCAGAAGATCATTAAGAAGATCATACACTCTGATCAAGTGGGATTCATCCCAGGGATGCAGGGATGGTTCAATATACGAAAATCAATCAGTGTAATACACTATATCAATAGAGCCAAGGACAAAAATCATATGATTATCTCCATAGACGCAGAAAAAGCATTTGACAAAATCCAACAAGCATTTATGATAAAAACCCTACAAAAATTGGAATAGATGGCCTCTACCTCAAACTGATAGAAGCCATCTATGAAAAACCAACAGCCAATATCATACTAAATGGTCAAAAACTGAAATCCTTCACACTAAAATCAGGAACAAGACAAGGATGTCCACTATCACCACTCTTGTTCAATATAGTTTTGGAAACATTAGCCACGGCAATTAGACAAGAGAAAGAAATAAAAGGAATAAAGATAGGAAATAAAGAAGTCAAATTGTCATTATTTGCAGATGACATGATACTCTATATGGAAGATCCCAAAAATGCCACCAAAAGTCTTCTAGACTTAATAACCAAATTCAGTAAAGTAGCTGAATACAAGGTCAACACACAAAAATCAATAGCTTTCTTCTACATGAAAAACAGACTGAGTGAAACAGAAATAGGGCAAACAATTCTTTTCACAATAGCATTCAAAAAAACTCAAATACCTAGGAATCAACCTAACAAAAGAAATCAAAGACCTCCTCTCTGAAAACTATAGCACTCTGAAAAGAGAAATTGAAGATGATATCAGAAAATGGAAAGACATCCCCTGCTCCTGGGTAGAAAGAATCAACATAGTGAAAATGGTCGTACTTCCAAAAGTGCTATATAGAGTCAATTCAATCCCAGTTGAAATCTCAGTAGCATATTTCATGGACCTTGAGAAAACAATCCAAAAATTCTTTTGAAACAAGGAGAGACCTTGAATAGCAAAAGCATTTCTAGGTAACAGAGACATGGCACGGGTTATCACAATCCCCAACCTGCAACTATACTACAAAGCTACTGTGATAAAAACAGCATGGTACTGGCAAATAAAACAGACCTGAGAACCAGTGGAACAGATTAGAAGATGCAGAAACAACGCCAGACACACTCAGCCATCTCATCTTCGACAAAGGAGCCAAACACCCTCACTGGAGGAAAGATAGCCTCTTTAATAAATGGTGCTGGAAAAATTGGGCTTCAACTTGCCAAAGATTAAAACTAGACCTATATGTCTCACCATGCACTAAACTAAAATCAAAATGGATTAAAGATCTAAATATTAAAATAGAAATTCTGAACCAGTTGGAACAGAGGTTAGGTAGGACTCTTGAAGACATCGGTGTAGGAAAAGATTTTATGAACAAAACCTCAGTTGCCAGTGAACTAGTACAAACAATCAACAAGTGGGATCTCTTCTTATTAAAAAGCTTCTGCACAGCAAGAGAAACCACTAGCAGTGTGAAGAGACAATGCACAATGTGGGAAAAAATCTTCACCTGCTGTTCCTCAGACAAAGGTCTACTATCTAGAAACTACAAAGAACTTAAAAAAATCAGACCTCCCAAATTTAAAGACCCAGTCCAAAAATGGGCATCTGAAGTGAACAGACATTTCTCACACAAAGAAGTAGAAATAGCACATAAACATATGAAAAAATGTTCAACGTCATTATTCATTCATGAGATGCAAATGAAAACAGCACTGAGATTCCACTTCACTCCAGAAAGTATGGCTGCTATCATGAAAATAACAAATAACAAATGCTGGCTGGGCTATGGGGAAAGAGGAACACTGCTCCACTGCTGGTGGGAGTGTAGGCTGGTGCAACCACTGTGGAAATCTGTAGGGAGATATCTCAAGGAACTAGGACAGGAAGTCCCATTTGACCCAGATATTCCACTGCTGGGTACCTTCCCCAAAGAATTAAAAGAATCATACCACAGTGATATATGTGCACCCATGTTCATAGCAGCACAATTTGTAATAGCTAAAACTTGGAAACAGCCCAATTGCCCATCAACTGGAGACTGGATAAAGAAAGTGTAGTTTTTTTAATAAAATGCAGTACTACTCAGCCATAAAAAGTGAGAAATTAGAGACATTTATTGCTAAGTGGATGCACATTGAGGCAATACTCTTAAGTGAAATAAATAGGACACACATGTATAAATACCAAATAGTTTCTCTAGTGTGAGAAACTGAAAGTGTAAATAAGGACTAAAAGGTATAATAGATAATGTGAAATAGGAAGAAAAGGAGCAAAAGGGAAGGGGAAGTGGGAGGGGTAGGGGAAAGGAAAGAAGGGAATGGAATTAATATGAGAAAATGGAAAAATGGAAACAAAGTCTTTGTACATAGGGAGGGATTGAGGGGTTGAAGGGAGGGCAGGGGAAGGATGAAAAATAAGAACCAAGAGAGATTATATAAAGGTGCAAACTTCCAATGATGAATGTTATTATATTGTATACCTAAAATGTACCAATAAAATAATATTAAAAAATAGAAAGTGAAATGACCAAGAGTTTTTGTAAAGTTCAATTACTTTGCAAAGACCAGGATAAAAATGAAAGTCTTCTACAACTTCATAGGTGATCCCATAAAGGAAACAGACACTATAAAAAGAGAAATCAAAAATTCATTCTTATGAAAAATGAGGAAATATTCTTGAATAATGCCTTTGTTCCAGCTTCTTCTCTAAGGACTTACAATACATGCAAACATCTGCATGGCAGTGGGTCCCTAGTGGTCATTCCTATCCACCTTTACCTTCTGCACATTCCCACCACAGAGGATGCAAAACCGGATTCTCACTTTCCAAGCCACTTTGCTGCTATAATTGGTCATAAGGCCCACTGCTGACAAGTGAGGTACAAGGAGACATTGTATAGAGGGCATTGGGCAAGATTTTTTCTTCCTAATGAAATGAGAGACTCATTTTGTGCTTGGGTTGATCAGAATTATGCAGTCATCTTACAATCATGAGGGGCAAGTAAAGAGAATACCAGAAATGCTGAGCCAGCAACAGGGCATACTAAAAGTGTTCAACCAATACTAGGACCACCTCCCTCCAGACCTCTGATTAGTAACAAAATGCATCTTTTCCATAGGTCATCATTTGTTGGTCTTCGTATTGCTCCTAGCCAAAAGCATCCTCCAGAACATATTAGGCATCCTCTGTCCTCGCTTCAATACCCACCTTAAAGCTGGATGTAGGACTTCACTGCAGCCCCTAAAAGCAAATCTCATTCTGCCGAGCATTAGCTAATCATGTAGATTTCTGCTGAAAATCTAATGGGACTTTAAAGAAGGAGGTTAAGTCACCCATTACCTGGTAAATTTTAATAAATAAATAAAAATCCAGAATAAATTCATTTATTTCTCTCCAAAGTACAAAGTTTGGCCTCAGTTGCCTTATTTTCACTTGATATTTTTCTCTGAAAATACCCCAGCTTTGCTGTCTTATTCTTTGCTTTTTTCTGGAAATTCCCAGGTCTCGGCCACTATTTTCATCTCCAGTGATTTAGCTCTCTCCTGATTCTCCCACCATGAATACTTCACACACATCACTCTATTGGTAAACCAAAGGTATTGCTTAATAGGGTCTATCCTTTCTAGATGACAGTGTCTGTGAATAGTAAACAAAAAATAATTCTTCTTTTCACAAATAATTCATTTCTTACCACAATATACTCTCTTCTACTGCCAGAGTTTGATTGGAGGAATAAAGGAATAAAGAAAGGGACGTAAAAACCAAGGAGGATTCCCATCATTGCTTACATTTCTATCATTATTCCTTCCATTAAAAAAAAAAACAACAACAACCTTTCTTCTATTTTTTCCTGCTGTATTCTGCCTGAGGTCTCCTTCCATTAGGCAGGAAAAATCCTCAAGAGCAACTTATCCTCCCTTTTCACCCTTTTCATTCACACCTTCACCTGATCTATGGCACCAACCTCCTAACTGGAACTGCCTAGGTGGAATCTAAAACCCTGTGATGCTGAGGACCCATCCAAATGAAACTAAATTGCCATGACAGTCTGGTACCATTTAATTTTGATGTATGTCCCTACTACAAGCTAGGACCCCACCTTAGAAGATCTTTGGATCACATATCGGATTAAGGGATCAAAAATATTATCTTTCAATTCCCCATCACTACCAACACATGCACATACTGTAGTCTCCAAATGCTGCCTAATTGTGAAATACTGGCTCAGACCCCAAAGACTAGGAACCACTTCCAGCCAGGACTTACACAGAAAACAGTGCCCAAGAATGTTGATAGTACAATCTACAATAGGTAGCAAGCAATGATGGCCTGATAATCACATGAATGGGCTTCAAGGCTTCCTAAGACACTTCCTGCTCTTCTGTCCCCTGGTAAGGCAAGTATACAATGCTGAGATGGCTCACAGCACTTTTTCACCTGATTATAGTTATATATGCCAAAGTTATAATCATCCCTATAGTGCAGAAAAATAAACCACTGGCTGCAAGAAGTGTGTGCCATTTTTTGTTTTTTACATTCTTTCTTAAAACATGGAACTTTTTACCCCAAACTCAAGAGATTTTTCTACCCTTTAGGGTTAAAAGTTGAAAATCAAGAGTGTGGTTCTCGCCCTCCAACATCACCACCAGCTGCCTGTGGCCAGATGCATGAGGCTGTTGCACCTCTTTCCCTGGGCTCACAAAGGGCTTGGAATTTGGAGCGTTCTCTGTCTCACGATTGCAAATGGCATGAAATTGAATCATGTGAAAGGAGGAGGATGGAGAAGCTGCCGGAGCCACGGGGCTCTTGTCTTGCAGCACCACTGTGGCTGAGCTTAGAGTGAAATGCCTTTTCTGTCCCCTGAGGTCTCCGCTTGATCGGGTGACATATTGCTGGCCTCACTGTAGCCCAGCCGTCACTTTCAGTTCAATTTTTGTCAGGCATCACGAGGCCAAGGGGTAAAGCAGGCATCTGTTTATTCAAGTGTTTTCTGTTCAAGTTGTTTTTTTCCTTTCATTGCACTGTGATCTTTCCCAGTCCCACTTGTAGAAAGAGCAGCTTTGCAGAAAACCTGGTAGCACCAGCTGCTTCAGAAGAGAGGTGTTTTCAACAGACCCCAGAGGAGGCCAACCACCTGTCTGCTCCTCTGAGAAAGTTCCACTCCACAAGGGTTCGCCAAATGCAAGCTGTCTCTCAGGGTGGCGATCCCTCAACTGATACCAATGTGTACACATGGATGTGCAACAGGAATCCCTTAGGAAACCCAGCTCCAGTGGTGCCTGTGTGTGTTGCATAGTTATTTTCCACCCTGTCCCAGGAGAGAGCATGCAGGGAACCCACTTTCCTAATAACTAGAAAGAACAAGTGCTGGCCATACACTGCACTTCACCCAGCAGCCAGAACCGAAGCCTTAACTGCCTTGCTTGTATCCCTGTCCTTTGGGTCCCTCCACTGGCACAAATGAGTCTTCCAAAGCTATCCCAGGATTCTTCCCCTGCAGTGTATCATGTTCTAGGAAGGAACTAGGCATCTGCAAGTGGAGCTGGCTCCTACCTTCTTACAGCAGATTCATCCCATTGTCAACTCTTTCTCTCTTAAAAGAATATTTTAGTAAAATGATTGATTCATGTTGGTCTCCTCCTCGAGAAGACAAGCTGCTTGAGGGCAGAGACTATGTCTTATTCATCTGTCTGTGCCCAGCCTCTTACTTGGGACACATGAGTCACTCTACAAACATTGGTTGAGCTAAATTAGTCATTTTCTGAAATTAATTGGGATTTAATTTTTTATATTCACCTAGCTAAGTTCCCGTTATCAGCCTGTCTTGTGTCTTTAGGACTCTTGAACAAAGCAGATAGGATATTTCTAAAGTATTTTGCTTAAAGTTCCCCAGGCCAGCCTTGGTTTATTGGTGTTATTTTTAGCAGTATTGTTATTTCATTCTCAAAGTACCTCCATTTGAAGTATAAATTATGTGGTCCTCTGTGTTGATCTGGGCCCACTGAAATGCAGATACCAAAGTGGAATTACACAAGCAAAGATTTTTCTACTGAATCACCTTTAAGAGAAGAAATGGGACAGTAACCCTGAGACAGCTGCCAGGTCACTAGGCAAATCTAACTGGTAATTTCTTTACCAGAAGAGAGGCAGGAATGCCCAAGATGGCCAAGTACTCTAAGAAAGATTCACTGAGGCAGGCTGGAGCCGTATTGGCCATCACAGAATACAGATGGCTTCCAGGAGTGGACTTGCCTCGTTATCCCTCCCACATGCAGTCAATGGCTAGAAGTAGCCCATGGGAATCATGACCTCAGCATGAGTGTGGCATTGCATGTGCCAAGAATGCCCTTGGTCCTCCTGTGGATGGCAGCCAGGCACATTCCTACACCCACCATGTCACTTTACTTAGGAAAAGGCTTGCTGCTCTCTCTATGTTACCATGCCATGCTTCATGATCTCTCCTAAGCTTGAGGAAGACTCACATTTTAAAAGGACAACCATTATCAATAAATCATCTCTCCTCCAAGAAGTCTCAAAGACTCCGGCTAAATCATAGTATGATTCACCTTTCCTTGCCACAGCCAGATCCAGGAAGTGACAGAAGAAGCTGAGTTACAGAAGTGCTATCACATTTCGGCCACTGAACCTTCTTCACAGAAGTAACTGGTAGTAACTTGCCAAAGCCATGGTTGCCCAACTCCAGGGGCAGTGATCACTCTGCACCTTACATGCCTGATGCCTCCTTGAGTTGTGTAGGCAACAGTTCACTTGGGGCAGCTTTGGCCAAACCCCTTTACCTGCATCAGGCCTTCCAGAAAGTCACCCCTAAGAAACACACACTAACCTGAATGCAGTTCCCTTATTCTGTCAACCGCATGCTGCTGTTTCATGCAGAGAGATCGAAGGATCCACAGTGTACATGACAACCCATCCTCTTAGGCGAGCAGTTACACCAAGGACCAAGAGCCCCTCATCTGAAGGTCTGATAAAGAACTAGTTTGTTCCTATTTTTGTTCTTATATCTTTAATTAATTTGCAAAAAAGAATACAGTTTGGCAGTACAAGGTCCCCATGTTCCTGTCTTCCTATTTCCACAGCAAAACTAACAGACCAAGCTGTCAGACAAGGATAGTTGTCCCTTCCCCACCCTGAGATACAGTGGTACCTCCGTTCATAAACTCGATTCTATTCATGATTCTGGTCACAAACCGATCTGGAAGAAAATCAAATCAAATTTCCCAATAAGGTCAACATTGAACCTAACCACTGAATTTGATTCAGTTCTCATCCAACTTTGTGGCCAGAATCGTAGCAAGAATCATGAAAGGAGGTACCACTGTACATGCTTTCCTTTGTCCTGGCAGTCAGTCAAAAACTGGATCTCACACCTATCCTCTCAGACAGACTTTGGTAGCAAAGCCTAAGTTTACCTTGAAGTCTGGCTAGGAAACTGCTCCACTGCACTGAGATGTCCATATTGCTGCTTCACTATAAAGATTGTGCAGATGAAAAGATAATTATCTAAACTTCGCTTCCTACTCTCCTGACACAATTACTCACCCTGGTACTAGGAGGAAAGCCCTCATGGCATCGACTTTATATTTAATTTCTATATTCTCCTCACATTCTGAACACACTAACAAGTCATTTGTCCATGTATCCTTTACACAGCCTTGCAACGGGAGATATCTGATAAATGTCAGCAGAAATTATTGCCCATCTCCGCCTCAACCCAGCTATCCACAATAACACCCAGTCTCCTTATGCTGCCCATTTGCACTGAAACAGAAGAAAGCCCCCTTGAGGTCCATATTTGTACTGCAGTTTACAAGGTTACAGTTGCTTGGCCTAGAATGAATATCTGATCCAAAGTGGGCCAATCACATTGTCTGTTCTAGGGATCTGGAATTAGAATTTAAAGACATGGGATTCATACATGCAGCTGGGAGTGGAAGAAAGTTGTATTCTATCATACAGACAAAAGAAGAGAAAGATGGTCTAGAGATAGAACAAACGCTAGAGCAGATAGACAGACAGAAGCAGATGCCATCAGAGCCCCACCTAGATCCTCTGGCTCTCCACTTTGGTATACCCTAGCCAACTTCCACCTACCAGGATCTGCCTGAGAGCTTTCTGCAAAGTCCCTCTAGGCAGCTCTCAATAGATGACTGTTAGAAATTCACATGTAAATGTCCAGCTCTCTCACCCACCCAGGCAGGAAAATTCTGAGGTGTGTTCTAGAACACTGGTTATCAATAGAGGAGGGCAGTGGACATTTGGTGACATAGACTATTTTGGTTGTCATAACTATGGGAAAGGGAATGTGATTGATACCTATGGATAGAGATCAGGGATCCTACAAAATATCCCACAATGTTCAGGGTTGTGCCCACAAGAATTATTCAGCCCAAAATACTAAGCTCTAATTACCCAGAATAAGGAGCCAGCTTCATATCTTCTCTTCCGTCTCTCCCTTCCTGCCTCCCAACTACTATTTGTCCTCCTTTTGAAATAAACAACTTGCGCTGCAGTCTTAAACTCAGGATCTGCTTCTGGGAAACCCCAACTAAGATATTTAGTTTCTGATAAATGTTCAATTCCTGATTCCCATGCTTCCTAAGGTAGAAGAATTTAAGATACTGCAAGAGTTCTATTAACCAACTAGACAGGCTTTATGGGGGGGGGGGGTTGATTGTTTGGAAGGATGCAGACACACCAGATTGCCCTCACTTCTCATACAAATTGGAGGTTCAGGGGGTTATCGAACCCACCCTCAGTTTCAATCCAGGAAATAAATAAATCATGCTAAACTTACTTACTTTGTGCAGCTTTCTTCAAATGAAGTAGTACCCACTGTATTCCCCAATCTGAGTCTCTATTGAGTTGAAAGTGACAAATTATTCCAGTTTTCCCAGGTCTGTCCTGATTTTAGCAATGAAAGCCTCTCTTAAATCCTTCAGTCCTGGGTAAATCCCTAATTAAAATTTAATACTTGGAAAGATTTAGGTTACTGAGAGCTTACCCAGTCAGTGGACACTTTGGTGTCCATTTGAAATCAATGTCTATATATTTTATGGACTAAAAATATGGGAGTGGAACAGGGTGGGAATGAGTAGTTGGATTCAGGCATTTTCCCTAAGCTCCTAACATTACTGAACATCAGACTGGCTGGATGACAGACCTCTCCTGGGGCCACATGGAGCCCCTCCACAGTGAGGCATCACAGTCTGGCAGTGAGATCATACCTCAAAAACCTTCTGAAAAATATGAACTGCAGAGATTTGTCCCTAATTATATATTAGAGGGCAATCAACCAGGACAGTTTATATGCACAGCTGGAGGAACACCTCAGTGGTCACCAGCTAGGAATTATGAGATTGCCTGGTATTGTACTGACAGCAGCCATCCTGGAGCAAGCAGATGTGGACCTAGGGCATCAATCACCCTGGGCCCTGCAGGCCCACAGCATAGCAATCTTGGGCCTGGAGAACATGGGGACCTCTTGTAGAAACTCGGAGGTACCATATCAGCTATAAAAATAAAACTGATAGTCTCTCAACATTGAGTCCAGTAAAATCTAGAATCGTCCCACATTCCTGGGCTAGGAATGACAGTCTTATCCTCAAAGAGTTCAAAGTCATCTGGCCATAGAAACAAAGATAGAGTACAATGATGTGCAGTGACAGTAATTTCTCTGGGAGTTTCTTCCATGCACTTGCCCTGTAAGTGTTTTTGAGCACTACTGAGAATGAGCACAGTGCTAGGAACTAATAATCCAGGGCAGAAAAAGCCAGGAATCCCTGTCACCAGATGCTGGCACCTTGATCTTGGCCTTCCCAGCCTCCAGAACTGTGAGAAAATAAATTTCTGTTCTTTATAAATTTCTCAATGGTGTTCTGTTATAGCAGCACAAAAAGAACTAAGACACCCTGTTGAAGAGCCCAAAAAAAATTAAGATATAAGGCAATTTATCCTGGTCAGCAAAAATATTTTGAGGAACACTAGCCAAAAAGACAGAAGATTATTTTAAAATTTTTAAGAAGCATTAAAATAGCAGTTAAAAAGAAAAAGATTCCTTATTAGCCAATACCCACTCTGGGGCCAGATGAAAGGAAATGAAGAGAGACTCCCAGTTCTGGTCCCACAGCTCTCAGAGCAGCATGCACCTGCAGACAGGGGCTGAGGATTAGGGCTTAATGAGGAAGCAAAAACCTTAGAAATGGCAGACCCTGTTCCTCACCAATTCAATGTTTACTAATCCAGCATTAGGTCATAAATATTTATGCACCAAAACATAGCTCAAGGATGTTTGCTACTGTGTGATTCAGTAGAGAAAATGTTAACCAAACCAAATACCTTAGGTGAAAGATTAAATAAAATGCATATCACTGTATTAAATTCTATGCAACTATTAAAATTGCATTTTAATCATATGAAGAAATGTTTCAGGAAATACTGAATAGCAACAGCTAATTCCAAAAGAGAACATAGTATACAGTGTAGAAATACCACACAACATGTGATTAAAACTCATTCTGAGTTCAAAGGCTGCTCTGCCACTTCTCTGTGGAAACTTGGGTAAGGAGTTAAATTCTCTGTGACTTGACTTCTTCATCCATAAAATAGGATAAAAGTAATATCCACATCATAGGGTTATTGTGAGGTTGGTTATGTTAGTTTTTATGCAGAAGGGTTTAGAAGAGTACCTGGAACATGGTAAAAAAAAAAAAAACTTAATAAATGCCAGCAACTACTATCAATAATCGTTTCAACATGTGATAAAGGAATTTGTGTGGATATATGTATGTGTGTGTACACACATCCATAGTAATGTATATTTTACACGTGTACTTGCATGTACTATTTGTGGGGGAGGAGAGAATAAATAGGAGATGTTATGGTTTAGATCTAAAATATCCCCTAAGCCAGGCATGGTGATGCATGCCTGTAATCTCAGCACTCAGGAAGCTGAGACAGGAGGATCGCCATGACTTCAAGGCCACTCTGGGCTACAGAGTGAGTTCAAGGCCAGCTTGGACTGCACAGTAAGACCCTGTCTCAAAAAAACTAAAAAAAATTTTTAAATAAAATAAATTATCCTGTAAAATACTCATGTTTCAGAGGTGGGGCCATGGAAGGAGGAGGGTCACTAGGAGTGTGACCTGCAGGTATCTTCTTTCTCCTTTCTCTCTCTGCTTCCTGGCTGCCATGGGGAGAGCAGCTGTCCTCCACTAGACCCTTCTACCATGATATTTCTGGCTTGGAGCCACCCAACTGTGGACTGAATCCATGGGAAACTGAGCTAGTTAGTCCTTTCCTCTTTTAAGCTATGGGTGTTGGGTATTTTGTCCCAGCAATAGGAAAGTGACATGATACAGGGGAGATAGAGAAAGGAGACTGAAAGGATTAACACAGTGAATGAGAAAAGGATTATCTCCAATAGAATTATGGATGACTTCTCTTTTTTTTTGGTACCGGGGATTGAACTCAGGTTCTTGCACTTGTGCAGCAGGTGGTGAAACCACTGAGCTAAATCCCCGGCCCGACTTATCTTTTCTTTGTATTTTTCTCTATTTTCAATTTTCTTATAATAAGCATGTGTTACTTTAGTAACTGTTGGGGTTTGAGAAGACCCCTTACAATACCTATGCTCTGAACCAGTTGAGAAAGTGTTACAAGGATTCAACAAGATGCATATCAAACTACCAACCTTATTATTGATGAAAAAAAAATATATATATATATATGCATGTGTTTATGTATGCACTTACGTCATGGGCTAGACTGGCCAAATAACATGACGACCTTCTGCAGAATTAAACACTTGCCAAACCCCAGGATTCTATCTGGAAAGGGCTCACACCTTTACATCCTTCCAAAGAAAGATGAAGATGCCAGTGCCCTACACTCCCAGAGAGAAGGTTGTCCTGACTTCTCTTCCCATCACTTTTCCAGAGCTCCACAACCTTGAGAGGGGAAGGCAAGAGGCCAGGAGCATCTCTCAAAAATACAAAGCCGTGGAAAAATTTCCTCCATTTTAACAACCTCCCAAACACAATAATCAGAAATGCATTGCTAAGGAAAGTCCACGCTCTCCAAGGTATGAGGTCAGGAATTCTAGAGAAATCTGGGATTGTGATGTGTCCTGAAAGGTATCCCACAGGACCTTTTAATAAACTCTAATAGTTCAGGTTCTCTTTTTCACATCTCAGAATGTGAAAGGTGGATGGGGAAAGGAAAAAAGAGTCAGTCTAGAGCTGGCCTTTTGAGCCACTCAGACTTATAGATTCAATCACATCACAGTGACCTGCAATATTTACAGTGCCCAGGTGTATCTCACCTGATCAAAAATATAAATGCCTTTTTGGATGAATAGGTATACATAACCTTCTATTAGCCTTTTAATCACAAGGGGGACAAATACATTTGCTCAGAACTATAATGGATAACCCCCTGTAGATAACTCCACAATGCAACATCTGGAATTCATCACCAAAGTTATGCTATTCAAAGAGCCAGCCTAAGGGAGATAGGCAAACATAGGAGTGGTCCGAGGAAGGGTAGATTACAAGCCCATCTTCAACTTTATTCTGTTCCTAGACAATTAGTTCAGTGGCATTTACTATTAGGACTAAAGTTGACAAGCCAGTGAAAATACATTGATTAGGAAGCAAAAAGCTAGGGGAGGTTAAAAGTCTTTGAGAAAAATCCAGATACCTCTCAATACATGGCTGTGTTTTTAGATGTGGAGGAGAGGGGGACTCCTTCTTGCTGAAAATCAGAATCTTGCCATGCTTTTCTGTGGTATAATCAGAGTAGAATCCCTAGGACAGTTCAGCTCCTTGCCTTCTGCCATATGACCTATGTCCTTTGTACTCCACAGAGGCTTCCTGCACCCAGAAATGATGCAATCCTGACGAGCTCGTATTCACCGGATATCACCCACCGGTGCCAAGTACTCTTCCTGGTGACAGTTCTGCAGCCCAAGTAAATACTCAAGTCATCTTGGCAAGGACTTCTATCCTACTCATAACAGACACTTTTGTCCATGTGTGGGAGAGCCCTGGGGGCCAAGATGACCGAGGAAGCCTGCAAAAGACCCAAAAGCCACATGAGCAGATTCCTAGGTCAGAGAACTACAACCACAAAGAGTATGGATCCTGAAATCAGAACCAATTTTAAATCTTAGCTCTGTTTCTTGAGAGCTGGATTGCTTTGTCTCTCTGAGCCTTAGTCTCTTCAGTATTCAAATAGCAATAATAGTATCCACCTGAATTGCCAGGAGATGTAAATATTCAATTACATGAAATGGGTATAACAGAGCCAGAATCTTCACAGACCTCAATGAACACTTAACTTCTTATGATGCATTTAATAGTACATCCTTAACAATAGTTATCCAAAATCTCACTGTCACACCTTAGTTACGGCCTCCTGAGGACACCGAACATGGGACCTTATGTGGTCTGTGAGGGTAGAAGGCTTTGGGTACTGCCACAGATTCATAAAATGTCTGAATTTGAAGAAACCAAAGGAAATGCCCTAGGATGACTGCTTTCCACCCAAAATATTCTTGCAGAAACAGAATGTCTTTCAAACAAAAGTATTCTGTGGAAATTCAACAAAACACACGAAGCAAAGGATATCCCTGCAGTGATGCCCTTGAAACACATCCACAAGCCTCCCCAGTCCCAAGTGACATGGTTCAAATACTAGTGCTGTCTTATTCTGTAATTGGAGAAACTGAAGCCCAGAAAGATCAAGTTGCCACTTCAGTGTTATTCGAGGATCAGTGACAGACACAACCAGGTCTAGAACCTGAGACACTCTGCATGTGATGAGGATGGTCAGCCCCAGTGATATCACAAAGAAGGGCAGAGAGGAAATTTGTCCGTGGTGCCCCCCTAACTCACCAGCTAATACCCTCTTTCCTCATCATCTCCCAGTTATCCAATGCCCTCATTCTAACCTTTGACAAATATTTCCTCTCTATTACTAACACAGTGCTCCTCTCCTTCTGTATCCCCAAAGTATCCCATCCCCTGAACCTAGTTTTCCCTCCCCTCTCAAAACTTATCTCCTTCTGCATTGTTCCTTCAGATTCTTCTCAGTAAAGGTCAACATACTGTCAAATCAGTCCACAAACATATTTTTGGAGGTATATATATTACCTAAATAATTTCTATAAATACATTTTAACATCAACCTTATAGAAACTCTTTTTAAAAAAATAACAAGACTCACGTTGTTCTCAAGAAAGTTCTCTCAAATTATACCATGGTCTCTCAAGTCACACCATGCCTTATCTTGGCAGTACTAAGATTGTTCCACCACCAACACTGGTCACTCTGGCCATATCTTTGACTCAACCATGTCCCCATTTATTACTTGCCTCCAAACCCAGCCAATTTCCTACTACTGTGTTTGGTTATAAGGAGAGGGAGCCTCGGGAAATCAGAGAAAAAAGAATATAAAGGGGAAATAGGAGCTAAATTAAATATATGGCTATGGTTAAGATGGTCCCCAAAATTTATATGTTGAAAGTTCATCACCAATGTGATAGTATTAAGAAGTGGAGACTTGAAGGCATGTGTAAATCATGAGAGCAGAGCCCTCCTAGATGAGTTTAAGATTTATTAAGGGAGTGGATTCCTTCTCCTCTGCTCTTGTACCATCCTCTCCAGAGGACACAGCAACATGGAACCATCTTGGAAGCAGAGAGCAGCCCTCACCAGACATCAAACCTGTCAGTGCCTTGATGGTCCCAAACTCCAGGAGTGTGAGAAAGTAAATTTCTCTTGTTTACAAATTACCCCATCTGTGGTATCTTACAGAAGCACAGACAAACACAGACAACAAAAGGAAACCTGATGGCACAACTCCACTGAACTCTCCACAAATACACTACTCACCACCCTCAAGCAGCTGATGAATACCTATACCTGACAGTACCAAAATCACAAATACTTTGGAGATTGTATTGGACAAATATGTCCTTGTTTCTGGACATAGTACCTGATACACACAACTTACAAGAGGAAAGGTTTAATTTAGTTCATGGTTTCAGGAGATTCAGTATACAGGCAGATTCCAATGCAAAAACCTTATGGCAGAAGGTCATGGTAGAACAAGGCTGCTCAATTCATGGTGGCTGGGAAGCAGAGCGGGGAACAGTGCCAGAGAAGAATGGGTAAGGGGACTATGTATCCAAGGTCATGCTTCCATGACACACCCAGTTATACCCAGGAGTGTGTGCTTTACTAATTTTCTTAGCATTTCTTAATCCAATGAAGTTGAAATACCAGGATTAATGGTCACAATCCACCCTTTGTCAATTTCACACCCAAATATATCTTCTTAGGCCATACTTAATCTTCAAATAAAGACAACAAAAGTTCATAATTCCTCCTAACATAATACAAACCTATATACAATTGGAAACAATCCCTTCCCTCCAAAGTCTCAGCAGTTCCAGCATTTTTCAAAAAAGTCCAAGTCCAACTCTCTTTTGAGACTCAAGGCAACACTTAGCTATGAAATCTCTGTAAAATTCAAAAACAAGTTATATAATTCCAAGGCACAGAGTAAACAGTCCCATTCTAAAATGGAGGGATAGAGGGATAGAAAAGAATCGTGCCAAAGCAAGATCAAAATTCATTAGGCTAAGCATTAAGTCCTGTTGCTCCATGCCTGGCATCAGAGGCACATGGTGGTGAAATGTGAGTTCCAAAAGTCTTAGGGCACTCCTTTATTATATAGCTTTATTATGCAGCCCGCAGGAGCACTTCTTTGGGCTGGCTCCACTCATGGCCAGTAGCTTTCTTCAGTAGAAGTTCCATCTTTCTGGCATTTCTGACTTCCTGGGGTTTCTGGGGTTTCTACTGCACCTTCAGCTTCCTTCCCACAGCTTCATGCATTGCTTTCTCTCTCTCTCTCTGGGGCTCTTTTTCTGGCCTTCTTCTGAAATCTTGGTAGAAGCCTAGATTTTACTGTTGACATTCCTATCAGCATTCTGGTCTTCTGAAATCCAAGAATCATCCATCAGCCTGCTTACTACATTCTATGTCTTCTCTAACCCACATCTTCACACCTTTCCAAACTTCTCACACAAACCAGTTCCAAAAGCTTCTGAACCACATGGTCAGGTATAATCACAGTAACAACCCACTCCTGACACCAACTTTCTACATTAATCACTTTCCCATTGCTAGACACAATACCCAGCATCCACAATTTAAAGAAGAAAAGGTTTAATTTAGTTCAAAGTTCAAGGGATTCAGTACATGGCTAGCAGGCTCCAAGGCAAAAACTTCATGGCATAGGACATGTGCTTTACTAATCTGCTAAATGTTTCTTAATCTAATAAAATTGACATATCAGGATTAACAGCCACAAACATAGTAGCAGAGAAAAACTGGCAGTCAGAAGAGCCAGGCTCCAGTTTCAACTCCATAATTTGATTAACTATATCAACTTGGAAATTCTCATTACCTCTTTAATCCCACATCTCCTCGACTGAAAAACGGAGAGTGACTTTAAAGTTCTTTCAATCAACTGTATGATTCTGTTATTTTTCAATGTGGTTATCCATGGGAAAGATAGTAGAGGCAACTGGCCTCCAAAACTGGGAGCTATCTCTTCTGTAGCTTCCCCTCCTCTACTGGGAAGCAGTAGCCTCATCAGACACTACTCTTAGGCACTCTTGTGTCCAGGTAGACCCATGTGTCTATTTTCACAGACAGAATATGAGCAGAAGTTATGTGTGTAACTTTCAGATTAAGATATAGATGTCCTTTTACCATTCTCTTCTTTTGTCTATCTCTGTCTGAGAAAGCAGATTCTGAGGAACTATAGGAGGCAAAGAAACAAAATCAAAGGATGTTAAATAAGAATCCACTGGAAGGAAACCACCACTAATGCTGGGCTACGACATAAATGACAAAACAACTTTATTGAGTGAAGCCACTGAAATTTTTTGGTTTATTTGTCACTAGTAGCAATCCTTAATGTAAATACTACACGAAGTAGATATTTAGAATTTAGAGCTTTAATACAATTTGAAAAATATGTATGCAAATAATTATGCAAAGAATTAGGGACTAAACAATGAGAAATATAAAATCCTTCCCCAGGCTCAAGCCTGGGGAGTATAGAGACAGATATTCAACTATGCTACAAGGCAAAATAAGGCAAGTTCTATAAGAACAATTGGTATAGAGGGGAAAGGAGGAGAACGAATAAAGGCCACCCAACTCAGCTCACTGACTACTCTGGAAAATATCCAAATGAATCCTAATTAGTCTCCAAAGTGAGTTGAAATTATTTGTTCTATTTAAGTCATGTCTCCTCATACTCAAATAGATCCATACCACCCTCCAGGATGCCAGGATGCCCCATGTTAAGAATGTGATTTGCCCCAGAACTATGATTCTTCCTTTCCCTACTCTTTAATTCTCACAGATAAAGGAACAAGATATGTCAGGCCCACCAACCACCCAAAAAGACTGTGGGGAAATACAATTATCATCATGAGGATTTTTCAAGTTTGCCTACATATCTGAAAGGAAAACAGTTGGATATCAAGTGGTTACCAGCCACTGAGAGTTACTCTGAATGACTCAAAGTTTGAGAATATTGCCATTTATTATTTGGGGACTTGTCAAAGTATTATTTTCATAACACTAATAAATACTGTAATTGTCAAAATAAAAAATACTCAAAGTTCTGGAACTTGTCTTATCTAAATCTATACGATCTGGAAATATTTAGCAAGGGAACTCTGTAATACAAAACAGATACAGAAAAGGTCCCGAGGAAAGCCCTGGGGAAATGCCAAACTATTAATTACATGTTAAACGGAAAGTCTCTTTAACAGCAATTGCCTATGCTGCAAAGAACAAAGCCAAATGTATTTCAGGGAAAGGAGCAGAAAAGTCCAAATTCTTTGGCTCCTTTGAGTAAAAGCCCTTTAAAGATGAAACAAAACTGTGATGGGTATTTGAATTTTGTTTGTTTGGATTATGTGGATAAGAGGCTTTGGGGGTTTTCTCAGATAAAAAAAATCTGATCTTTTTTATTGTCATCAATACCTAAACTAAAATAAAGATTATCTATCAAAAACTCTACACAGGAAGTTTCCCAAGAGACACTCACCTCCAATAAACCTGTTTAAAAGTCCTCTTCCTGCATCAAATCCAAATTAAAATACTATCAAAATACTTCTATTTTAAATCTAAAAAATAAAAATAACAGAGGAACATGCAAAAGTGGCCCTCACATTACACAGATAAGTAGATCACACTTTTCTGAGACTATCAGCTGCAATGCAGAGTTTGCAACTATGTGATATACGTTCTCAGAATTATGGCTCAGAGGAGATGGTAAATAACTATTCCAAGTCAGAATAAAGATGACTGTGACCTGCCTGCAAACAGAGGGCACAGTTTGACCCAGTTTGCAAATGGATCATAAAAAGAACTCAACCTCCCACATAAAAGCTAGCAACTTACCTGCACCACCCAGCTCAGCTCTGCACTTTTCCAAAAGCCATAACCGCCTACAGTGACACATCCTTGGGCACCAGCAGAGGCCCCATACTGCTAGCACACTACACCGGGCCTATAAAGCCTGTTTTTAAGTTTGTTTATGTTTTATTTATGTGCTACGTTCTCCCACAGCCTCCTCCTAAGATCATTAAGTGTTCATTTCTGAAGCTGGTGCAATTCTTGTTTTTCCTTTGGCTCTTGCCATTCAAATCTGGGGCTTTGCCCGTGAGTCTCAGGGAGCCAGCTGGCTCTAGGGTACCTGTTTGGCAGGAATCACATACCCTTTTATTCCATGCTACCTGGCTTCTTCCTGCCACAAGGAGGTTTTCCCAGAGCGGATGGAAGGCATTTCACACAGGATGAGCAATTATTTTTGTTGTGTTTTGCCACCAAGTCTCTTTATTGCTCTCCCAGGCAGATCTGATAGAGGTCCTCTAGGCAGCCAGAAAGGATGTGAACCTGGGGAAGTTTCTAGTCAGTTCCTTCCCTGGCTGCGATTGTGACATTGATAAATTTCATTTTGTAGCTTTTTTTCACCTACTCACTTCCCCCAAGAAAGTGGTTCTGGCAAATTATATACTTTTTAATCTGTATTTAAATATTAATAATAAAACAAAAATTTCTTCATGTATAACATTGTTGAAAACACTTTTCACCCTCTTCCAACTTATTATGCATAGGTAGGGAGCACTGGTGAAATCCAAATGATTAACTGTTTTCTTTATTAAGATTAGTTTAAAAAATCAATCTTACTTCAAATCATATTTAAAATTACAATGGTAGAGTCACAATAGTTGTACAAAGCTTAGATCATGGTGAACTAGAAGAACTATTGCTTCTGTCAAAACACACACCCAAACAAACACTTCAGGAAAGAAAGTGGCAAATTCACAAATTTATATCCTATATCCAGCAAACTGGACATGGAGAGACTTCCCATTCTGCACATAGCCCTCCTGACAGAGCCTCCACCTACAAGAAGTGTTTCTCTGGTAACCATGAACTGAATGCCCTTAAGTCAGTCTCTACTTCCCTAACCACAAGGAATAAGCATGGGTAATGGGTTCTTAGCTGAATGGTCAGATCATCTTGCTTATATCGACTCTTCAAATTGATGATACGTCATCATCAGGATGACATGTATATATACAGGCACAATCTACACAATGTAAAAATGAATTCTAAGATAAGTACTAATCCAGACTCTATACACATAAGCAAATACATAAAGCATATTAAGTATAAAATAAACAAGAAAGAATATGTAAAATATTTCAAGCACAAAAGTAAGTATGGATACTTGTATAAGTAAATGAAGTAACAAAGATTATATAAGTAAAATAATTCAAGATAAAAGTATATAAATATATACTGACATATATAAATAAAATAGTAAGTATAAAGTAAATAGAGTATACAAGTAAAACCTATAAGCCTAAAGGTATAAGTACACTTCAAAAGTATATAAATGCTATAAAAACAATGATTTCTTCAATATTTAGACATTTTGTGAAAATTGCTTCAACTCTTTGGGGAGGGGGGGATGGAGAGAAAGAGGAACTGTTAAAGACGTATACCCAGCACACTTCACCTGTACAGAGAGCCGGTTCAGACAAAATAATTGGGAAAGTTCAGACCAGTTTTCTTGTTTTACTTCATGCTCTGCCCTTTTTGTTCATACAACATGTATTTTTTATTTATTTATTTGATATAAGTTTGGCACTACTAACAACATAAAACAAAACCTCACTCACGATGTAGTTTTATACTTAACTCAGCTTTTATACAGAGAAAAATATTTTTAAATGTGTCAAAAACAAGTGATCTATATTTTTTTAAAACAGCTATAGCATTTCTAATTTGTATACTACATTTCAAGATATTCACTAGTTTTAGAAAAGCAGATAGTATTCTGCTGAAATCCTCAGCTGTTTCCCCATAAATTTCTAAGGAAAAACCATGAGAAATCCATTTCTTTGTAGACTATTCCTGATGTTCACATTTGAGTTTCAAATCAAACCTGAACCTTTTGGAGTTCAAGTTTGTTTGCTCTCAGTGATACATGGTTTTCCTAGAGAAAAGGCCTTAAAAAGCTTATTAAAACACTCAAAAGGTTTCTTGGACCTTGAATCCCTGTTGCAAAACAACATTTTGATGAGTTAAGTGTAAATAAGTCTGAAGCATATGATTAAATTTCCATTAAAAATGCACATGGGTTTAAAACCTATGAAGAAAACGTTTGGGCCAAAATAAGCTTTATGCTTTGCTGACCCTGTGGCACTTGAAAAGTGGTTGGGAGCATACAAACCATCACTGAGCTTGCAATCGGTGCATGGATACACCTTTTCAAGTTCCTAATGCAATGTCTTCATCTCTAGTGCATCATTCATCATCCCAGAGTTCTGCCACAGAAACAAGTGCCAGTGTGGCCTTCATTTGACCATCTGGTATGCTCCCCTTAGCCTGCACCCTGGAGTCTGGGCCCCCAACCACTCCTGAGGGTGCTCTGCCGGAGCTCTCATAGATTTGGCTACTCCCAGCTACTCAGAAAACGGAGAAGCATACATGGTGAGCACGGAATGGGGATGGGTCCCTCAGGCCTGCACCCAGGAAGTATCCTGGGAGACCCTTCCCACTATAAAAAAAAAAAAAAAAAAAAAAGAATTGGGTTTTCTATGCATTGATTGAAGTGGCAATTTTTGTCATTTGTCCCTCTTTACTACACTCTCACCCAAACTCCCCCTTTGGTTTGCTTCAGCAAATATTGTCAGTGAATCAAAGAAGCACTATAAAACCATAGATGGCATTTTCAAACTATACATGGAAAGCAAGCAAGGAGCATGCTCATTTTCAGAAGGAATACAGTCCTGCATTATGGAAAGATCCTTCAAAGGAGTTTCCAAAGGGCAATGTTAGTATCAGTGGGTGCTCTGAAAATTCCAAGTATAGAGCTGGAAGCAGTCTTGCAGGATTATCATCTCTCATCTGTCCTCACTTTACAGATGAGGAAACTGAGACCTACAGAACCTGAAGAGACTCACAAACATTACACAGTTGGTAGCTGGTCTCCTAAGCCTGAGCCTACTGCTGTATTTATGGAGCCAGGCTTGCTGTTTGTCTCTACCCTCTAGCCCTTCAATAGCTTATCTGTTTAAGGGTCACACAATAGGAATTTGAACTGGATGGGAGAATCATCTAGCTAAATGATTGTATAGTTAGCTTGTAACCATTTGCAGCAAGGAGATAAGCAAAAGAGAAGGTAGCAATTCATATGGAGATGTTCTTTGTCTTGGGAAGGAAGACACAATATGACGCGTTTGCCACAGCAGCAATCTCTTTCAAAATTAAATCTAATGTCACAGAGATTGATATTGAAGAGTGGATGGATGGCACCCAGGACCTGAACCATGCTGGGTATCACTAAAGAATGACATTGGCAGTAGAAAAAGCACATTTGGGCTTTTAAAATAATAATCTATGTATGCATGTATTTTCACACATACATTAAAAGGGCACTGAATGCCTCAGGAAGTGACAAAAGAGAAGCTATTCCTCTCTTTCCTGCTCTGTGAAGCTCTCTGGAGTTCTCCAGTTCTCTGGAGTGAAAATAGAGGCTGTGACCCAAAGTGCCTATGTGGAAATCCAACGCCATCTCAGACCCTTTCAAGGTCTCTTCGATGGTGGACTTGCAAGTCAGCTCCTTCGATTAATGGCATTTGCCCCTCCAGGAAACTACTACCAAATTGGCTCTAAATTCAGGCAGAATAAGTCACTACCTTTTTTAAAGGCTCTAGAAAAATCCACGCATCAAAAATACCTCTTTATCCCTGAAGTAATGGCTAGAATGCTACTCTTAGAGCCCATTCCCATTATCCACGGCTACATAGCACACTATCCCAATTACTAGTGGCTTAAAAAACCAGTCATGTTTTATCACTCCCAATTCTGGTTGAGCTGGGCAAGTCTTCTAATCCGCACGATGCTGGCAGAAGCTGTGGTCATCTGGGTCCCAAGTGAACAGAACCATCAATGTCAGATGGCTACCAGTTCAGGTCACTTTTCAATCAGAGAACCCACACATGGCCTCTCCACTTGGCTGGGACTTTTCAGTGCCAGGAAACTGTGTTCTGAGAAGAGGCATCTCACAAGTGAATGTTCCAAGGAGGAGGTCAGAGAAGCGGGCAATTCTGTGACAGGCTGTCCTAGAGAAGACAACTTCTACTGTACTCTGTACGTGGCCACTGACCCAACACAGACTCAAAAGGATGGAGAAATAAACCCCACTGCTCAGTGGGCAGAATGACAACAAATGTGTGGCCATCTTTAATCCACCACAGGGCATCCTTCCTTTATTTTTTTCTGTATTATTGTCACATGTATAAAAGTAGATAGCCATAGTGGGGATGACATTAGCTCTGCCTAAAACCATCACTGCAGCTCAGTGTAGACACAGCTTGGCTCCTTTCCTGAGTAGTTCTATAGGAAGAAGGATATGTCAAAAGCACATATCCTTCACCCCTTTCCACATTCCCATCTTTTGCCACATAATTTCCCAATGCACCTCACTCTGACACTGGGCTTATCCACATGATTTCCCTCAGCCAATAAGATATTAGCAAATGTGATACAAGACAATTTGAAAAGCACCTCAAAATATTAGAGCTCACTCTCCCTTGTACACCTCTGCCAACAATGTAAGAATTCCTGGCTCACCTTACAGGAGGTATGAGACACAGCACAAGCCAAGTTGTCCCAGCTGAGGCTACCTCAGATCACTGACCAGCCAACTTCCCCCAAAGGTGAGAATTCTGTGCCAAAATCAGCCTCCAGCCAATCCCCAATTAATCCAAGAAAGAGCAATAAATGCCAAATATGCCATGGAGGTTGTATAGTTTTTTATTACTCGGCATTAGTGTGGCAATAGGTAGCCAGCAGAGGTAGAATGCTGGGGCTGGGGATGTCTGAGAATGGTCAAGGTTGTTGTCAAAAAAGTGAAAGGAAACAGAAATCAAACTTGACATATTTTCTAGTGTTTGCCCAAGCCCAACCCTGACTCTTTCTATGAACACTTACTAAATATCCAATTTACTGAACTATAGGTATTTCACAGAAGTGATTCATTTGCAGCAGGGAACCATTTGGCCCTAAGAGAATGGGGCTTACAAACAGCTTGTGATAACAACAGGAAAGTGCAAAGAAAGAGCTTCGTTTGGTTTTGCTGGAATCAGGCACATCCATGGGCACTTGGGGCTGAATACAGCTCAGCAGAGCCCAGAGCAAATGACAAATGGGTCCACTGAGTGCTTGTACACCAGGGGGGACCGTGGCCTTTGGCTATGGTTCATTAATGAGACTGAGGTCTCTCCTTGAAAACCTGGGCAGCAGCTTTGAGAGTCTTTCTAGGGATTTAATCCTGAGTTTAACAGGCAGATGTAAAGGTTCCTTTTGTCTACGTTTGGGTGTTTTGCAAGGTTTTAACCATTGAGCTTATTTATTTTCTTTGCCATAAATTATAAGCATAATGTGTGTGCACATAATATATGTGTTTAAGTATATAACTATATACACATCTGTGTGTCTGAATATATATCTATCTCAATCCATGGGAGTATACTAGGGTAAGTCCTATAGGAGCTATAATAAATAATGGGAAATGCATGGAGCCCTTAAAAAATGGTAATAATCCATGATTCACATTGTCTGTGACAGCCGCACAGAAATTATAACCTCCTTGCAGGTGCGGTTTTACAGATATTGCTATCTTTTCTTCCCAGCAAACAGCCTCTGTTATCACGATGACTGTAAATTGTCTTATTATGGAACACACTGCTCTGAGCTTATGCAATCCAGTTTTAACAAGAGGTTCTTAGCAGTGAATAGCTTTTTTCCATTGCAGATATACCTCAAAATGTGTGACACTAATGTAATGTATGAGCAAAACTACAGCTAACTATAAATTTAGGAACAATAAAATAAATTGAATTCCCAAGGTAATATTAAATAATTCCCTTTTAGCCCTCTTTCTTTCATTTAAAATCTATAATTCAATAAAATATGCACACAGTCACACAAATGAACAAATGGTTATGTAACCAATAAGAGGAGAGATTCCCACTTAGTTTCTCAGCCATGACAGATGTGTCTTATTTGATACATGGTGCTCAAGGTCATAAACTTGAACACAAAAATGAATATAAAGAAACTAAGGACATAAATTATTAACATAACACATACTTATATGCTTTTTTTAAACATCTAATTAACATTTATTGTAGAAAGCACAAGTATATACACAATTCTGATGGTTGGATCCATATACTTTGCTTAGTGCTCTTTATTTGCACTATTTAGATGACAGCAACCAAAACATTTTTAAGAGCAAAAAAACATTTGGGGGAGTCCACAAGTGGACAAATTTAGTCAGGTATTCAGTTTCCCTGAGCTTTGAATGTTCAAGGAGGGAAGAGAGCTGGGAAAGGGAGGATGGACCAATTGTTAAGATCTCACCAGATTTACACAGCTTTGAGTTGTCCTTATGAAATATACTGCCCTCTAGGCAGACAGGTAGCAGGAATGGAAGCCTGTATCAAGAAATTGATGGAGGGGCAGGGATTTAGCTCAGTGGTTCTGCCACCTGCCTGACAAGTGCAAGGTCCTGAGTTCGATCCCCGGTACCAGGGGGGGAAAAAAAAAAAGAAAGAAACTGATAGAAACATATTGGTAGTTTTCACAAGACAATTATCCATTTCTAGTATCCACCCCTTCCCTGGTACTAAGGACTGAATCCTGTGGCTTTACACTAAGCTACATCTACAGCCCCTTATTAGTTTTTTTTTTTTAAGACAATATCTCAAAAAGTCACTAAAGAGTCAGGGATGCAGTTCAGTGGCGCCTCGCCTCCCTGGCAAGCTCAAGGTCCTGAGTTTGATCCCTGGCACTGGAAAAAAAAAAAAAAGAGTCACTAAAGCTGGGCTCAAACTTGCAATCCTCTTGCCCCAGCTTCCCAGAGTGCTAGGATTACAGGTATGTGCCACCATGTTCAGCTCCAATACTATTTTTTGTACTTATAACCTCAAAAGTCTTTGGGACAATCTTTTATACAAAAATATAAAAGATTATTCAAAAAATCAGATCATTTCCAAACAAAAGTTTAGATTAAACAACCATCTATGCTCTGCGACTGATACTTAAGGAAAGAGTAGGGTACAGTGGCTCACACCTGTAATCTCAGGTACTTGGGAAGCTGCAACAGGAGGATGGCAAGCTCAGGTCCCACCTGGGCAATTTAGGGAGACCCTCTTTCAAAGGCAGGGTATATAGATCAGTGTGAAGGCCCTGGCTTCAATCCCCAGTTCCATGAATTAATTAATTAATTAATTAACAAACCAAAAACACTGTGTGTGTCCAAAGGAGGAATATAGCAGATTCTCCCCTCCATGTAGGGACATTTATTCCCATCCTTACTCTCAAATTCGATTCTGAAATTTATTTTCTGCCTGGATGTAAGGAAAACCTCCTTCCCTCATCACCTTCTCTGTTCTCTCTCCTGGTACATTCTGGGTAACAACTAGGTTTTTTTATTTAGAAATATCACAACAGTAGGGTCATGTCAAAGAAAATGAATAAGTTACTACCAACTTCAGGCCTGGTGCTAAGTGAGTTACATCATCATCTCACCTAAGTCTCTCCAACACCACTCCCAGGTTTGGGCTAACACCATGTGATGGGCTAGGGAGCCTCATAGATCAGGGAATGCATTTCTTTGTCTAGATGTGGAGGTGACTTGACCAATATCAACCAGCCAGGAAGTGGCAGGGCTCAGAATAAAATGCCCTGGCCACCAGATTTCTTTTACAAGGTCACCCACAGAACACTCTGCAAAGGTAGGAATGGACCAGTGCTTGTGGAACAGGAAATGCCACTAGCCATTGTTCTCTGGGAAGAGTAGAATGATCTCCTGATCTTCAAACTCTCCTCTCTTCCCGTCTTCTCTTGCCGCCCCCATCCCACCACCCAACATCATGGGAATCTCCTGAGCTGCCTTCCATATTCCCATGTGAGGCCAGCCCCCATCTCTGCCACCCACTGCAGAAGGGGGCTCCATTTTCCTGTCTTACCTGAACATGCCACATGTGTACTCGGTGCCATCCTGCTATTGGTAAAGTGTTTCCAAGTTTTGCCAAGTTGTTTTTGGATAAACCTGAAAGACATTTTGCCCTAAGCTTTTTCCCATAATTTTAAACCTACATGTATTTTATGAGAAATTTAATCCGTATGTTTCTGATTAATTTGTAAGAGCCATTTGATGTCCAAGGGCTTTTTAAGTTTTTATAAGCATTTTAAAGACTTTCACTTAGACATGTCTTGCCAACAGAAAATGAACTTAGATCCCCTATAGTTCAAGTTCAGTCCCAACCTGAACAATGATGAGACTGTATGCCTAAACTATTTGCGTGCTGCTCTCGTCAGATCATCTACAGCTGCCCCAGGTGTAACTAACTCGTCACTTCTTCACTGAAGGCTCCAGTGAGATGGTGCTTATCACAAAAATGGGATGATGGCTAAGTTTCATTGCCAAACACATTTCTCAGGCTTTAACCTACGTCTACACCCAGCTACCAGAGAGATTCTTACAGCAGAGTTGGATGGTTGATCTAGTAAGGCATTAAAATCAATCCCAATAGAAAGGTAACAATTTTCTCCTTATCAGGTAGAATTATTTGTGTTCTGACAATCTAGCTTCTCCTCACAGCTCAGTAATTTACAATTTACTAGCTATGTGGCCCTGGATAAGTCACTTACCGTCTTTGCACGCCCATCCCCTTAACTGTAAAATATAAACTGTGATTTCTGACCATTTTAAGGATTCAAGATATAACATCTGTCAAATGATTGAAATATAGTAGACCAGTGGTTTCTAAGTTTCTTCTGTAGACAGGATGATGGTGAGGAGATAAATAGGAAGGAACAGATAGAATAGGATAAGACATATAAAAATCATTTGTGAAGTGTATTTAAAATGCAAATTCCGGGCCAGAGATTTAGCTCAGTGGTTTCGCTGCCTGCTACGCAAGCACTAGGAGCCGAGTTTGATCCCTGGTAACAAATAAAAATAAAATAAAATAAAATGCAAATTCCTGGACTTTACTTCAAAAGGCTACTTATAGATCTAGAGTGAGGCCCGATAATCTGAGCTTTTTTCAGGTAATACAGGTGACCTAAGAACCATACTTTAAGAAACAATAACTTATGGTAATAATATGAGAGGAGATAGAAAAAAAATGTAGTAAAATTTGTAAAGAGATGATAATAATGAGAATGAGAAGAAGCTGCCAAATTAAACAAAGGAAGATTATGAAACACTTCAGGAAAAAATAATGCAATACAGTTTCCAGACACCTGTTTAATTATTTGTAGTTCTCTAAGGAGAAACATAAATTCATGGATGTATTCTAGGTAATATTCAAAATGAGTCCAATCAGTTATATATTGTTGATAGTGGTATAAATTGTCATAGCCATTATGGAAAACAAAATGGAGATTCTTGAATAAATTAAAATAGAACCAGAGTATGACCCAGCAACTCCACTTCTGGTTTATGCCCAAAGAAAATAAAATCACCACCTCGTAAAGATACCTGTGCCTCACAATCACTGCAGCATTATTCATGAAAACCAAGATATGGAAACAACATAAGAATCTGTCTACTGATGAATGGATAAAGAAATTGTGGTACATAAATAATATACTGTATATACAAACATATGAGGTATATACCTATATATGTATTTATAGATAAATAAAACTGTATATTTATATATAAATACTACATATAATGGGATATTATTCAGCCTTACATAAGAAGAATATCCCACCATTTGCAACAATGTGGATGAACCTGGAGAATGAATTAAATAGAAAGAAAAATACTATGTGAATTTAAAATAAAGAAGTCCCATTTGTAACACTGGTCAAAGGCTTCTGTTCTTACAGTTTCCTTTTTGGTCCCCTATGTTGTTGCTTCATATCAGTCACTTTAGACAACTGCTTTTTCTACTTTGGGGAGTGGGGGTACCGAGAATCAAACTCAGGACCTTGCTCTTGTGAGGCAGGTGAGACGCCACTGAGCTAAATCCCTGGCCCGACAGCTGCTTCCTCTGATTGAGTTCTAGCTTGGCTAAAGGGGAAACAGTCAGCTTTTGCCTAAAAAGAATCAAGAATATTCAAAGAAAACAGGAAAAATTAGTTCTCCCCTAATGTAAAACTACTGGACCACTGAATAAAATTCTGATAATCAGACACTGATTATACATGGTATATATGATAATATATGGTATCCATGTTCTGTCCCAGATGGGAGAAAGTGACTAAGACAGAGGTGAACGACTCCTGCTGAGTCATGCGGCTGTTGCGTTTGGGGCTGAACTTAAATTCTTGTAAATGTGTTCAACAAGGTCTGAAATGCAAGAATTAAAGGCCATCTTTTAAAACTTGAGGAACTTAAGTACAGGAAAAATAAGAGGAAGTACTATCTCACAAAATAAAGGTTAGATTAGATTTGTGGTACTCATTACAAGAAAAGGAAATATAAATTAAGTCCTAAAGGATTTGAAAAAATTTATAAACGACCAAGCCAGAAATAGTAATGAATAAAATTAAAGTCGTAAGTAAGCCTTAAGATTTACATCAAGTCTTCCTTCTGTGGGAAGAATTCTAAGCAGAGTAGAGATCGAGGCCTGCATGAAGGCTGTCCAAGCAGACTGCTGGCCCTAAAGTAGCCAAAGAGTCACTATATTCAGAAAGATTAAGTAAAAAAATGTATTAAGGATCATGGGTTTTTTTCATTCCCACTCAGCTCTATATAATACAAATAAATCAGGCTGTTACAAGAATCCTAAAGTTTTAAAAGGAAGGTCTTCTTTTCATGCCCCAAATTGTTGCCATCCATATCTTTAACTGGTTCTGCCTATACAGCAAATTGGCACCAAAGAACCATCCCGTTTGGAAGGATTTGCTCTGGTGGCTATGCTTGTGTGGTCATTCCCTGCCATGTGGCCTGCATAGCCAAGACAATGTCTACTTACTTGGGATCTACTCATAAGCCCCACATGCCTTCATGTGTTAACTAGATGGGCAGGTTGGGAGATTTCATTAAGAATGGTGAGGAAAAGGAGTAATGGAAAAATGGAGGGGGCATTTCAAATCTAGCAGTCAGCTGTACAAAAATTCTAAGCATGGGCCGGGGATTTAGCTCAGTGGTTTCACCGCCTGCCTTGCAAGTGCAAGGAACCGAGTTCGATCTCCAGTACCAAAAAAAAAAAATTCTAAGCACATAAGAGTAAAAGATCAAGATGAGATCAGAAGAGTCTCCAAGAAACTCGGTATGTGGTTTAGGACAATCACAAAAGCAGATGTTAGCAGGTAGATTAGATGGAAAGGGAATGGGGTCAGTCTCTGGATATTAGCTGCCTCTATCTGTTTTAGTATGTTAGGGCCGTCAGAACAAAATACCATGGAGTGCATTACTTAAACAACAGAAATTTATTTTTCCTACAATTCTGGAGGCCAAGATCAGATTTTTCTTGGTTTCTCTTCTGGTCTCTCTACTTAGCTTACATATAGCCAACTTCTCACAATGCCCTCATATGGCCTTTTCTCTGAGTGTTTGCATCCCTGGTGTCCTCCTCTTCTTATAAGGGCACTAATCCTACTGGATTAGGGCCTCACCCTAACAACCTCACTTAATCTTAAATACCTCCTTAAAGACCCTTTCTCCAGATATAGTCACATTGACTATCAGAGGTTCAACATATGACATTTAGGGAGGCACAATTCAGTCCTAACAGCCTCTAAAAACAAAAACATTTTGGCACCTACCTAAGTCGTAAGTGCACAATAGAAGAACAAATCAGGGGACAATGCAAAAGAGACTGTGCCCACTTATTTCTCCCTCTCTCTCTTCTTATACTAGTGTCACTTTTTTGTAATGCAAAAATGTTGCACAGGAGAAGAGTCAGGACTGGAAAACTCAAGTGAAACATTCACCATTAGACTTGCAGAGAAAGGACCCAATCCTATCCACTTCATTACCCTTTTTTTGTTTTGCTTTTTTTTTTTTTTTTGTACCAGGGATCAAACTCAGGACCTTGTGCTTGCGAGGCAGATGCAGTGCCACTGAGCTAAATCTCTGGCCCCCTCATCATCTTTTTTTTATAATTATGAAATGAAATAGATAAATCATAAATTATATATAACATTTAAGAAAATTGATATGCTATTTTAGATATAATATCATGTAGACATAAAAGTAAAGTAATTTATAATAAAATACATTGTATTTCAACATGTAAATACTGGACAAGACTAACAGACATAATAAAATAGTCTGATGCATGCACTCACTTGTACTGAATGTTTGCATTTGAGAAAAATATATCAGAAGCCATTTTGTATGAGAAAAGGAAAATGAATCGCTTCTCGACCTTTTGGCTAAAATCAAGTGTAGTATGAGAAAAGGAAAATGAAAGAAGAGTGTTGGTACACCCTGAAATTTATTACAATACACACCAACCTCTGGCAACTTCAGATCTGGAGGCAATAAAGAAAAGGGAGGATCCTGCCTGGAAGAACAAAATTTTAAAGAAGTGGCTGGAAAATGAAGTGAGTTTTGCAGTTTGCAGCAATTCTACATGTTGCAAGACATCTTGCATCCTTGAGCTCTGCCCATTATACACTAATGCTTCACAATAATTGCCCCCACAAATTGCCAAAATGCTCCCCCAGTGAAAACCACTGACCTGAAAATGTTCTCCTAGAAACAGGCTGCCCTCCTGAATCTTGAATTTCCACTCAACCATCATGGAAATTGGGTTCACTGGCAAGATTTCTGAATTGTCTTTTTTTTCTTTTTGGAGGGATGAGGGCTGTTATGACTAAGTCTACATAACAAATACAAATTGAAAAGCTAGTGATAATACATCAGCTGCTACATAATCATCCATGAAACTGAAACATTCATGTAAATAGTCCCATCCTTCCACTAAATTGTAAATAAAGATTCTGCCAAAAAAAAATTCAGAGTTTGCATTTTCTGCTTAAATAAGTAGGTAATTGCAAATCTTTTCTATCACGAGATACTTTTCAACTTGGACCTTTTATGCTAAGATTCTAGGAAATTTAGAACACTGGAATCAATTCTCATGTGGGAAAAATCTTAGCATGGGAAAGGAAACAAATATATTCAGCTTCTATTATGTGGATCACTTTATGCATATGATCTCATTTAAACCTTTCTATAACCCACAATGTGGACAATATCATTTTTAACATCTTACAAAAGAAGAAGCTGAGGTTCAGTAAGGTAAGTCATTTGGCTATGTCAAAGAGCCAGTTTCTGGTAGAGCCAAGTTCTAGGTTCCTACCTACTCCAGAGCCAAGGTTAACACCACCACACTGCCACCAAAAAATCAGAAAGGAAAGCTTTTTTTTATAACTCATCATATGTCATCTCCAGACTTACATTTTTTTACAAATATGATCCTCATAACCCAGACAGGGTAGATATTGTCATTGTCACACTACAGATGAGCAAACAATACCAGAGAGGTGAGCATTTATCAGGGTCACACAGCAAAAGTATGTCTAAAGTGAGATTTAAAAGCACGTCACGAATGTTTTACTGTATCATTGCGTTAGTTGGAATTCTCCAGGGAAACAGAGACAACAGAGCATATACAGGTATAGAAAAGAGAGGACTAATTATGGGAATTGGCTCAGACAATTATGGGGAATAAGAAGTCCCGCAATATATACCATCTGAAAGCTAGAGAACCAAGAAAGTCAATAACGTAATTCTACTAAAGCCAAACACATGTATGCTTATGACCCACTATTTCCACTGCTGGGTAGATCTCCAGCAAAAATGAGTGTTTTTGAATAATAAAAGACTTATGTAAGAATGTCACTATCAGCTTTATTGTAGTACCTCAACGCAAGAAACAACCAGAATGATCACGAATACTAAAATATAACATGGCGATGATAAAAAACTATAAACACTCAACAACACAGATGACTATCACAGATATAATGTGTTTCCCTATCATATATCACTCATCCACTCCAGATCTATAGATGCTTCAGGCCGTCTTTCCTGTGAGGAAAGACGCCAACAGCCAAGAATCAAACTTTATCTCCTACTCCAGCTCTGGGAGGCCCTTGCTGCTACCCAGGGAACTATCTCACAACATGCCCTCACAAAACCTACCCTGTCCTCACTTTAATTGTCACATAATTCATACCATATATAAACTGAATTAAATACAAACATGTGTCCTTTATCTTGCAATACTTCTTTTATCATGTTGTCCTTCCAACTAACACCCCAGAGCTCAGGAGTCTGCACACAATGAATTCTCCGTAGCTGCTTGGGCAACTTTAATTGGGAGGTGTGGGAAGAACTAGTGAAATGCTGCAGGATGTTAACAACTACCTGCTAGACCAACTGGAAAAGAAGGATGTAGAGAGTTTAATAAACGAACTACAGTTTGGTAACTATTACTAATGCTTGCCTAACCAACTCAAGAGTAAAGAAAATATTCCTTTTGCTAAATTACAAGAGCAAAAACTATTATGATAATTATCCCATAGCAAATGCCAGAAATAAGTGGCTATCTTGACTTAATTTTATAGACACTTTCCAAAGTCTATACCCCTAGCATTGCGAAAAAGGGAGAGGGGGTATTAATATTGCTCAGATTTTACTAATCCATGAACCCCTGGGAAGAAAGCCCTAAATTTATCCTATAATGGCACCTAGCCATTTTTTCTGTGGACATAAAAGAAATTCAATTTCTCTGGATACTGCTACCAGTGAGCTCCAGGGACTGGTAAACTCCTAAAGGAAAACCATAAAACAACTATAATCCAGAGAAAACAAAATCCAGCTAGTTAAACTATCACCAATAAGAAACATAAACAGGAACCATTTTCAACTGCTTGGAATCAAAAGCTCAATTTTAAAAAGCTTCAAAACAAGAGTTTACTGTTTCCCGGACATCTGCAGTTGAAACAACAAGAAACAGTTCTGGAAACTGCTGTGGTTTACTTCATACTGAGTGATTTCCAGGTGCAGAGGGAAATACTAGGGCAGGACAAAAAAATGAAATGAGTATGAACCAAAAGTTTTTCACAGCCACATTTATAAGTACCTTTCTCCAGGCTGGTTACTGTCTCTTTACATGTAAGTATAGCATGTGGCATTCAGTATTGTTTATTTGAAAACAGCCTTGTCCTAGAAACAGTTTCATGCAGATTTTCCTCTAACAATCTCCACACTTACAGATTTCTAGCCCAGAGATTCCCTAGGAGAGGAACCTGGCTTAATATAATTTGTCATTGTCCTCATGTCGGGAGCAACAGGCAGGTTAAGAGCTTTTCAGATGGTGAGAGCCATAGCCTTAAAAGCAGAACTGCCAACCAGCTGTGTATGCACCTCAGACTGTGGAATAAGCAATAAAAAGAAAAAAGCAAGAAGAGAATTGCCAACTTCTTGCAACATGGAGCCAGAACTGTAAGAGCCAAGCTGGTCATTTTTCCACCCAGCCAGCCCCAAGGTTGGCGTCTGACACCAGTGTGGAGAATGACATCAGAGAGGCTCCAGTCACCTGCCTGCCTGACAGAGTGGCTCGAGAAATGCCATGGAGGCCAGCAAAGATGGTAGGATGAGAAGGGGGAACTGGTGTCCATCAAAGAACCCCTGCTTTTTGTTAGACTACTCTTTTGACCAACCGAATAGACTTGGGGTTAGATGTATTAGCTAGAGTTCCTAATTTGCCAGCAAGATAAACTGACTTTGGCTGGTGTTGTGGGCTAAAAGTTCATCTGCATACCCTTCCCAAAAAATTCAACTTTTGGAAATTCAATTTAGGAAACCCTAAACTCCAATATGGATGTACCTGTTGTAAGGAAGTAATTAGAATTAAATGATGTTATGGGGGGCTCCATCTGATAGGATTCATATCCTTATAAGAAGAGGCAACAGAAAGCTCTCCTTTCCCCCTCTTACCTTTCCCTCTCCTCCTCCTATGGGCACAGAGGTTTCCTTTGGCTACATGAGACCAAAGTGGCCATCCACAAGCTGGGAAGTGAGCCCATGCCAGAAACCAATCCCTGCTAGAACCTTAATCTTTGACTTCCCAGCCTCAAACCTGTGAAAAAAAAACAAATTTCTGTTGTTTAAGACATAATCTGTGGTATTTTGTTATGAAAGCCTGTGCAGACTAATACAGCTGGCCAACTCCAGACACTTACTTATGGCTTTGCCTCAAAAGAAAATCAGGATATTTCTAGGGAGGCAAATGGATTTTGGCTTGTGCAAACATTTTAAACATTCACTACACTAAATATCATTCCAAATGCCTGGTGGGCTCATTGTTCCCCTAGTATGCACATCTCATGTACACGGGGTGGGTTTCTGTGACTACTAATTCATGAAAAGTGAATCCAAAGAACAACTGCCCATAGGTAGAGATACAGGGTCAGACTTTGCCTCTGAGCTGCACTCTCATACAACACCTGTGTCTACAACTAACTTCCAATGTCAAGACTACATGATACTTCGAGGTCCTTGATTAACAGTAAAACTAAAACAAAATGTAGTTTACGACATCCTGTCGTGCACTCACAGATTCCATCATGTCTAAATGCCATCTGACTGTCCAATGACATTTAATGGACAATTGCTATGAATTATTTTTTGCAGAATTGAATCCATGCTAGCTTCTTCTTCAAAACAGCCTGTAAAATCAAAAATCAACAGAGAAAAAGTAGTAACAGTTTAGTTCTCACCCTCTATGACCTTGAAAAACAATAAAAACTACAAACTACTTAAATATAAAACAACCAGAAAGTAAATAAGCAACGTATGAACAAGTAGGAAACTAGTATAAAGTTTATACTATAAACTAATCACATCAGAGCCAATACAGATGAAAAAGCCCTGAATGAAGGTCTTGAATCCACCTCTTGAAGTCAAGTGGGCAATGATTCTCCTGGCCTTAATTTCCTCCGCAGCTCAGTAGGCCTGGCTGAAATGGCCTGTGAGGGGACTTGCGGCTCAGAGAGGATGTCATTCTATGCCTTCTAGTGAGTGCAGTAAACAGAGGGTATGGAACTAGTCAGGGAAGATTTCTCAAAAGGGGGACATTTTCAACCTATTCTCAGACTCACCATGAATTCCATTACACTAATTCAATAAAGGGTGCACCTGGAGGCAAAGTCCAATCATCATCCTTCTATTCAGGGCTTACCTTATTTGACGCCTCTAACACCCCTGCTCAGCTTGACCTACCTTCCTTTCCTCTCCTCCTTGGCACTCCCAAATCTCCCCTCTCCCGGTCTTTTTGTTCTCTGGCCTCTCCTTTTTGCCCCTTCTTCCTAATGCTAATGACCTCTCCTTGGCTTTTCTCTTGCACTTCCAAGTTCTGATTATTTCGTTTACCTTGTGTCTTCAAACACCAACTACATAATCCTTCACCTTTATCTCTAATGGAGGTTCCTTCTCCAAGTTCCAGATCCATATGTCAGTGACTTGCTAGATAACATGTTCCCAAATGCTGCAATTGTATTGGGTTCAAAACTGAACCCACTGGATCCCAAACCACACCTTGCCCTTCCCAAAATTCAATGCCTAGTTCAGATGCAACAACCTTCTCTAGCACCTGGAAGTCATCAAAACTTCTCTCCCTCACACAATTGGTCTTCAAATCCTGTCACTTCACCTTCAACATATTTCACAAGTTCAGCCCCTCTTTTTCATTCCCAGTGCAATATCTCAGCATTGAGCACTCAACCTCTTTCCTGATCACTCTACCTTCCTACCTACCCATTCTAAATACACCTGAGTAATAGTTGTAACATGACACTCAGTCATGACTCCCTCACACCAGCTCAATCTTCTTCCTAAGTTGTCACACAGATGGGATAAAATCCAAACTGCTTTGAATGGCAAAATCTATGTGTAGTACACATGACTTAACAGACCATTGCTCCTGTCCCCACCAGAACCTCCATCACCCTGAGCTGTGTTGTAGTGCTTGACAGCATGCATTTTATCTTTATATAGCTGGTCCTTAACAAATGCCTGAATACAGGGGCACAAGAAACCACCAAGTACCTACAGGAGTGGATAAACAAATACACAAATGCTCTTCAACTTATAATGTGCTTATGTTGTGGTAACCCTATCATATATCAAAAACACTATAAGTTGAGAATACATTTAATACCCTGAGAAACCCATTGTAAAGTCAAAAAATCATGTTAAAATTAGAAAATGAAGAAAAGGTATACTTACATAAACTCAAACTATCTTACCATAAGATACTTACTCACAAAGAGTAAAGTAGTAACTTTATAGTGGAGAATCCTGGCAGAATTTACCTTTACCATGTGAGCAAAGTTAACATCATTGGTAATCAGTAATGAGGCAAAGTGACATCAAGTACTTCCTGCTATAATGTACTGAGAAGGTAATAGCATTGTGTTTATGACATTCTTGCCAAAAATGTACTTTAATGGAATTATGAGGAAAGATCAGACAAATCAAAATTGTGGGATAATCTACAAAATAAGTGGATATTCCTCTCCAATATTGTCAAGATCATAGAAGACATAATCTAAGGAGCTGTTCTAGATTAAAGATACTAAGGTGATACAACTGCTATGGCTTGCATATGGACTATCACCCAAAGGGTCACACATGGTCCCCAGTGTGGCATTGTAAAGATGGTAGAACCTTTAAAAGGTGGAGCCTAGTGAGAGACAATTAGAATGTGAGGCACCACCTTCCTGAAGGGATTATTGCTGATCTGGAAAAGTGAATTCGTTCCTGTGAAAGTGGGAGATAATAAAAGAAAAACCCTTGCCTCTCCCTGGTCTCCTGCTTCCTGTTTCACAATATGATCTCTTCCTCATCCTCAAGTGCTCCTGCCATTATGCCATCAGCCATGTTGTAATGTAGCCAGAGGGCTCTCACCAGTATCTGAACAGATGGGACTACCAGCCTCCAAAACTTTGAATTAAATAAACTTCCTCCCTTTACAAAGTATCCAGTGTCAGTTATTCTGTTATAGCAACACGAAAGCCAAATAAACAATAATTAAATGCACTATATGTTTCCAAATTGGATACTAGACCAGAAAAAGGACATTAGTAGGGCAGTTTGTGAAATCTAGATAAGGCATATAGATTAAACAATGGTATTATATCCATTTTCTGCTTTTGATTATTATACTGTAGTTATACAAAATACTGTGTCAATATTTTGAGAATTTGAAAATATGTAGAACTTTTTGTTTTTGTAAAGAACTCCTTTAAAAAGAGAGATGATTTAGAACACACACAGTAAGTCTGGGTGAAAGGATGGAAGGGAAGGAAAGGGGAAGAAGGGGAAGAACTGGGGAAATGAAGGAGGGAAGATATTCCCGTGACTTTTAGAGTCATATCTTGAGGAGTTAGTGAGCAAATTGCTCATATGAGAAGCTTTGGCTTGTTCCTCAAAGGTTCACGTGTTGGAGGCCTTCAAAGAACTCCTTTGCCTGTAATCCCAGAACGCTAGGAGGCTGGGGATGAATTGCAAGTTTGAGCCCAGCCTGGGCAACTTAGCAACTTAGCAAGCGCTGTCTAAAGATTTAAAAGACTAAATAAATAAATGGCTGGGGATGTAGGTCAATATGAAAACCCTGGGTTCAATCTCTAGTATTGTAATCAATCAATTAATAATTTTTTACTATCCTAATGAAGGAACTCTCTTCTCTGTTCATGGGAATTTGACAGAGTATGAACTCCCATCCTTTTCCAGCCACAACTGGATATTAAACCTGTACGTGCCAATAATCACTTGATTTGCATGTTCAAAATTATTAGAACCATTCTAAGAGATTTCCCCAATGAGATAATGTCTTAGTTACTTTTCTCATTGCTGAGACAAAATACCTAACACCCAATGTTAATGGAGGAAAGGCTTATTGTAGTTCACAGTTTATAGAGGTTTCAGCTCACAGTTGGCTAGCTCAGGGCAGAGTGGCATGGCAGAGGGGTGTCACAGAGGAGAAACAGTTCGTGACGGGCAGAAGGCAGCAAAGCAGCAAAGTAGCAAAGAAGCAAGTAGCAAGCCACAACAGCAGCTCTGTCCCTTATATTCTATCCAGGCTGCATGCCCTTACAGTGGGCTTTCCCATTATCTACACTCAGAACTATACCAAACCAATCAGTGGACTAATTTAATAATCACACACAGCCTTAATCCCAGCATCACACACTTTAGATCCAGCCACCCCTGAAAAGTCCTACCTATGACTGCATGAGGCTTTGGGAGAACACCTAGACATAGTCATAACAGACAATTAATTTGATAAACCATCTGACTATTGTCTCTTCAATGCTAGTATTTTCTCGTTACCTAGAGATATCATTGACTTAACATTAGTAACATAGGAGTGTTAAGCCTAATACTGACTCCCCCTCTGTGAGCAGCAGCAGCCAGCTTTTATGAGGTTGGGAAAGCCCTCATTAGCCTCTTAAGGAGATCAGGCCTTTGCTCTTGGCCTTGTGAGTTTCCTATTCTTCAGTTCAGAGGCTGATTGGCCAATCCAGGATCTTTCAGGGCAGGCTTTATTTCCAGCATTCTTCCACTATGTGTCATTTGCCCATACAAACTCATTTCAATCAAAAGACTTGGGAGGCTAAGGCTGGAAGATCACAAGTTCAAAACCAGCTTGAGCAATTTAGTGACCCTTTGTCTAAAAATAAAAAAGACTTCAGAAATTCCCTATGCTATAGTGAAGCATTTGTTGGCTAGGATGGCTTCTAGCAGATGGCAAAATACAGAGAAAACAGATTTTGATTCCTTCTTTGAAGATCCATAAACTTCCCAGATATTGGCAGAAAGAGCCCAAGAATCTCTCATAATCCCACACAGTATTAATTGAGAGAGAATATTTGGACCTTTGCTACTGCTAATTGTATAAATTTAAGAAGTTCTAAACAAAGTTTGAAGCCATAACTCCTTTTTGCCAGCTATACATGTGTGCACATGCATACACACACACACACACACACACACCCTTTGCACTTTCCATTGCCTCTCTGACTTCCATTAAAATTTGGGTACAAGTTCTTTTTTTTTTTTTTTTGAGGCAGGGTCTCACTATGTAGCCCAGGCAGGCCTTGAACTCGTGGTAATCCTCCTGCCTCCACCTCACAAGTGCTGGGATTACAGGAATGCACCACCATGCCTGGCCTTGGGTACAAATTCTAAAACAGTAAACATTATAGGAATGGGGAGAAATGGTAATGCTAGCATAATATTAAGAATCAGGAGCCCATAAGCCTTGCTTTTTATTATTATATACTATATTCACATTTCATAAGTTTGAAAAAAGTTGAATATTTAGCTTATCAGTATTGGAAATCTTTCTTACCTTGGATATAGGGAATAATTTGCAATGATTCAGGAAGTAAGTGAGGATATTCAGGGACTCTGAAATGTGACTATAAATGAAGAATAGCTTTTCTGACTCCTCTGCTATCATTCAATGGGCCAGGGATACAAACATTCACTCTGGAGTGTTTTGGGGGCTAAATCTTCAATGAACTCCACCTGCCACAGCCAAATTTCTCAGACACCACAAACCCACAGCAGATATTCCTAAGAGGTAAGTGGTTCTTCATGCCTGGACTAGCACTGATGGTTCAGTCTGTCTACAATTTGAAAAATACATGGGCAAATACACAGATGATTCTTCTTCCAGAAAATATACTTAGAGTGGAATATGCTTCCAGCATTCTAACTAACCTAGTATGTTTAGAATCTTTTCAACCTATCTAAAGTAAAGAGATGAAGTTGTTTATATTGCTAAAAAACATCAACACCTAAACTTTTTCATGTTTAAAGTCTCAACCAAATCATAAATACCTCTAAGTCTCTCTGCGTCATATATATATATTTATATTTATATTTATATTTATATATCTGTTACTATAACAATATTAGAAGCCGAGTAACTTTATAAAGAAAAGAGACTTTTGGGCTGGGGATTTAGCTCAGTGGTGCCAGCGCCTGCCTAGCAAGTGCAAGGTCCTGAGTTCAATCCCCAGTACCATAAAAAAGAAGAAGAAGAAAAAGAAAAGAGACTGTTCAGCTCACAGTTTGGGATGCTGACAGTCCAACATCAGGCAGCTCCACTGGTCCAGTCTCTGGTGAGGACCTAAGAGTGGATGGCATCATGATGGGAATGCATGTTGGAGCAAGAGATCATAAGATAGGAAACCAAAAAGCAATTCAGGGGTCAGGCAGAAGCATTCAGAACGCACTCTTTTTTTTCTATTGTTTGTTTGTATATTAATACATGTTTATAGTAAATAATGACTACATTCTCCATGGGATGACAGCTCACCTCTTGCCCTTCCAAGGGCATGATGCCCATCACCTGAGGCCTCCCACAAAGTTCCACCTCTTTAAGACCCACCACCTCTCTCACAACACACCTCGGACCAGGCCTCCAACACAGGAGCCCTTGGGGAACAAGCCACATTTAAACCATAGCACCAGACCTATTGAGCATGCTCTAAATCACCTCCCTTCTGGGAAGACTCTAATTTCATAATTCAAATAGAAGCTAGTAGGTGGTCAAATCTCAACGGAGCCTTCTACCCCTGTGAATCATGGTAACAGCCATTATTATAATGTTGTCGCAGACGTGGACAGAAAATCATCCAGCTTCTGCCTATTTCTTTTCACATAGTTCTTAATGAATTCCTACAACTTCTCAGGAGTACTTTAGAGGTCCTACAAAAAACTATTTACCAAGAAATAAAAAAGAAACTAAATAACCATACCATTCCTTTGCCTTTATTAGAGTTCCTCCTAAGTCTCTTGTTTTCTCTTCTTTCTTTTTTTATTTTTTTAAGTACTTGGCTTAATAAAAACTAGGAAAACAACTTGTAGTCCATCTTTCTGATTTTACAGATTAGTAACTTGGGATACAGACAAAGCAAAGGAACAATGGCAATCAGACAGTTCCTCAGGATCTATACTGCAAGACTGGGATACGAGTAAAACTCTAAACATTATAACTACATTTTGTTAGAGCTGAGGTCATAGATTCATAGACTTTCACGATCTTGGGTCGGTTGTGTGTACAAAGACCTTCTGAGGTTCCTGTCATTGCTCCCTCTCCAAACAACTCCCAAGAAGCAGCCTGATGCTGTTGACAGCTATGGAAGACTTACAGCTCTGGCATTCTGTATAACATGTCCATCAAGTCCTTGTCTGTAGCTGGGAAAAGTTGAAAATTTCCCTGAAGCCTATCCATGGGCAATGGAAAAAAAGTAAAAGAAAAAAAGAACATAAAGAAATATTTTTAAATGAAAACAGAAATTTCTCAAAGCTATAGTCACACTGAAAACAATCAGATCTCAGGGTAGTGGCATTTGCCTATAATTCTAGATAGAGTCCTGCCCAGGCAACTTAGTGAGACCTTATCTCAAAAAGAAAAGAAACAAATAAAATCTAGATGATATGTAATTCATAGGAACATGTGCACGCGCGCGCGTGTGTGTGTGTGTGTGTGTGTGTGTGTGTGTGTGTGTGTGGTGACTCTAGAAAGCCATGGGAAGGGGAAACTGCCAGCTAGATAGGTACAGGAAACTAATCATAAACCTATTTGAACATTTTGATATGTATCACATGAGTATATTCCCTGGTTCAAAAATAATTTTGTTTTAAATTTAAAAGCCTCAAAAAATAAACAAAATAAATTTTAAAGCCTCAGCTTCAAATTCTGCCTTGGATTTTTGCTTTCATATCTGTTTTTTAAAACCTGTAATTTGTTTGCTGTTTATTCTCCCTAGGCACCTCAATTTCTATTCCTTGAAAAAAGAACTATTTTTCCCCTCTTCATCTGATTTTATAATAAACTTGCTGCTGGCTTTAAGTTCAAATGCCCAGCATCCAATAAAACATCCCAGTCAGCGGAGAAGATAGCTGCTTCCTGTCATTATAAAACACTTGGCTTTCATGTTGCTGGCTCCCCTACATCCCCTAATCTAAGGCTGCCAGACCTTCCTTCAGTGCCCTATTCAAATGCATCATAGTCACAATGGTCACATCTGAACCATTTTTCCAGGGACAGTCATTGGAGTTCCGTACTTCCCAGCCTTGTTAAAGCCAGTCAGAATATATCCTACATTCTTCATGCTAAAAATTTCTTCTTTAGCTAATCATATCAAAAGAACAACTGAGATTTTAAATTTATAATCAATCTCCTAGAAAGTATTATTGTGGCTAAAATCCACTGTAGTTAAAATAGGTGTATTATAGTCCATACTTTGTCTCCTAATAAGTTTTTATGGATGGGAGATCAGGGAAGTGTTGGGAATCTCACCCTGCAGTGCCCCCTACTGGTCATTTTAAGAAGAGGCTAAGAATAGCAATGACTTTTAGTTGGTGCTGTAGGAATAATGCAAGTGGTAGTGTTTTATTTTGTGTTGTTTCCACATATCTTTCAAACTGAGTATCATTTTTATACATCTGCCATCCTGGTTATAAAACTTACAGAGAATGTCTAGGAGTCACATTGGTGACAACACAATGTCAACAGAAGGAAAAAGTCCTTCGAACTACAGAGGGCATTAGAAGAGGACCCCTCTAAGGAGAGAAGCAGAGTACCTGGAATCTTCTTAAAAACTCCCCTGCCTCATCCCCAGCCTAGACAGCCTGGCTACAACAGGACAGAACATGAGGTTCATCTGCCAAAAATTCTATGCTGAAATTCTAATGTTAGATTTTTTATCCCCTCATGAATTTTCCTTCTTGTTCAACATGCAAATAGCAATGGGAAGGTTAACAGCATTGGCTTTGCATTTACTTTAATGTGAGCTCCTTCAACCAGACTGGTTTTGACTAACACCTAACAGAAAATACCTTGATTAGGGGGCCGGGGATTTAGCTCAGTGGTTCTGGCGCCTGCCTCGCAAGCACAAGAACCCAAGTTCGATCCCCAGTACCAAAAAAAAAAAAAAAGAAAGAAAGAAAGAAAAAGAAAAAAAAAGAAAAAAACCTTGATTTGTGGTTAGTTGACTTTAAGAATTAAGACTTCTCCAGCCAGCAGAAAGTGAGGACCTCAGCCTCCTGGAGCAGGGCTCCGTCCCGCCTATGCCCTGCCCCCCAGTGACCAGTTTAACCCCACCCCACACCCCACCACCACCCATCTCTGGCCTCCTGGCTGTGCGGGTACCTGCTTCCACACTACAGAGGCACAGGGGGTCATAAAGGCCATTGTCCTGAGCTCCAGAAGATAGAGCAGAAGTAACAACAGAAAGAGGGCCTCTCTCAGGCTCCTTGATGAAAACTGAAGCCCATTGGAAAAGTGAAGACAATCTCTCCAATAAAGGCACATCAGACCACCATACTTGGTAAGTTGGAGGGACCATCACCTCCCACTGGAACCTGGACTATCTTCAGGGGAAGGGCAGCTGGAACCTGCAGTAGAACCTTGCAGAGCTCAACCCTACAGGAGGGCAGGGAGCTCAACTTGGGACTTGCAGTCAGAAATCTGCCTGAATCTCATGGGTCTGCTACTGGCTTGCTGAGACTCATTGACTTGTATCTGCACACTGCTGCCCACCTTGTCTATTGTGACAGCAGAGACATACCCTAAAGGAGGCCCTTCATTTGCATTTTTTGTTATTTTCAAAATTATTTTTTGCTCTTATTTTTAATTTTTTCTACTCTTTTCAAATTTTTCTTTTTTCTTCTTTCTCCTCCCTCTCCCTCTCCCTCTCCCTCTCCCTCTCCCTCTCCCTCTCCCTCTCCCTCTCCCTCTCCCTCTCCCTCTCCCTCTCCCTCTCCCTCTCCCTCTCCCTCTCCCTCTCCCTCTCCCTCTCCCTCTCCCTCTCCCTCTCCCTCTCCCTCTCCCTCTCCCTCTCCCTCTCCCTCTCCCTCTCCCTCTCCCTCTCCCTCTCCCTCTCCCTCTCCCTCTCCCTCTCCCTCTCCCTCTCCCTCTCCCTCTCCCTCTCTCTCATATTCTCTCACTGTCACACATTGCTCTTCATCTCCTTTTTGTTCCTGTTCTGGCCCTAATTCTGATTTCTTATTTTTTTTTCTCTTTTTCCTTCTCTTGATTGTCATTAATTTTAAAGGAAAATAAATACAGTTTCTAGCCTCCCTAATGCTGTTAGGTTGTTCTGTTCTCTTTTTTCTTCTTTCATTCTATCTTTTCCTCTTGTCGTCAACAGTTTCTAAGAGTTTGCATGATCTTTCTGTGTCCTCTGGCCCCACTGCTAACCTTTCCCTATCCTCTACCTATCTATCCCTCCCTCCCCAACTCCTTCTAACTCCCCATCCCAAAGGATAAAGTTGCTATAATGAAGAGTTTATTCATTATAAACATATGTTGGTCTGGTCCTTGATTTTGATTAAATTCATACAGTAAAGTTGATAGATTAATAACTACCACAAATTGTCATTTTCTAAACTGTGCTTGATGTTATGGTATTGCTGATTGTATCACATGGGCTAAGGTTCTGTAATTGATCTAATCAGTTTTCCTTCCCAGTATAATGAAAATGAGACAGCCTCAGAGTCATTAGAGACTCAAAACCTAAAGACCAGATATATCTGGAAGACATCTCTGAGAAGCAATCATTTCATAAGGGTTCTAAATACAAGAAATAAAGATACTTCCAATAAGCAATTTTGAAGTATCAACCCAGGAATTAAACCAAGGACAGTACCAAAAACAAAAATGAGAAGACATTTAAGCAAGGCACAAACCCAGACTTCCACCCCACCAAAGGCAAATTCTGGGGGACTCGAGGTGGAAAAGTCTGATAATCAACCACCTGGACACCCTGCACTGATAGCACAGGAAATAACAAAACAGATGAATGAGGCTCTAAAAAATTCAAAACAGAAATAATTTCCCAGATAACTACAGAGATAGTGAGCAGAGTGAAAGACATTAGAGATTAGAGGCTCTAGAACAGAAACAGATAAAAAAAAAGAGAATGCCCAACATAAGAAAGAAATGGAAACCATGATCACCCAACATAGGAAAGAAGTGAAATCCATGAAACAGATTCAAACAGATATCCAGGAGATTAAAAACTCCATTGAAAGTATTCACAGCAGATTGAGTGAATGTGAAGGTAGAATATCAGATATAGAAGACAGGATTGTGGTTAGTGACCATGAAAACAGAGATTTCTTAAAAATAGTAAGGGACCATGAGAAATCAATCCATCAGCTGCTAGATGATGCAAAGAAGAATAACGTAACACTGATATGAGTCCATGAAAAAATAAGATGAAAAAGTACAAATGACATAAAAAAAAACTGTTCACAGAAGAAATAGTAGAAAACTTCCCAGACAGAGATGGAGAACTGGACATACAGATAAGTGAGGCATATAGAACTCCAACTAGCCATGATCAAAAAAAATCTTCACCTAGACATATAATAGTCAAGATCCCAGAAACCCAAGAGAAGAACAAAATCCTACAGTTAGAGAAAAGAAACAAATCACATACAAAGGAAAGCCCATCAGAATAACAGCAGACTTCTCAACACAAACCTTCACGTCAAGGACAGCCTGGAGTGAAGTATCTCAAGCCCTAAAAGAAAATAACTTCCAACCTAGACCATTATATCCTGCAAAATTATCTTTCAAAATCGATGGGGAAATTAGATATTTCTCTGACAAAGAACACCTGAGAAATTTCATGAACACCAAACCAGCACTCCAAACAATTCTAAACAATATCCTAGAAAAAGACAATGAAGGTCACAACTCCATGAGGCCCCACAGAGCAAAGTTATCAGGCAAGGCAAGAAACTAAAGGGAAAGGGGAAAAAATGAAAAATAAAAGAGCCAACAACAGTAAAACACCATGACAAGGATGAGTCAATATCTATCAATTATAACCATCAATGTTAATGGCCTTAATTCACCAATCAAAAGAAATAGACTGGCAAAATGGATTAAGAAGCAAAATCCAACAATATGGTATATACAAGAAACACACCTAACTCCAAAAGAAATTCATAGACTGAAAGTAAAAGGATGGAAAACAGTTCTCCATGTGACAGGAACCTGCAAAAAAGCAGGGGTAGCAATCTTATTTGCAGACAAAGTAGATTTCAAATCATAACTAATTAAGAGAGACAAAGATGGTCACTACATCCTTGTGAAGGGAACAATCCAAGAGGAAGAGATGAATATAAATATATATGCACCAAATACGAATGCCCCCAAGTATACAAAACAAATATTAATGGACACGAAAAACCAAATAAGCACTAATACAACTGTAGTGAGGGACCTCAATACCCCACTGTCACAAATAGATCACCTAGACAAAAAAATCAACAATGAAAGTCTAGAAATGAACCAAGCTATTGAACAAATAGACTTAATAGATGTTTACAGAGTGTTCCACCCCACAAAATCAGAATATACATTCTTTTCAGCTGCAAATGGATCATTCTCCAAAATAGACCACATGCTAGCTCTTAGGGCATGTTTAAGGAAATGCAAAAGAACTGGAGTTACCCCCTGTATATTATCAGACCATAAAGCAATAAAATTGGAGATCAATAGCATAAGAAACTGCAAAACCCCCACAAACACACGGAAATTGAATAACACTCTCCTGAACAACCAATGGGTCACAGAGGAAATTAAAGAAGAAATTAGAGAGACGCTGAATCACCTCCCTGCAGACAGGCAGATCTGTGAACGCCCTACCGAGGTCCTGAGTCATGCGGAACACATGCCGAGTCACCCCGCTGCAGACAGGCAGGTCTGCCCACACCGTACCAAGGTCCCAGTCGCGAGGAACACATGCCGAGTCAGCCCACTGCAGACAGGCAGCCACCTGATTCCATACTACAAAGACACAGAGGACACCAGACCACCAGACCAAGGTACTGAGTCCCACTGTTCCCAGCCCAGAGGTAGGGGCTTCTGAGCCGGTGTCCCACTGCTCCTGGTAAAGAGGAAGGGGCTTCCCGGTCACCATCCCTCCTGCTGCTCCCAGCCCAGAGGAAAGGGCTTTTGGGCCACCTTCTGTCCCACTGCTCCTGGCCCGGAGGAAGGGGCTTCCGGGCCACCATCCCACTGCTCCTGGTCCAGAGGAAGGGGTTTCCTGGCCACCATCCCTCTGGCTACTCCCAGCCCACAGGAAAGGGCTTTTGGATCGCCATCCCTACTGCTGCTCCCAGCCCCTGTCCCACCTCATCCAGCTCAGAGGAGGTAATCCGTGCAGGCGTTAACAGCCATCCGCACCAGTCGAAATGAGAAAACACGTAAATAAGTCTCAAAACCAGACTTCCAGATCACCTACAGCAACTCCAAAGGGAAATGAGATGGAACACTCTGATACTCAACCACCTGGACCCACTGAACTGGCAACAAAAGGGGATCTGGAAAAAATGAAATAAGAAAGAATTTCTCAGATAACAGGAGAAATTGTGCCCCTAGTGCAAGACATGATTAATAAATCTAGAGAGGAGCTCAGGAAAATGATGGAATCCCAACATAAGAAACAAATGGAATCCATAAAACAGATGCAAATAGATTTCCAGGACATGAAAAACTCCATTGAAAGTCTACACAGCACAATGAGCCAATGTGAGGACAGAATTTCAGATATAGAAGATAAGATTGCAATTAGTGACCAGGAAAAGAAAAATTGCTTCAAAATTATAAGGGAACATGAGAAATCAATCCAGCAGCTGCTAGATGATGCAAAGAAGAATAACATAAGACTGATTGGAGTCAATGAAGAAACAGGAGAGAGTGCAGATGACATAAAAAAATCTCTTCACAGAAATAATGGGAGAAAACTTCCCAAGCAGGGGAAAAGAGCTTGACATACAGATAAGTGAGGCATATAGGACTCCAAATAGCCTTGATCAAAAAAAATCTACATATAGGCATATAATTGTTAAGATTCCAGAAACACAACAGAAAAACAAAGCTCTACAAGCAGTGAGAGAAAAAAAACAAATCACATACAAAGGAAAGCCCATCAGAATCACAGCAGACTTCTCAACACAAACCATCAAGGCAAGAAGAGTTTGGAGTGACATATTCCAAGCCCTAAAAGAAAACAGCCTCCAACCCAGATTGAGGTACCCTGCAAAACTATCTTTCAAAATGGATGGAGAAATAAGATACTTTCATGACAAAGAGCACCTTAGGAACTTCATGAATAGCAAACCAGCACTCCAAAGAATTTTACACAATATCCTAGGAACAGACATTGAGGATCACAACCCCAGGAAGCAAAGCACAATGAACCCATCTGGCATGACAAGAAATTAAATGTAAAGGGGGAGAACCCAACAAAAAGAAAAAGTCATGGCAATGACAAGTCAATACGTTTCAGTTAGAACCATCAACGTTAATGGTCTCAATTCACCAATCAAAAGAAACAGACTGGCAGAATGGGTCAAGAAGCAAAATCCAACAATATGCTGCATACAAGAAACACACTTCATTCAAAAGGAAACTCATAGACTGAAAGTTAAAGGGTGGAAAACAATACTCCATGTGACAGGAACCAAAAAAAAAGCAGGAGTAGCTATCCTCTTGGCAGATCAAGTAGATTTCAAACCAACAGTGATTAAGAGAGACGAAGAAGGACACTACATCCTTGTAAAGGGAAGAATCCAAGAGGAAGAGATGACAGTCATAAATATCTATGCACCAAACACTAGTGCACCAAACTATATAAAACAAATACTACCGGACATGAAAAGTCATATATGCTCTAATACAATTGTAGTGGGGGACCTTAACACCCCACTGTCACAAATAGATAGATCAACTAGACTAAAAATAAGTAATGAAATACTAGAACTCAATCGAACTCTTGAACAAATGAACTTAACAGATGTTTACAGAGCCTTCCACCCCACAAAATCAGAATACACATTCTTCTCAGCTGCACATGGGTCATTCTCCAAAATAGACCACATACTCATACATAGAACATGTTTAAGTAAGTGCAAAGGAATTGAAGTTATCCCCTGTATATTATCAGACCATAGTGAGATGAAATTGGAGGTCCATAGCAAAAGAAACTCAAAAAATTTCATAAACATGTGGAAATTGAACAACACACTTCTGAATAACCAATGGGTCACAGAGGAAATTAAAGAAGAAATCAGACAGTTCCTTCAATTAAATGACAATGACAATACAACATATCCGAATCTATGGGACACAATGAAAGCAGTCTTACGAGGGAAATTCATAGCAGTGAATATGCATATTAGGAAAACAGAACAAGCCCAATTAAACAACCTGATGCTGAACCTCAAGCTTCTAGAAAAAGAAGAGCAGGACAACCCCAAAGCTCATACAAGGGAGGAAATTAGAAAGATCACAGGAGAAATCAATGCAATGGAGACTAAGAGAATGATACAAAAAATCAATGAAGCCAAGAGTTGGTTCTTCAAAAGAATCAACAAAATTGACAAACCTTTAGCCAACCTTGTCAGAAAAAGGAAAGAAAAGGCCCAAATCCATGCAATTAGGAATGAAAAGGGTGAAATGACAACAGACCCAGCAGAAATCCAGAGGATCATCAATACCTACTTCCAGAACCTATACGCCAATAAGATGGACAACACAGAAGAAATGGACAGATTCCTAGATACATATGAATTACCGAAGTTGAACAAAGAAGACCTAAAAGTTCTGAACAACCCAATATCAACCAATGAAATTGAAAATGTAATTAAAAACTTATCAACTAAGAAAAGCCCAGGCCCTGATGGCTTCACTGCTGAATTCTACAAGACATTTAGAGAGGAGCTGCTGCCACTACTGTTTAAACTCTTCAATGAAATTGAAAGGGAAGCAATACTCCCAAATTCATTCCTGAAAGCAAGCATCACCTTGATCCCCAAAGCAGAGAAAGACTCAACTGAAAAAGAGAACTATAGGCCAATCTCACTAATGAACATAGATGCAAAAATCCTTAATAAGATACTGGCAAACAGAATGCAGAAGATCATCAAGAAGATCATACACCCTGATCAAGTGGGATTTATCCCAGGGATGCAGGGATGGTTCAACATATGCAAATCAATTAATGTAATACACTATATCAATAGAGCCAAGGACAAAAACCATATGATTATCTCCATAGACCCAGAAAAAGCATTTGACAAAATCCAACATGCATTTATGATAAAAACCCTACAAAAAATTGGAACAGATGGTCTCTACCTCAAACTGATAGAAGCCATCTATGAAAAACCAACAGCCAATATCATACTAAATGGTCAAAAACTGAAATCCTTCACACTAAAATCAGGAACAAGACAAGGATGTCCACTATCACCACTCTTGTTCAAAATAGTTCCAGAAACATTAGCCATGGCAATTAGACAAGAGAAAGAAATAAAAGGAATAAAGATAGGAAATGAAGAAGTCAAATTGTTATTATTTGCAGATGACATGATACTCTATATGGAAGACCCCAAGAACTCCACCAAAACTCTTCTCGACTTAATAACCAAATTCAGTCAAGTAGCTGGTTACAAGGTCAACACACAAAAATCAATAGCTTTCCTCTACACAAATGGCAGACTCACTGAGACAGAAATAGGGCAAAGAATTCCTTTCACAATAGCATCCAAAAAACTGAAATACCTAGGAATCAACCTAACGAAAGAAATCAAAGACCTCTTCTCTGAAAACTATGGCACTCTGAAAAGAGAGATTGAAGATGATATCAGAAAATGGACAGACATCGTCTGCTCCTGGGTAGGAAGGGTTAATATAGTGAAAATGGCCATACTTCCAAAACTGCTATATTGATTTAATGCAATTCCAATTGAGATCCCAGCAGCATACTTCATAGACCTCGAGAAAACAATCCAAAAATTCATTTGCAGCAAGAAGAGACCCAGAATAGCAAAAGCAATTCTAGGTAACAGAGACATGGCAGGGGGTATCACAATCCCCAACCTGCAACTCTACTACAAAGCTACTGTGATAAAAACAGCATGGTACTGGCAAAGAAACAGACCTGAGGACCAGTGGAACAGATTAGAAGATGCAGAAACAACGCCAGACACACTCAGCCATCTCATCTTCGACAAAGGAGCCAAACACCCTCACTGGAGCAAAGATAGCCTCTTTAATAAATGGTGCTGGAAAAATTGGGCTTCAACTTGCCAAAGATTAAAACTAGACCTGTATCTCTCACCATGCACTAAACTAAAATCAAAATGGATTAAGGATCTAAATATTAAAATAGAAACTCTGAACCAGTTGGAACAGAGGTTAGATAGAACCCTTGAAGACATCGGTGTGGGAAAAGATTTTATGAACAAAACCTCAGTTGCCAGTGAACTAGCACAAACAATCAACAAATGGGATCTCTTCTTATTAAAAAGCTTCTGCACAGCAAGAGAAACCAACATCAGTGTGAAGAGACAACCCACAATGTGGGAAAAAAATCTTCACCTGCTCTTCCTCAGACAAAGGTCTATTATCTCGAATCTATAAAGAACTTAAAAAGATCAGACCTCCCAAATTTAAAGACCCAATCCAAAAATGGGCATCTGAAATGAACAGACATTTCTCAGACAAAGAAGTAGAAATAGCAAATAAATACATGAAAAAAATGTTCAACGTCACTGGTCATTCGAGAGATGCAAATGAAAACAACACTGAGATTCCACTTCACTCCAGAAAGAATGGCTGCTATCATGAAATCCACCAATAACAAATGTTGGCGGGGCTGTGGGAAAGAGGAACCCTGCTCCACTGCTGGTGGGAGTGTAGTCTGGTGCAACCACTGTGGAAATCAGTGTGGAGATACCTCAAAGAACTAGGACTGGAAGTCCCATTTGACCCTGCTATTCCACTGCTGGGGATCTTCCCCAAAGAATTAAAAGAATCATACCACAGTGATATATGTGCACCCATGTTCATAGCAGCACAGTTTGTGATAGCTAAAACTTGGAAACAGCCCAAATGGCCATCAACTGGAGACTGGATAAAGAAAATGTGGTTTTTTTATAAAATGGAGTACTACTCAGCCATAAAACACGAGAAATTAGAGACATTTATAGCTAAGTGGATGCACATTGAGGTGATACTCTTAAGTGAAATAAATAGGACACACATGTGTAAATACCGAATAGTTTCTCTGGTGTGAGAAACTGGAAGTGTAAATAAGGACTAAATGTATAATAGGTAATGTGAAATAGGAAGAAAAGGGGCAAAGGGGAAGGAAGTGGGAGGGATGGGGAAAGGATAGAAGGGAAGGGGATTAATATGAGAAAATGGAAAAATAAGAACAAAATCTTTGTAAATAGGGAGGACTGGAGGGGTTGAAGGGCGGGCTGGGCAAGGGTGAAAAATAAGAACCAAGAGAGACTATGTAAAGGTGCAAATTTCCAATGATGAATGTCATTATATTGTATACCTAAAATGTACCAATGATTAGAATGAATAATCGAAAATGTAAAATAGGAAGAAAAGGTCCAAATGGGTAGGGGTAGTGGGAGGGGCAGGGGAAAGGAAAGAAGGGAAAGGAAAAATGATGAGAAATGGAAAAAATGGAAATAAAGTCTTTGTAAATAGGGAAGGGTGGAGGGCGTGAAGGGAGGGCTAGGAATGGGGAAAAATAAGAACCAAGATGCATTATGTAGAGGTACAATTCCCAATGAGAAATGTAATTGTGTTGTATACCTACAATGTATCAATAAAAGAATTTAATACAAAAAAAAAAAAAGAATAGGGCTAGATGGGCATTTGGACCTGAAGTGCAAACTCAGTGACATCTTTTTGTTTGTTCGTTTGTTTTCATTTGTTCTATTGTGGTAAGAACACTTAACATGCCCTACCCTTTTAACAATTTTTAAGTGCACCAAACATTATTGTTGACTATAGGTGCAATGTTGTGCCACAGATCTTAGAGTTTATTCATCTTGCTTAAGTGAACTTCTATGCTTATTGATTAGTAACCCCATTTCCCTCTCTCCCCAGTCCCTGGAAACTACCGTTCTATTCTTTAACTTTTTGAATTTGACTATTTTAGATGCCTCACATTAGTGGAATTCTGTAATATTTATTTATCTTTCTGTGCTTTGCTTATTTTACCTAGCATAATGTCCTCAAGATTTATCCATGTTGCTGCACATTGTAGAATTTCCTTCTTAAGGATGGATAGTTGTCCACTGTATGTAAACCCTACATTTTCTTTATCCATTCATTTCACAATGGACACTTCAGTTGTTTCCACATCTTGTCCATCGTAAACAGTGCTGCATCCCTGGTACCAAAAAAAAAATAGTGCTGCAGTGAACATGGGAGTATTGAAGTCTCTTCAATATCCTGGTTTTAATTCCTTTGGATAAGTACCCAGAAGTGGGATTGCTAGAAAATATGGCAGTTGTTTTTTTCCTTGTTTGCTTGCTTTATTTTTTTGAAGCTTTTAGATATACATGATAATACTCATCATAGGGAATTTGCACCTGTATATGATATATCTGCCTCTTCTTTTTTTTCCCATCTCTCTCCCCTTGATGCCCCTCCTCTCCCTATACAAAAGCTCTGTTTCCATTTTTTCCTTTTATTTTCACTTTTTTTCTTGTCCTTTCTATTTTGAATTTTTTAAGGCACTCCATACCATCTTCCTTGGCAGCTGCACCATTTCATATTCCCATCTACAGTGTAGAGGGCTTCCAATTTGTCCATATTCTCACCATTTGTTACTTTCTAATTTTTTAATAATAGCCACCTTGACAAGTATGAGACTTGTCTTCTGTTTGTTTGTTTGTTTTTTCTTTCGTTAACAACCTGAGTATGTTAAGAGATGATATCTCATTGTGGTTTTAATTTGCATTTCCTGATGATTAGTGACAGTGAGCACTTTTTTATAAAACTTGTTAATCTGTAAGTCTTGTTTGGAGTCTGGACCCTTATACCATATATAGGCAATTGACTCTAAATGAATTAAAAATTTAAATCTATAGCCTGAAATTGTAAAACTCCTAGAAGAAAACATGGGAGAAAAGGCTTCATGTTATTAGTCTTGAAATGATTTCATAGATATGATACCAAAAGCAAGGCTACAAAAACAAACAAATGGGGTTACATCAGACTAAAAATCTTCTGAACAGGAAGGAATACAATCTACACAGTAAAAAAGCAACCCAAGGAATTGGAGAAAATATTCATAAACTATATATCTAATGTGAAGTTAATCTCCAAAATCTACAATTCAGTAGTGGAAAAATAAAATAAAGACCTGTTTAACAGTAGGCTAAGAGACTGGGGTTTTAGCTCAGTGGTAGAGCACTTGTCTGGCATACACAAGGCCCTCCATTTGATCCCAGCACTGAAGAGGGAAAAAAAAAAGACCAAAGTAGTCTAAGGACTTAAATAGACATTTCTATTTTTATTGACTGGAAAACCAGTGAGTATCTATCCTCTGTCTACTTAGTTTTCCTTGGACCTAAGGAAGAGTGGTGTTTTTGTCCCTTGTCCCAGGAAGCAGTGCCCTGAGCAGGAAAGGGAAGCAGCATCCAAGCCCTATGGGGCTTTCAAAGGAAAGCAGAGCATCATCAAGGCAGACCAGCTGTTTCTCACTGTGTAGAAAAACTTCCAAAAACCCCACAGAACTTTTTAAATTATGCAGCATTCTGAACACTCCAAGGAGAAGTGTCCCACTGGGGTGGAACTAGAGGGTATTTTCCATTTTTATTTACAATGATTCAAACACTGATGGATGCCATACAAAAATGAGGAAGCAGAGGGGCAGGGAGTCCCGATGGAAGTCATGTATACAACATATGGAACAAGTTATTGAAGAAAGTGGTTCTAACAGAGTTTGTAAAAGTTGAGGAGGGGCATTATACTTCTTTCGGAGACAGAGAAGATTGAGGGTGTGGTGAAAAAAATAGCAAAACTGGATTAAGATAAACCAAAACAGAGGAGAAATAGTGGGCCAAATGAACTTTCACCTTCCCTAAAATGATTTATGTACTTATGAAGAGCTAGGCTGGACTTGATTTCTAGGGGTGAAGTTTGCTGGTGAACTTGCATGAATCCATCATTTCATCCATTCTGGGCAAAGCTACACTTTCACAGGTAGAGCCAATATTGACTTTCATGGTTATGGGGTTTAGAATGTAAGTGGCACAAATCATTGCTCTGTCTGGGACTTGAGCACCTCACTCTGAGTGAGGTTGGAGGAGAACACAGGGCAGAGAGGGGAGAAGAGGGAAGAAAGGGCAAAGAGAGAAGTCTAAAAAAAGAAGTGGCCCACTTTTTGTGATACTCTAGTCTGTTGTTTCTGTTGTAGAAAAGAGCTCTGGTTCATTTATGGCATATTGGTGTCAGAAATGAAGAGACTCCACTGTGACTGAAGGCCCTATAACAATCCAACCAAGTCCGCCCTGTGGATTTCATAATAGCCTAGGCTGCAGAGAAATGGGCAGCACAAAGATTGTTAGCACACGGGAGAGCTGAATGTCAGTGTATCTAACTGTCAGAGGGGAAAGCAGGTTCTAAGGTTTCCAGGACATGAAATATTACTGGAAAACTTTCCTGGGTTGTGGGTGGTGGGTGAGGAGGTGGAGGTAAATAGACTTGCCAAGTCCAAACTCCAAAGAGCCAGCTAAAGTTTGACCATAAAAGCTTTACTAAGAGTGGGAAATCTAAAGAAGGGTCATTAAATCAAAGTATTTGTTCTCCAGAACATTTAAAAATAAAATGAAAAGGATGAGATAGAATAAGATATATATATGCCTTAGTCGCTTTTCTTGTTGCTGGGACAAAATACGTGACATCCTCATTTTAAAGCAGGAGAGATTTATTTTGGCTCATATTTTAGAAGTTTTGGTCCTGGCATGATCAGCTGGCTCCACGCAGACGTGGCACAGTGGAAGGGCCTGGGCACAAGAAGGCTGCTCACTTCATGGCAGCCAGGAAACAGAGAAAGAATGATACAGGGAGGAAGATACACACCCTTCTAGTCACAGCCCCAATGACTTGTCTCTTCCAAAGACCCACCTTAGGACCAAGGGAAGGGGAAGGAACTACACCCTTTCAGGTCACCCTCCCCCACAGTGACCTGCCTCTTCTGAACAGACTCCACCTCCTAAACAGCAAGTCATCTATACTGCCCCCATAATCCAGTCACCTTACAAACACATGAGGCTTTGTGGTTCATTTCAGATCTAAACCATAACAATATAAAATAGACTATGCTACATTATACTAGAAGAGTGAATGAAATTTAATGGGGGGATGGACATACTCATGCTGGCTCATTGATAAGATACACACTTTAACCATGACTCAGAAATTTTTGAAACCATTAATAAGGGAGAGAGGAGAAAGGAAAGAGTCATGAAACTAACAAAACTTAGTTGTTTAGCAAACAGTTGTTCTACTCCCTTTGTTGAAGAACTGAAGCCCAAAGAAATTAAATAATATTCTTAATGTTCTAGAGTTCATGATAGTGCAGAAACATATTTTCACACTACTGAAGGTTCTTTCTTCCCTATATAATAAGGTAAAGTGGATGAGAGACGAGGCATAGAAGAATGAAATTCTGCAGACAACCCTTTTTCACTTCTTGTCTGGGTTGGAATTATCTCTAAAGTAGGCCACAGATTTATAATTAGAATCCTCCATTCTACCACCACCTAACAGTGAATCCTTGGGTAGTTATTTAATGTTCATAACCCCTAGGGTTTTCCCTCTGTAAATTAGTACCATATACTTGGAATAGACTTTGTTGAGGGCTCCCAACATCTGTTCTCCCTTACTTCTTTCCTACAAAGTACTGACTTTGTTCATTCATCCCCTTGCCTCCACACAATCCAGGAGAAACTGACTCCACTCTCAACTCCAGGGATAGATCTAAACAGTAATACCAAAAATAATACTCCTACTCTTCTGGCTACTAATCGGTTCAGGAACCAACAAGTCATTGCAGGTCACTAGGAGAGGAGAGAGACTTAGAATTGAGGCAATTATATCTTTCTGTATTGCTTAACACAATTTGGATCAGATTTTTCTATTGCTTGCTGCTGACTGAATAACAATGCAACAGGGCTAAAGTGAAGATTAAATTAGAAGATCTAAAGACATTTTGTAAACTACAGACAATTTATACAAATGATAGCCTTTTTCCAAAATCATAAAGTTCCAACTAAGCTAGATAGAAGAGAGCTTTAGGAATCATCCCTAACTGTTATAAACCTCTTCTTCTCCTCTCTGTTGGGATACATTTGCCCTCTCTCCTTGTCTCTGAGCAAGTATTACATTCTGTAGAACACCTTGTACATTATCAACACTTAATAAACGCAAAACGATGTTGTGTTAACTAACAAATTGCTAACAGATGTTCTTAAGGCTTTGGAACCTTCAGGTTAAACTGATTGCATAAATAATTGTTTAATTATTACATCATCTATCTTAGCAACAGTGAGCAGCTGTCTATCTGATGACTGATGCCTCAAGTTAGACTACTGCTGCAATGTCTGAGATTAAATGCTCAATATGTGGTCCCTAAAGACAGATTTTGGGAAGAGCCAACATTCACCTTCTCTACACATCATCATCTTGAATTATTTTGTTCAAAGATAAAACTCAGTATCTAAACAAGATGTCAAACAAGATGTCGAACAAGAAATTTCTGGCTGAAATGAAGTTTAAGAAGACAAGTGCTCCCAGCAGTGGCAGACAAGCAACGAAAAGCATTATCCATAAGTGGTTAATGAGAGGATAAAATGACAAGGCTATTCAGAAGAGCTAAACAGAACCATGCACTCCGCCGAAGGGCACCAGGAAAGGAACTGGATCCTTGCATCCTCAGAATAAGTTCCTGCCATCCATTGGGTCTCAATCCTGGTATAGATTGGAATTACCTGAGGAGAGTTTTGGTATTGGGATATTTAGGGGTTTGTTTGGTTTGGTTTCTTGGCACCAAATTCCTAGACCCGCCTCTCCCCAATTCAGTCAGAATTCCTAAAGGAAGAACTTAATCTATTAATCCTAGACACGTATTAATATCACTGAGGGACCTGTTAGAGATGCAAAATCCCAAGCTTCCACTCAAGTCCCCTTGAATCAGGATGTCCCCTTGAATCAGGATTTGCACTTTCACAAGATCTCCCCATGATTCTTAGATCCATTAAAGTTGGAAAAATGCAAGCTAAAAGATAAAGAAGCTTGGGCCCAGGATCTAGCTCAGTGGTGCTGCTGCCTGCCTCGCAAGTGCAAGTACCTGAATTCAATCCCCAGCACAAAAAAAAAAGCAGCTTATTTTTCCTCACATAACAGCATCAGGAGGAGCAGTCTAGAGTAAGAGGAAGCCCTGCTCCACATGATCATTCAGATATCCAGGTTCCTTCCTTTGTGTTGCTCTTTCTCCCTAGGACATTGCTAGCACCTTTCTGGTCAGAGCTGGATGACTATGGGGTTCCAGTCAGTAAGGGGGGAAGAAAGCATGGAAGAGATTCTTCTATCATCCTGGACCCAAGCCCAGAAATGCCACACTGTATTTCTGCTCTGAATGTGGTCACAGGGACACATCTAATGCAAAGGAGCCAGGAAATGTAGTCCAGTCACATGTCTAGGAAGGACAAAACAATTTGGGTAGACAAGAGTTGTCTCCATGCCAGCCACATGATACGTGCTCAATAAATGAGAGCTTTTTGTTTTAAGCAGGAGCATGCTTCACCAACTCAAAGTACAAATAGTTCCTTTATTTTATTTTTCTTGTGAAAGGACCTTGCAAGAAGGAAGTCTAGCGTTTCTTCCTTGAGGTCTACCCTCACAAAGCCCCGTATCTAGGGACTTTCTCAGTTGTAAAGAGTTAATTGTATTACCAAATACCAGGTAAGAGAAATAACCAGAAAGGACAATTGACCCAGCACCACTGCTTTGGTAGCCACCACAATATGCATACTAAACATTGGTCCAGCCCTGCCCAGTAGCTATCTCCGTTATGGAGGACTTGTTGTTCACAGGTCTTAACTGTACCTCCTTACACTTCTAAGTCATTGCATTTGCTCAGTTGTCATTCTTGAGTATGTGATTGTGCCAAGCTGACTGGTCTGGAAGAGTCCTGCCTCAGCCATTTGCTAGGAAGGAATTACCCCTTCCCAATGCATGAGACCCAGACTTGGTCCCACTGCTGAATCCAGATCACCAAGCAAGACATGCCCAACCATTCTAGGCCCTTTAATGATCTTTCCAGAAAACTTTATTTCAGTCCACCAAAATACATCACTGTCTAACAACATTAATCCTCAAAAGAGAAGACCTTATCCTTTTCCTTCCAGGGGCCATTGGAAAAATTTCCCAACTCTTAGTCAGGAGCCGTCTACACCAAAGACTATGGTGAGAGGCCACCACCTTTGTCAGACCACAAACAATCCCCTTGCTAATACTCCCCTAGGTGTCTACTGACCTTAAGTTTTTGTAACTAAGGGATGCATGCATTATAATTACCTATTTCAATGAAAAACTGCTCCAAAGATGCTGCTGGATATTAAAGAGGCTGGCACCACTTTATGAAATGTCGTCTCAGCACCAGTTCTCAATCATACCTAATGTCTCTTCAAGGCAAGGATCATTATCTCTGTTAATCATCCTAGCAATGGAGAGTTTAAGAGACTTTCTTTTTTCTAAGGACAACACAGTCTGAAAAAGCTAAGCTTTATAACACTAAAAAATTTAGTGATTAATAAATACATTTAAAGCATACCACTCCCACCAGAAATCTCTTTCATGCTACTTTCTAGTCATTCTTCAAACTCGAATAGTCATTATCATAGATCTGGTTTTGCCTGGTTTTGAACCTTAGGTAAATGAAACCACACAGTATTTACTCTTCTGCACTTTCTTTCACTTTACATTGTGGGTTTCATCCATATTACATGTATAGTTCATTCATTTTCATTGTAGTTTAATATTCCATTATGTAAATATATAGCAATTTATCCTTTCTACTTTTGATGAGCATTTTGGTAGCTTCAAATTTGGGGATATTATAAATCCTACTACAATGAACATTCTAGTATTTGTCTTTTTAAACATATATGTATTTATATCTCTTGAGTATATATCTAAGGTAGAAAAACTGGTCATACTGTACTTACTGTGTTTCACTGGCAGGTTCTGACCAGGGAGTATTTGAGTGTTGTGCATGTACCAACTCATTTAACCCTCATAATAGTCTTATAGTGGAGGTACTATCGTTAGCTTCCATTTTTACAGACAGGAAAATAGAGAAACAGAGAGATTAAATAGCACAACCAGCAAATAAATGAATTGGGTTTTAAACTCAGAAAGATTATGTCCAAAGCCTGCCTCATAACCACCATGCTATAAATCAAGTTTCATTCTACAACTATACCATTCTGTTATTTTTCTCATTTTCCCATCATGCACTGATACAAGAAATAGTGTATATATACACACACATATATACAAAAGTTAAGCATGTTCGCACACATGCAGTCATATACATACATGTACATACAATTCTGAGAATGACAAACATTAACCCTTCAAAGGTCACAGCTGATCTGAGAGATACCAATAGCCTGCCTCTACAGGGGTAACAGAATAGGTGTCACTGACACAAAACCAGCCAAAGTTGATCATTTACATAGACAGTTTATATATGTGTGTGTGTGTGTGTGTGTGTGTGTGAAAAGCTCAGATTAACCAAGGATTATTTTTATTTATTTTATTTCTAGCAGAATTTAAAATATATGAGAAGTGGATTGGAGAAGAAGGCTGAATGAGAAGCACCAGGATTCTATCTCCCCACCTAGTTAATAAGTTGCACTGGCACAATCTGTCTGATTTAACGCATTGGAACTCTAGCATCTGCTAAGGCTAACAATTTCCAGCAGAAGGCCTGGATGGTAAAGTGGGGATAATTTTGGTCAATTTCAGCTGTTGCCACAGTAGTAGCTGCCTTTAAAACAAGTATCTTAAAGACATTCAAAGAACAAAAGAAATACGTGAAGAAAATCAATAAAATGGTGTATAAACAAATTGGAAATGTTAATAAAGAAAAAAAAATTAACAAGAAACAAAAAATTGTGGAGCTGAAAAGTTTAATAACTGGAATTTAAAATATCAATAGAGGTTTTCAAAGGCAGATTTGAGTAGGCAAAAGAAATCAGCAACCTTGAAGATAGATGAAGTCTGCAGAACAGAAGGAAAAAAGATTGAAGAAAAACTAAGAGACAAAGTGACACGTGAAACATCCTAAAGTAGACTATCATATGCACTATGGAAGTCACAAGAAGAGAGAAAGGGGAAGAAAGAATATTTAAAGAGATAATTGCTGAAAATGTTCAAAATTTGATCAAAGACATCAATATAAACATCCAAAAAGCTCGATAAACTTCAGTCAAATTAATTCAAAAGATCCCACATGAAGACATATACAAACTTTCAAAAGACAAGGAATCTTGAAAGCAGCAAACGAGAAATAACATATCACATATGAATAATCCTAAAAAAATTATCAGCAGCTTTTTTATCATAAACTTTGGAGGCCAGAAGGCAACCCAGTCATAAAATGTACAAAGAACCTGAATAGCTATTTTTCCAAAGGAAATATACAAATGGCCAACAAACATATAAACATATGCTCAGTATCTTTATGAAAATGCAAACAAAAACTACAAGATTCCATCTCACAACTATTAGGATGGGTATATTAAAACAAACCAACCCCCTCCTCCCCCAAAAAAATGATTTCCAGCATTTCTGAGGAATACAGAAAAAATGGAGCCCTTGTATATTGTTGGTGAAAATGTGAAATGGTACGGTTGCTTTATCTTTTGTTTTGTTTTTTTTGCTTTGTTTTGTTTTAGATACAGGCCTCACTATGTAGTTCAGGCTGGCCTGGAACTCACCATGTAGCCCAGTCTGTCCTCAAACTCACTGTGGTTCTCCTGCATGTGAAAATACACTTCAAATGACCCTACTCCCTATCCTTATAGATCACATGATCCTCTAAGGGACATTAGAAATAACTGTGACTCACAATAAGTGTGAAAATTTGGTTATAAAGTAATATGCACACTCAAGATAGGAGTGGACCAATTTCACTGATTTAGTGAATTTAGTGACAGTGCATTTCAGCTAAATCATAATATATAAGATTTTCCCAAAAAAAGGTCACAGGGTCAAGCAGTAGCAACATGAGCAAATGTGCAGATACAGGAGGGCACAGAAGTGCCAATGGTCCTCAGATAAGAATTTAAGAATTAAGTTGTCTTCAGGCTAGGGATGTAGCTCAGTGGTATAGTGCTTTCTTAGCATGCCCCAAACCCTGAGCTGATCCCCAGAAAAAAAAAATTGTCTGATTAAGTAAATCTGTCTGCAAAGTCCTCATACATAATTAGAAAATCAAACAAAGCTAATTCCTACCCTTGCCTCAGTTTTGTTCTTTTAATGAAGAGATAAAATAACAAGATAATTAATTTTAAACACACATGAATTATAATGCACGGTGGTAAAATGAACATGAATTTTTCAGTTAGGCCCAATTGTAAAACCTAGAGTGTAGGACCCTGGGCAAATAACTTTACCTCTCTGTCCCAATTTCTTCACCTATAATGATGAAATAAAATAATTTCTATAAAGAACTCAGAAAATTATATTCTGATCTTAAGTCTACTACAACCAACACAATTAGTGCCATGAAGCACGCAGAGACCTTAATGCCAGACAAGAGGATGGAAACCATCGCAGTACAGCTTATGCCAGGAGACCTGACCCAACCTTGTGAAAAGACCCATCAGTCTAAATCACAGTATTTATAGGCAAGCTTGGGTCTGGTCTAGTTTGGAATTTACACCTAAGAGACTGGGCCCGGAGGCCTAAGAAAGGCAATAAAATGTGTGATCTGTGGAGATACTCACAATTAAGTGGGTAAGTTTGATTCCAGACAAATTCATTCATAGTGAAACACAGCCTTAGTCAGAACCAAAAGAAACAAGGAGCCCTGGAAGTGAAGCCAGCAAAGACCAGGAGTTTGTCAGGGGCCTCACGGTAGGCTGCAAAATGTCCCCCAAAAAGATAAACAAACCAAATCTTTGGAACCTATAATATAACCTTATTTGGAAAGAGTCTTTGAAGATGAGATGGAAGCTAAGGATCTTTAAAAGTGGAGCTTCTCCTGAATAATCTGAGGAGGCCCTAAATGCAGTTACTTACATCCTTATAAAATAGATACACACAGAAGCCAACATGAAGACAACACATGGAGTGATATGTCTACAAGCCCAGGGACACCAAGGAATTCCAATAGCCACCAGAGGCTGGAGGGGGCAAGGAGCATATTCTCCCTTAGAGCCCTCTGAGGGAATATGGTCCTGCCTATACATTCATTTCATACTTCTAACCTCCAGGACTGAGAGAATAAATTTCTGTTGAGTCGTGATTTGTTATGACAGCCCTAGGAAACTGCTACATCTTTGGACAAGGGTTTGAGGTTCAGAGAAAGTTAGAACTCACAAGTAGAAAAGGAGTTCGATCTAAAGGAGAACAGAAACCATCACAGCGGCTCATGGAAAAGACAGCAGTGTGGCATTTTGCTCACCAGACCTAGGTGGTGCAGATCTAGCTATGATGGGGAAGAGCAAGACCCGGGTTGGCTCAGGGGCTGGTGGGTTCATCCTGCCTCAGAAGCCACAGACAGGCAGGGCACATAAATGACAAGTGCCTTCTAGAACCTGGCCACATGTAGTCAAAGATGATAGGAGTTTCAGAACAAAGAAACAAAAAGTCCAGAAAATATGCTGTTCATGCTGTGGAAGGATTCAGTTTTATGGTTCTGGAATGCTAGTTCCCTTCATTCACAGCATCACTTACAATCCTTGTCTTTCAGAAGCTGTGTCCTCGTATATAATATGAGATCTAGTCATAGTCATTAATCTACAGAGCTGTGGGTGTATCAGAGTGGTGCAGGCCATTGAAATTGAAGTTGAAAGGAAATCTTTTTATTAGTATGTTAAACCAAGCCTGAAAAAGATTCCAAAATAGGGCAATCTAGCATTAAATTTATATGATAAATCTTTTATGATCAATCTTAGATCCACTAGAAATAGTATTAGCCAAAATAACTAGCATAATGATGAAGTTAAATAACCCAATGCATGGTACAATGAAACTCTCCAAAGAATAATAATTACTAAATGATTTCATCTCTCTGGCCTTAATTGCCTCATTTGTAAAATGAAAGGTTTACACACAATCACTAAAGTCCTTCCTAGTCTTCAAATATTCCTTGGGCAGTTCACAGTAAGATAGATACCAACAGGTACCTTTACTGATGCCCTAACAATTCGTTGTCAGGCAGAATGGTGACTGAAGAATAGGGCAAATGGATCTGCTTAAAACCCTGGCTTCCTCCTTGGGGGCAATATGGCCAGTGGAGGGAAAAGGAAGACTAACAGGCATCAAATCTAGACCTGGACCTGTGAGATATTTCCACCAATTTGGTCCTCACTTTGCTTTCATTATAATCGGTTTAATTGTCTAAAGGTTAAAAATCATAAAGCAAAAAATGATATGAAACACAGAGGAAGAGGGGGCCATGTTCACAAAACTAGAACCAAAAGAGCCTACTGGCTCCTCAGAGGGTTGATGGTTTGAGGCACATACATTAGCACTTGCCTCCACACACTGACCTGTTGTTTGTCGCTACATGGATGGTGATAAAATATCTATTTGGGGTGGAGTCAAAATTATACTGCACTCTTATAGCACATCTGTGAATCTTAGCCTTTCAAACAAATGGCTATAGTTCCCTAGGCCTCTGTGCTGTCAGAAGCTGCTTCCCAAATACCAACTTTGAACCAAGGCCTATCATATGGACACAAGGGTCAATGAAAAATGGTGTCTGAGGGGCCCCAAAGCATGAGAAGATCTGGCAAAATGTGACAGGTTTTATCCCAGCTGCTGAAGAGAAATGTACTGAGACTAGAAAGACTAAGGAGGTGCACGCCTTCAGAACGTGTCTGTGGATCAAAATACACCCTAACAGATTCTTGAGAGAGCCCCTGGTGGCTATGTTAACTCTGGCATTGTTATCATTAGAGGCTGGGCTCATTTCTGGCACCTAACAATGGACACATTGACAGCAACACGGTTGATGGAAGAGGAAAGAATCTGTTTTGCAGTGAGGAAAAAAAAAGTTCTCAGATTTCTCAAACCATTTGAAATCATGCCAGAGAAATACTTGATTTCAGCATTTTTAAACTCTCTGCGATGATACAGCAAGTGGTGTCCCCCACATGTGATGATGTATTTTTTCAGAGCCAGAGGTTTCTCAAGATGTTCCAAGCCTTCAGGCTCCTGGTCTTTTTTCAAATTACTGAGATGATAGTATCCCAGTGAGGGTTGTGGTTAGTCTAAACTCTCCACAGCTGTGGGAGATGAATGTACAAATTCCAATAAAGCTTTTGCATGTGCTGGACTGAATTTACCTACATGACATTGAGGCCCAACTCAGAGACAATTTAGAAGAACTAGAGCTGCTGCAATGCTATTCCATTTCTTCCAAAGCCTCAGGTGCAGGAGGCTTGTGACTGTTCCAGGAGGACACCACCTTACACCAAAGTCACTGCCCAGCCATAGGTATTCACTCAGCAGGCCTGTGATGTGTCGGGAGAACAGCAGGGCAGGGAAAATTAAACCTGGGGACGGACATGGGAATTCAAAGAGGCCTTGCACTTCATTATGGGAATAGCCAGGAAGATTACAAAACACCCAGTAACTGCAGGGGTTGGCCTGCAGCTACAGGGGACAACAGAACCAGCTGTATCATCACCTCTAACTCATTTATTAAAAAGCAGCTTCAGAGCAGTTTTTGGTTACTTTGAAAAGCACACGGGCTTTGTTTTCTTAATTTGGACAACTTTTCCCTAAAATACTTCTTTGGTGTCTTCCTTTCTGATGTCTGAGACACAATGTCCAACACCCACAACTCTAAGAAGGTAAGGTTTATTATGACTCGAACTTTGTAGAGGTTTCAGTCCAGTGGACTGGCTCCAAGGCAGGGCAGCATGGCAGAGGAGAATCAGCTCACAGTCTGGCAGACAGTAAGCAGAGAGAGATCAAGGGAGGAAGGAAGGAGATAAACCTTTCTAAGCCATGCCCCCAGCAAGCCACCTCTAGCAACCAGGTTTCACCTCATAAACTCTTCAGTGGACTAATCCTCTGATGAGGATCACACCCCCATGATCTAATCACCTCTCCAAAGCCCCAGCTTCATGAATGCATGAGGCTTCGGGAGGACATTTAGATATAAACCATAACACTTGGAATATTAAGCACTGTATGTATAATAATAGGTAGCACACTCCTTTTACATGTTTAATAATTGTATCTGAAGGCACTCACCTGTTCTCCTTTCTGAAACATCTGATGTTCAGCATGCTTCCTAAGACTGAGAAAGACTTAAGGAACAAGGATTCACAAATTGTCTACACACATTAAAAATTATAGAGATAAGAAAGATTTCTCACTTTGGAAAACAAGGAATATATCACATGAATTTTTTTAAAATTATCTTCTAATCTCACTTGCATGAACGTAATAGAAGCTTGGAAAGCCATGTCAGGATTCATCTTGCACATCCACCGCCATAGTTTGTCCACTGAAGTGCTCCCTGGTATCACTCCTGGCATCTAGAGATTTTAATAATATGCTAATCATTTTCGAGTTTCTCACACAGCTGTGCACATCTGCATCACACTTCTGTGATATGTGGCATTTTTCCTTGTAGACACTGAACTTGTCTTTTCTCTTTGAGGCAAGTCAAAAAAAAGAAGCATGATTAAAGTCAGGAGATCCATTGAAGAGCTGAAAGAGCTGTAAACCAAATTTTCAAAATAGCAAACACTGGATAATCTTCACATGGTCTTTTATTAAAATGGAGGAAAGAGGGAACAAGCTCCAATTTTTTCTAAAATTCACACAAACAAAATACACAATACTAGAAACATTTTTTCTTTTCTAGTTCCACAATTGCTCATTGCAAATCTACCAGCTAAGAGGTTCTTTCAATTTACTGGTACTTGTCACCTCAGATTTCATCTTTTCTAGAGAAAAATCAAATCAATAATGTAAGCCTGTCAAATGGGACAGCAACAATGCATTTCTTGCCTGGAACCAAGCAGCAAGGGCAGCTTTTTAAGAGGCTTTTTCCTGGTTTTCTGCTGGAGGCCAGTTCCAGGTACAATTACATGGCAAGGCAACTTAGGAAAACATTTTTCTAATTGATGAGCGGATAAACCAGGATTCTAATAGCTAAAACAAAGCTGCAGGGGGCATAACCAGAGCAACCTCACAGGAAAGGAACTGCTGCATTCCCAAAAATACGCAAAATTGATCCAATAACATTAGTGGTGTGCTAATAAATGACAACCAGCTCTTTCTTAGTGGTTAAAAGCCATGTTTTGTAGCAATTTCCCTGTTGTAAATACATCCACCACGGCTAACACCCAGCTTCCTAAGCAACATCACTAAACGAAGGCAAGAAAAGATGCACAACAGCAACCGCTTTTATATTATAATTTCAGGTACAAAAGATGTAAATAAACTCGGCAGCATAAATAGTAAAATGGAATGAAATAACTAGAATATGATGACTTTCTTAGTTCCACCTTAGTTTTAATATAATTATAAATTTACATAATTTAATTTTAATAATTGTTGCATTTAATAATTGGCTCCCCAAATTCATCGTTAAAGTTAAAGGTGGGTTCCAGTGAGTAGGTACTGTTAGCTCTAGCACTGCACGCTGCCTTTCAGGGACATTAAAGTTATTTTAAGCAAAAAACAAACCAAATAAATGAAACTGGTAATAAACATCTAGATCAAGCCATCTCCAGAGTTTCGAGGAAGGCCAACCTCTTTGCTAGTCTCGCTAGAAATACTACTCAAAGCACAGGTTAGACCACAGAGACTATTTATAAGAATACCATTATTGACAATAATGTAGCTTATGTTTGTATCATGACTTACGCTTTTTCAAAGTAATGTCTTTTATGGCACAATGGGGCTGTCTCACCATGCACAGTAAATTTAAACCGGCAAGTAACAGTATCTTGTTTCCTAGTGGGTGAAAAGAGTGTCTTGTGAGGTGTTCGTTCAAAAGATCGCCAAAAGGAGTGACCTGATCTTCGGCCCTACAGTTCCCACTTCCCCAACAGAAATGGCTCCATCCCTGTGCAAACAGGCAGGTGTACAAAGGTGCAGGGCGGGCGCTGGCTCTCCCGCACGCGGTCCCTCTCTCCTCTACCTTCCTCCTTCTCTCTCCGGGAGTTCGTTTTTCTGATGGAATAGAAGGAGCTGGGATACGTTCTGGGATACGTTCTAAGAGTCCTTTGAATAACTAGAACGATTAACGCTGTAACACCGGAGCATGTCCTGATCAGACAGAACAGCTTACCAATGTCTTTCCTCCGGATCCGGACACCTGTTACTGCAGCTGACGCTTCTGCGCAGTCTACATGGAATGTTCCTGCTAAAGTTAACATCAGCAGTAGTCGTGGCCGAGTGGTTAAGGCGATGGACTAGAAATCCATTGGGGTCTCCCCGCGCAGGTTCGAATCCTGCCGACTACGGCAAGTTTCGGTTTTGCTGCAAGGAGTTTTTCTTTTGGAGTGCATTCCCTCGGATCTTCAGCAGATAATCCAAAGAATTTATGAACTGCTGAACCAATTTAAGAAAGGGGACCCAAACGGAGTAGATAAGGAAAGGAGAAAGAGTGTGTTTGTAGTCACAGCTTGGGCCCGGGAGGGAGAGATGGGATGAAATACCACTGGAAGAAAACTGGTGTCCAAGATTGGCACGGCCGCTCCGAGCGCAGGCCACGGAAAAGCTCCGGCCTCGGGAACCCACCGCGGCCTCCACGAGAGCCCCTCAACGATTCCGGCTCGCCGGCGTACTGGCCTGTCGCACGGCTCGCGCATGCGCGGAGTCAGGTGGGCCCTAGCGCCCGCGGAGGGTCCGCGAGTTGCCCTGGAAACCACCCGGCGCCGCGGCCCCTGGAGCTGGGGAAAGACGTCACGGTTCAAGATGGCGAAGGGCTTGGATGAGCTCTTGGATGAAGTCGAGTCCAAGTTTTTCAGACCCGACCCACTGAGACTGGACACGGACCAGCGACCCAAAGGCGGCGGCGGAGGTGGCACCCAGAGCAGCGACTGGAACCGAACCCAGGCGAAAGAGAATCTCAGGTTAACGGGCGGGCGGGGTGGACCGTCCTGGTAAAGCCCTGCCCTAGACCCCAAACCGCCCCTCCGCCGCCGCCCCCAAAGGAAAGTGACCGCGAACTCCGGGCTCCTCCGTGTTAGGCCTCAGTCCCTCCGGTCCGGGCCTGCTGGGGCAGCGCACGTTCAGTCGCAGTCCGCGAGCATCCCGGCGTCGCTCCCGCGGCCCAGAATCATCCCGAGCAGGCCGACTCGGCCTCGGAGAGTCCTACTCGGGCAGGGACACAGCTCGGCGCCCCTCGCTTCAACCGCTGAGGCCCAGGTCTGGCAGGGTCTAGCAGAACGGTTCTCGTACCCCGTGAGAACATCCTCTTGCCTCTGACCCCATTCCCCAGCCCAGTCTCTGGCCCTTCGTTAAGGAAGGAGAAAAATACTACGTTCTATTCTGTCGGCCTGGATTTTTTTTTTTAAACCTAGAGAGTTAAATGAGATTAGATTCATGACAGAAGGGTTAATTGTTGTGAACATTATCTGTATTAATCAGCCTAGCTGATTCCTTTTTTACCCTGGCCTCGAGTTAAGGGACCCAGCAGATACCAGACATCCACGGGGACATTTCTAAAGTCTTTTGGGTGTTTTGTTTTTGTTTTGAGACAGAGTCTCTGTGTTGCCCAGGCTGACCTTGAACTCCTAGGCTTAAGCTATCCTCTTGCCTTGGTCTCCCTCCTAGCAGAGACTACAGGCACACACTACCTCTAGTCTTTTGGTTTTGGTTTTTGACCAAAATAAATAAATAAATAAAACACCTTTCAGATTTACTAATCTTTTCTTCCATATAATCATTAATAGGACTTACTAGGTCACCTCGTTATTTCCTCCTCGACCTCAAAAAACCAAAATGTTTACATCCTGTTCTTCAGAATGACTTGGGAGCTCAGCAATACCTTGCTAGACTCTTTTGGAAATTGCCTCTTGCCTATAATATTTGAAAAGACCTTGTGAAATTGGCTTTGGATCAATCCAGAAGAAGTTATTCTTTTTAACTTTTTTTTTTTCTTTCTAACTTTATAGCTGCATCTATAGTTTGGTGTGCATGTGTGTGTATAGTTTCCCAGATACAATTCCATTGCTACCCAGTTCACCAGACTTACCTACTAATGTAAGAGGTAAAAACATGCAGTTTGTTGAAATGCTTAAAATGATAACAAGAAATACGTGAGTTTTTTTTTTTAAAAAGACTGACATGAGTAAAACTATAAGAGTAATCAAGTGGGACAGGATGAGACAGATGAATATTTAAAGATAATATCATAACCTAGATATTAGCAACAATAATAATAGCTAACTTTTAATTGAATCTCTTTCATATGCTATTTTATGTTTTATTTACTCTTCACAGCTTCATGAGGTGAATACTATTACTCTATCCTCATTGCACTGACCAAATCAGGGCTTAAAAATACTTAGCCAGGTGTGGTTGTGCATACCTGTAATCTCACCACGCAGGAGGCTGAGGCAGGGGGATTTTTAGTTCAGGGCCAGCTTGGGTTTGTAGCAAGACCCTGTCTGAAAAGTACCTCCAAAGTCATACTGCCAAGTCTACCAGGACATGGTAAATCTAAACTTAAGCTTCAGTGAAATGCTGGCATTCTTTTAGTAGTAGTATTACTGTAGTATAGTATAGGCAAGTGTAGATACCATGAAATTGTGTGACCTAATAACAGACTAGAATCTTATATTAGAATTTGGATCTCTGATAGTACTGACTAGGTTGGCAGAGTTTGAGTCCATTTGACTCTTGAAATTGTGGAATTCGCTGAGAGAGGTGAACCCAGACAATATGTCATCAGAACCAAAGAAGAGAGAACTTCCAACAATAGCAGATGCTTCTGAAAAAGTGGATTGGAACAGAGAAAGATGGCAATGCAATGATTTGCACAATAGTGACCTTTCAGGGAAGAGTTTCACTGTATTGAGGGATATAGAAACCAGCAATATAATATACTTGGAAGTAGTTTTAGTAGTCACCTAGATATCATTTTTATAGATAAAATATCTGAAGTTCAGAGAGATTAAGTAACTAGGTCAGTAGCTCTGGGCTGGTGAATTTGCACCCAGAGGGCATTTGGTAATGTGCAGACATTTTTAGTCATCTACTAAAATGTGAATGTTTAGACATTTACACCCAGTGAAAGATGTGCTCCTGGTATCCAGAGGGCAGAGACCATGGATACTGTAGAACATCTGGCGATGTACCACAGCCCCCAACCACCCACACACACACCTCAAAGAATTATCTGGCCCAAAATAATAATTCCAAGATGAGAAACCCTCCGCCAGGGTTACCCACTGGTGATAAATCAAGTCTACTTGTAAGGAAATAGAAAAAATGGTTATAGACCACTTGAGTTGGTAAGAAAGGGTGGCAGCTTCAAGAGGTTTTTTTGGAATGGTTTGTCTTTTAGGTTTATTTTTGTTTGAGGAAGAAATTTTTGAGTATACTATGTTTCTTTGTAGGTTTGGATTGGTTTGAGAAGTCTAGAGTGTACTTCTAGGCAAGGGAAGAAGCCAGTGTAGAGTGAAAAACGTTAAGGATAAAAGAGAGGAAACAGGCAAAGCCTGTGGTGAATGGAAAAGTATTAGGCAGCTGTCTCTGGATTTTTTTGTATCAGGTTAAATTATTTTATTCCAAGCAGAAATGAAGAAGGGCTACATTACTGATATTAAGAAATTTCAGAGTAAGAATACGTTCCTAAAATTAGAGAGTTGGACCAAAAAAACCTGTCTTCTAAAAGCAAATCATTTAACGGTCCAGTGAAGTTATGAAGTTGATGCACAGCATTTACAACATATATTCTAAAGAGTCAGTTTTATATAGTGTTAGGTATGTGGACTGTCCTACTTTCGATTCCAAGCCTTTCCTCTCACAATTGGTATGACCTTGGGCAAGCTTCTGAATCTCAGTGCCTTTTCTTGACCCAAAAATTGAGGTAATAAAGATATCCTCATGTAAAACCTTGGGACAGTGCCTGCCTGGCAGCCAGTAAATACTTAGTGGTTTGGGGAGTGTTGGTTTTGGGGGGTTTTTTTGGGGGGTTGGGTTTTATTTGGTTGGGTTTTGTTGGGGGGGGCGTTGCTTTTTGAAACAGAGTCTTGCTTTGTAGTTCAGACTGGCCTTGAGCTCACTGTGTAGCCTTGGCTGGCCTCAAACTCGAAGTGATCCTCCTGACTCAGCCTCCCAAGTGCTGGGATTACAGGCATGCACCATCACGCCCAGCCAGTGTTTGCTGTTAGATAGAAATTCTGTGTGGGAACCGTTTGTATTAACCCAATGATGTGTCTGCCTGTGGAACATAGTTAGTTGAAATATTTGAACATATGACACTTTTTTTTCCAGTCATTTTATTATATGACCTTTGTTTGGCTCCTCTAATAAAGAGATATGGTTATTTGACTTACAGTGGAACACTTTGTTTATATTAGGTCCTATTTATAATTCTACATATTTTGTATTATCTGAATAAGTGTTCGATGTAACTTAGAAATGAACAATTTCAATTTTCTCTCAAACATAATATATGAGTTTATGTCTTATTTTAAAGTATGTATTAGTAAAGTATATGTGTGAATTTGTACTGATGAATTGCCTTAGGAAAAACAGTTACTTAAGCATCATGTTTATCTTTCTGTTATCAATACTAGTGGTGGACTTTCAACAAAACTTTTCTGACACTTTTTGCTCAAGCTTCAGGCAAGGTTTTTGTGTGTGTTTTTTCTTTTCAGATCAACAGAAACATTTGAAAAAGAAGATGATCTTGATAGTCTTATTAATGAAATATTTGAAGAGCCCAACTTTGACAAAAAACCTTTTGTAAGTGAAGTGTTACAAATGTGCAATAATACTTTTCATCATCTCAAGACATTGAGAGCAGTCTTAAAATTTAAAGAAGGCACAGTAGCTATCTGTAGTCCTTTGAATTCTGAGAAATATAGTTACTTAAATTATTATGCTTAATGAATTGTAGAGGAAGTAAAATATTCAATTCAAGGTGTGTTTCCGTGTTTATTTCTCATCAAGAATAAAAAATTGGAAAAGATGTTAATGTAAAAGTCAATTCACAGATTAAGTTGGTCACTTGTATTTATTTGTAGTCTCTAAAAAGACCTTTCTAAAAGACCAAAAACAGCTTTTGTTACAGGAATGTGTTTAGCATCTCAGCTGGGATGTCACTGCAGTTATTTTAGGAACCAATGTCTAAGTTATTATCTTGTTTTAAATGTTTCTCTGTTTTAACTTATAAAAAAAAATTCATAAAATAGCCAGTTGTGGTGGCCCACACCTATAATCCAGCTACTCCAGAAGCTCAGGCAGGAGGATTGTGAGTTTGAGACTGGCTGAACAACTCAGAATTTTTTTTAGACGGATTGAGGATGTTCACTAGCAGTTGAAAGGCCCTGGGTTCAATCCCTAGTACTGGGAAAAGAAAATTTTATAAACAATAAAGCAACCACCTATATCCTGAACTTGTAACTGCCACCATACCAAACATATCTTAATATTCTGCTATATCTGCTTCTATGGGTTTTTTTTAAATTAAAGATATAGTATAAGGTCTCTCCAAATCTTACTCTGCTGCCTCCTTTCCCAGAAGTAACTGCCATCCTTTCCATCTATGTTAAACTAGACAAATCATGTTTCATCAGACAATTTTACATGTCATCTTTTACCCATGTGCAAGGGTTTCTTTCTCTAGAATGCATAAACCTAGAAGGGGAATTCTTAAGTCATAAGGTGTGTTCATCTTCACCTTATCACTACACATAGCCAAATTATTTTCCAAAGAGATTGTCATTTAGATGTTCCTGTATATTATGTTGTTTATTGGCATGGTGTGTGTGAAATATAGTTTTTAGATTTAGAAGAATGAGACTAAATAGATGTCTAGTTTACAAAGACCATAAAAAAGAAAATCTTTAAAATAAGTATAATACCCAGAAGAACTTGTTCTAGTTTTTTTGGTTTGGTTTGGTTTGGTTCAGTTTTTTGAGACTGGATCTATAGTTCATGCTGGCCTTGAACTATGTAGCTTATGCTGACCTTAAACTACAGAGATGTGCCTCACTCAGCCTCCTGAGTACTGGGATTACAGGTATACATCACCATGCTCAGTTTTGTTTTTGTTTTTGAAGGTAGAGAACACTAAAGAAAATAGTGGTAATGTTATGGATAGGAGCCACTTGTATTTTGACAGCCAGACAAAATCAAAAAGCTGGTATAGATTTTAGGATCTAAATTTCTCTAAATTTAACATTTTCAGTTCGTCTGAGGTAAATTAACAAGCTAATGCCTAGTTGATTAATAGCTCAAGAGGAGCCATGTTAAATACATGTAGTATACTCCATAAACCTCAAATTAATGTATCATAAATGCTGGATTAGTAATGGTAACAGTACCAGAAACTGACATGTTTTTGTTACTAATCTTCTGAGTAGTTTTCTCTTCTTTTTTTGGCTATCTTTTTAATACCTATCTGTATATAAAACATTATCTTCACTTCAGGTTATTTCAGACAGACAATTTATCTTGTTTGGATTTAAGATATATCATGGGAGGCACAGGTATAGTTATATAGTAGAGCACTTGCCCAGCGTGTGCAAGGCCCTGAATTTAATACCTAGCACTGCCAAAAAAAAAAAAAAAAAAAGCACACTAAATTGAAATAAAAGCTCTTACGGTTATGAAGAAATAAATGTGCATTCCTGTGTGTTTCCTTTTTGTTATTACATCCAGTTTTCCAACCTTCAAGACAAAGTAGGTCTGTGTAAACACTGGGTGAGTAAAAGAAGTGCCTATGGGCCGGGGATTTAGCTCAGTGGTTCTGGCGCCTGCCTTGCAAGCGCAAGGTCCCAAGTTCAATCCCCGGTACCAAAACAAAAAAGAATCTAAAAGAAGTGCCTGTGACTAATGGTTCCTGCCCACATTGTCCTGCTGGGCCATCTTATGCCCTGAAAGTCCTGCTCCTCACCCCACCTCTACTCTCACAGTCTGGTACATTTTTAACCTCCTCTCAGACCCACACCAGAAAGTCAAGGGACAGATGTCACAGTGTGCCAGCTTAGAGTCGCAATCATGAGCCTGGTTGCTTCATGAAACATGCTCCCCAAGACAAAAGACTCATACACACTATTATCCTTTAGATATGTATCAAAAACTTTTCCAGTTCTGTTTAACATCAAGTAGAAGACTTTGAGAAATAATAAAATGAAATGTTTTTGCCTGCATCAAACTTCCTCACCCACTAGAGAAAGTGAAGACATGTCACTGCATAGTTTAAGCTGCCTTTTCTCCATCTCACTTCCTCTCTTTGGCAGTGGTCCTATTATGTGGTTAGTTTATGTTGTTCACTACCGTACACCAGTTAACACAGATAAATGCTTAATAACAAATGAATGCTTCCTAGAGATGATGATGTTATATAACCATGTAGGCACTACTGTGTGGTTCTAAATAGCTCCACATTTCTCTTGAACATCTAGTGGCTGATACCATTCCACTCAATCAAAATTAATATTCTTGAAGTTACACAAGAGTTTGGTTAGTTTATTTTTAGTTCAGATAAGTACCATTCACAGCCTTTAAAAATGAGTCTGAGGTTTTTTTTCCCCAGTTGAATTTTTCCAGATTGCAGTTTTAAATAGCAGGCCCTTCATATTAAATTGTTTAACTCTGGTATTAACTGAAGCATTATAAAGTGACTCATCTTAGCATGCTAATAATGGCCATATATCAATTTCCTGGAGTAAACTTTAGCATAGTAATTTTCAAATTCCTTCGAGGATTCTACATCTATGTTGCTTTCAAAGGGTTCTAATAATTGTTTTCATTTCAGATACTTAACAAATAATGCCACCAAAAGTTTTGTTAGTTTTAAAATATTCTTGTTATGAAATAAAGAATATTACTTTTCATATTGTAATTCCCTAAGTTACCCTTGGCCTTTTATTGTGTTTTTTTTTTAGCAGAAATTAAAATCTAAATCTTCAGGTGACACATCTGTCAGAGCTTCTCTTCAAGTCTCCCATAAAAGGTAAGTTGAGATTGCTTTAGTGAATTCACTCTAGTGAGCAAACAAACACTATGAGCATAATCTAGTAGATTTTGTTACCATTTAAGCAATAGTGACATTGAAGACCAAAGCACTGGCTGGCCTTCAGGAGAAAGACCAATAGTAATACCTTTGATACTTTTATTGTCTGTGACCCCTTAGTATAAAGGAAATTAAATGGGAGATTATTGCTGTTGTAAATAATTTTCTGTCATATTTTTTAAAAAGTGTGAACAGTTCTACAAAATTTATGTTCTGTTATAGTCTTTAGTGTTTGTCCCTTACATTATTTGGCAAACACTTTTTTCTGTGACTCATTTTAACTCCTTGAGTGTTTCTGAATGTACAGGTGATATCTAATAAACCAGTGATCCTGTAATAAATACTTCTTTGAAATTGCTGGCTTGCTAGGGAAAATATACAATTTGATCACAAGAATATAAGAGTCAGTGTGGCTAAATTAGCTTCTCATATTTCTTTTTTATTGAAATTTCATTTTTCTCCATCTGTTGAACACGTCTAGTTGCAGCCCAGTGTACCTCGGTGGAAGCACAGTTCCATATGGGATTGGAACACATACTTCACAGAGGTGGGATATCACAAATGCGTTATACTTTCTTACTAGGTTTTTACAGCTTGATACCCTGTTGCTAAAAAGGCAGTTCTTATCATCTTGACATCAATCTGTTGTATAATGACAGATGTATATAATTAGCCAAAGGAAAAACACTTTGTTGACATGTTTCTTCTTGGGAGACAGCTATTGAAAGCTGTGATGTGAGGGATATGTTGTTTGTGTGTTGATGCCCTTTTCTGAGTCCCGCTTGAAGTCCCAGTTTGGTGTTGATAGGGCAGCGGGAGAATGAACTTCCAGGCAGTGGAAGCCAGTGAGTGGTAAAGCAGATGAAGCAGTGGGGCTGTGCAGCTTGCATGATACCTGAGCCACTGACGGCCAAGCAGCATGAGAAGCTATGGGTCTGCATCACCCAAAAAGTCCTTAAGCATAGTCACTCGATTTTGCACATTTCAAAAGCAGAATGCCACCATTCTTTGTCTTCTCTCCGCCCCCGCCCTAACCTGCTCTTTCACTCTTTCCAGGCAGAGGGGGAAAACTGGCTTAGAACAAAGTTTTCTACTGGCCTGCTACTTTGGGTTCTGTTTTTTAGCAGAGCTCTATTTGCCAAGATTATTTTTTCCATTTATTTCTAAAACACTTTTATTTCCTGTTGGTTTTTTAAGGAAGAAAATACTGGGTTATATGATTGCAAATACCATATTTCTGGAAGATTGTTACAATGAATAATGGAAGTGGGATCTGAAAAGACATTAGTGGAGGATTGTGCTGGTGCTTAGAACCTAGGAAGCCTAGAAGGAAAGTCAATGGGACCAAAGTGAAATCGGGAGTTTGGGACGCCTTACTCAGGAACACCAGGCAGCAAACAGGCTAATCCACTAGGGTGCTGACTGCTGCAAGTGGTATCGATAAGAATAGATCAGCAGTTGAATGATCATGTGTGGAGGATTCTCTAAAAAAAAAAAAAATAGCAATACAGTGTAGTCTTGTTGTTATCAATCCTGAATTACCTGGACCAACTCAGTTGGACTTGTCCCAGTCATTTCTAGAACTATGCCAACTCTAATCCAGGTTTCTATCAAGTCACCCACAAACTACAGCTACACTTTCAGAGTTACCACTTCCATTTCCACCACATGCAATATTCAAAATAACACACCTAAAGTATTTCCTCTCTCCTGTGCCATTGTCTCACATTACTTCTGAACTTGCTGTTATCTTTACCAAGTTATTATCCTTATTCATTCTCTTTTCTCTTTAATTCCTTCATCTACAACTATAGCCTGGGTCAGATACTCCACTTACACTGGAAACTCGTCATCTTCTGCCCTTCATTTATACTTTTCAGCCTCTTGAGTATTTTAGCATTTGTTCCCTATCTAAAGTGACACCCCTACCATGTCCCCTGCTGTTTTACCTGCTTAATTCATGTACTGTAGATTCATTTGAACTTTTCTCATTTGTTTTTAGTCATGCTGCCACTCACAAGCTGCCAACCCTTGAGTAATTATCTTCTAAAATTTCACTTTCCTCACCCATAAAAACTGATCATATTTCATGGAGATACTGTGAGGATGAAATGAGATAATACAGTACACAACAGCTATGCCTGTGGTGCAAAAGATAGCTATGTCAGGTACCCTGGCTTGCCATCATTATTATGTCTTGCCTGTGGACTCATCCTGCTCTCTTGTTGTGTTCTGTCTCAGAACAAGAATCCTGTATTCTGGTGTTTCCATTTTATCTCAGGAAATATGTATCAATGATTACTTATAGGTGTTTCTGATTTTAAATATGGTCTTTTAAAAAGTATATTCTGGTTTACTTCCAAAGATTTTCTTATATATAATATATTTTGTTTGTGTACTTTTAGTTTTACCATAGAGGAGTATTATCTTAGATGGAATTTCAGTAGACAAAATAACACACCTATAATCCCAGCACACTGGAGGCTAAGGCAGAAGGATCACTGTGAGTTTGAGGCCAGCCTAGGCTACATAGCAAGGCCCTGTCTCAAAACACCAAAAAAAAAAAAAAAAAAAGCCTGTTTCTATAGCCTAAGGGTCCTATCACATAGCATTGATGCATGAAGATGCCGGAATCTATCAAACCCCATTCCTACCTTCTACACACTACAATAGGAAATACCATCTGTGTATATCTGCACCGGTGAATGTGTGTATTCAGACCTTCCTCACCCAGCAGAGATAGCTATCAGCTGCCCCTTTCAGGACACAGAATTTGCACATATAATGATAAACACATGTATTTGAGTGCAAATAAAACAATTTATGTGTAAATTTTTTATATTATCCAGAGCACTTTTATGTATGCTTGTTGGTTTGCCTGCACCTCGGGGTGGATGGGAGGACCCAGGGTACACATGGAGCAAGAATTTTTAACTCCATTTTATAATGCAGCCACCAGGTCACAAGAGTACTGCTAAGCTGTGATGTTTGTTAAATTCATTTTTAACTTAGGATAAATTTATAAAAATATAGTCTCATCCAAGCAAGCTCTGAAAATGAACAGTTTTTCACATGCTGAGGGCATAAATTGAGTCTATTCTGCCTATTGGTTTTATTTATTTGATTACTGGACAAAGCTCTGGTTTGTAAGTAATGATGAATGTTTTTCAGTGTAAAGATTTGAGTCTTTTTCCAGTGTGTGAAAGGAGAAAGATTTTCTGGTTTGTGAAAAAGAGAAAGAATAGTAGTTGGAAGTGTGGTAGCATCAATAAGTGGTGTAGATAAAACCAAGACATTATTTTCAACCCAATTAAATTTTACTCTTATTTCTTAAACTACTTGCAAGACTGAATTATTCCACAGACTTGTACTAATTATGATCTAATAGAGTGAATTGTAGCAGTGGAATGATTTCTTAGCTGCAGTTTTATTTTTCTCATAGGACAGTGTAGGAAAACATAGTGTGAATAGATTTGAATAAACTACTAAATTTTAAATTAAATTAAAATGTACTTAACATTGTGGTTGAGATTTTTCACATAAAAAATGTCAGGAAATTCTAAGTTATAGTTCCCACAACAGCAATATTTCAGCCGAATTGCACACGTGTATTAAGGAATTAAAGTTAACACTTTATGCAATAGTGTAATAAACTACATATGCATAAGAAAGCAAGTTATGGTAGCTTTGGGAACTAGCATTCTGCATTTCCTGACTTGTACATTCAAAATCTGAGTTCAAATGTGTACCATTGTCATTAGGTTCAATCTCCGTATGTACAAATATGACTTCCTAAATTGCTAACAATTTCAAAGAAAATTCAGAATTGCTTATGAAACTCATCTAGACTTTAAATGTTTAGTCATTATAATGATGAATATTTTTAGAAATATGAAGGATGCATTCTCAAAAACTTTCAGGCAAAAAATATTTTTCAGTTTTGAAGTTAACATCTGAATTTTGGAGGGAAATAAGTGAAAAAACTCTTAACAGCAGGCTTGTTATTATTTTATTATTTTTTGTTGCAGAAGTATTATATGCCTATTGAAAAGTATATAAAGAAAAACGTAATGATTTCTCTCCCCCTTCTTCATTTCCACCACTCCTAAGCTATACCAGTGTTAGCTACATACTATATAACCTTCTACATTTTGCTCCATCTTCTTTATAACTTACAACCACCTATACAAGAGAGGTTTTTTATTGTTTTTACAAGAATAGGGTCAAACTGTAGTGTACAGTAGACCCCCGAAATTCACAGAGGTTGAGCACCTGTGAATTGTGAAAAACTGCAGATTTCTGATATGGTCAGAGAAAAACCTATAAATGCCTATTATGCTACTGTGGCACAGCTTTTTAGTTCCCAGAACAAGTCCAGTAGTTCAGATTTCTCCTGGAATGTCTTAAACTTCTTCTGGTGCTGAGATTCATTGCCAGAAGCCTGAGAAGTACAGGGTGTTTTGGTGATATGTTAGTGATCTTGGGGCTTTAAGAAGAACAAAACTGAGAACAGTGGAGATAACTACACGCAAGATACCTGCTACAGTGTTGGAATGCTGGTGCATCTGTGGAGGTGGGTTATAGGACAGCACCCAATCAGCAGCAAGGAGAACTGAATAACACTCTCGGATTGGCTACTTGGAAATCTCCCACCAAAAAACAATTGCAGAGGATATTTGTGGTTTCCAAGAAACTGCAGGATTTTCCATGAACAGTTAGGTTCTAAGGAAAAATCCTGAACAACTGAGGCTGAGAACTCTCAACTGTGATTTCATGGGGGTATACTGTATTTTACTATGTACCTTGCTTTGGCTATCCCTCCAGATCAGAAGGTAAATCTAACTTTCTTCATCAACTGCCTACTACTATTCCACAGCATAAATATACTGCATCTTATTCAGTCTTTCCCCTTTTTGACAGATATTCAAGAAGTATCTTTTTTTTTTTTGGTCACTTTAACAATATTGTAATAAAAAATTCTTATAAATATATTCTTATATATTGGTGCTTTTAGTAATATGTAGTATTTCCCAAAACAGGATTGCTAGTCCAAGTGTACTAGGTATAACTTTAATTTCAAAAATACTGTAATGCTACCAGGTGGTGCGTGTCTTTAATCCCAGCCACTAGGAGACTGAGGCAGGAGGATCACAAATTCAAGGCCAGCCTGGGCAACCTAGCAAGACCTTGTCTCAAAATAAAATAAAAAACAGTGGGAGTATACCTCAGGGATAGAACACTGATGAGTTAAATCCCCTGTAGCTCAAATAATAATAATGATGCAAGTTTTTCTCAAAATATTATATTAACATATGAAAGTACTAATTTTAACTTAATTGATTAAGAAAATTTCATGATTGCTTTAAATTTTAATTCTTTATATAACTCCTTAACAGACATTCTGCCAGGCACTTTGGCAGTATTAATTCGTTAGATCCTCATAATAATTCTATGAGGTATGTACTCTTTTATTTATCCCATTTTACAGACAGAAGAACCAAGTCATAAAAATGTAACTTACAGTTACATACCTAATAAATATTAGAATCAGCATTTGAATCCAGGTGCTATGTACCCAGAATCCATGCTCTTTACTATTATTTTACTACCTATACTAGTGTGGTTACGTTTTTATTTTTTTTTCTCTGTTGTCATTTGTAAGCACTTTTTTACATACTATAAATGTTTGACCATGTGTTGAAAATGTTTTCCACTCTATTACTGATCTTTTCTCTCTTTTTGTGGGGGAGGATATCTGAGAAACTCATTACTTCCTTTTAATTTTTAGATGATTGAAAATCTCTGTTGATTCTGGTTTTAAATACTTAAAACAATTGAGGATGTTTCTTTAAAGTAAATCATAATTGTTACACAAATCAGATTATTTGCAGCAGTGATCCATAATTCTTTTTTAATTTGCTGTGTTCTGTCATTTTACTCCTAAGGTTCTTATTGATACATGCATCATTATGCTTTGAGAATTATTTGTCCCTTCTATTTCTCAGCTGTTGATTGCCTGTTACAAGCCAAGTATCATTCTGGCTACCTCTGCCTCTCTCTCTGACATCATCAGAATTTTGCTCTTCCTACATCTTTGTCATCAGCACACAAGCTTGGGCTTTTCTCCCTTCTTAAGCATGACCTCCTCTTAACCCCTGAGTAGTTTTTAATGAAATTACTCAGATATGCCTTCTCAGTGAAGCCTGTGTAAACACCCTACAATTTAAAATTGTGACCCATCCCTTCCTGGTCCTCCTAGTTTTTTTGTTTGTTTGTTTTGTTTTGTTTTTATCTTACTCTACTTACTACAGTGGGACCTTGGTTCCTGGACTTAACTCTTTCCACAATTCTGGTCACAAACCAGAATCAAATTTCCACATAAGATCAACATTGAACCTAACCATTGAATTTGATTCAGTTCTCATCCATTTTGATTTGCAGCCAAAATGGTGGAAAGAAGTTCATGAACCAAGGTACCACTGTATTTCATTAATAGCATTTTTCACCTTCTAACATACTATATAATTTAGTTACTATTAGTGTTGCTTTTTAGTTCATCTCTCACTAGAATCTAAGCTCCGTGAAGACAAGGACCTCTCTAGCACATAGTAGTGTGCCAGTAAAATTTTTAAGTGAGGAATTGAATGTGTATATGTCAAGTAGTGGGGAAACGGAAACAAGTAAGATGCCATCTCAGCAGTGAAGTAGTTTATGGAAGAGACATTGATTTCAGTACATTCTTTGACAGAGGAATCTACAGAAAGTTCAGTAAGAAGGGCAACACTTGAAGAAAATTAGCTTCAGTGAGGACCTCCCTCACACACAATTTGAAAATCATCTAACTAAAAGACCTACAACCCCATTTTATGTCTCTGTAATGTACACATATGCATGCATGTGTCACTATGCAAGATATTAGGTGTGTACAAAATAATTAACCTGAAAGTTTAGATATATAAACCGTCCTTAACATCTATAATCAGATGAATCTGTACTTTTCTGTTATTCAGTAATCTATAAAATGTGGTATATTCTATGAGTAAATCACCATATTTTCATATTTAAGCACACCAATGATCTTTAATATACATTTGTTTTTCTCTGAACAGAGCATGTGACCATCTACGTTGTATAGCCTGTGATTTCAGGGTAGTGAGCTACAGTGACTATCTGTGGGACAAATCATGTGATTACTTGTTTTTCAGGTATGTTTCTAAAGAACATCACTCCATGAAAAATGTACCAAGGACTACATTTTTTATTTTGCTGTGTTGTCTCTTAGTGGACTTGGCCAGATTGTGTAACCTCTGCCTCTTCAATATTTCTCTCATCCATCTTTTCCTTTCTTCTTCTCTGTCTGTTGAGTATACAAATAGCCTTTTCACTGATTTTTGTACCTAAAAATCTTTTCTTTCCTTGCTCAGAATTAAAGCATAGCTCTGAGTATGCTTTTCCCCTGCCCATTATCCTGCTCACAGAAGAGTCTAGATTCCATAGCATGCTATTCAAGACCAACCAGGATCCAGCCTCTGTCCAGCTTTTCACCCCTGTAATATGCTTTCACCCTCATAAGATCTTAGCTACATTACAGTCCTCAGTGCCAGTATTCCCTCTGACTGTGCAAGCTCCCCGCTGGCTGGGACACCTCCCCACTGTTGCACCTACCTGAACCTTCTCTGTCCCTCAGGGTACAATTCATCAAGCATCTTCCATGGTTCCCTCACCACTCTCTCAACTTAGAAGTGCACTGTTTCTTTCCTGTGTGTCCTCAGCATTTCATACCTTTATAGCACTTAGGTCATATAAAATTGAAGATCTTAGGTTGTTTTACAGTTCCTCCTTGTGGTCAGGATAGTGGCTTACTCGTTTTTATAATTTGTACATTCTTATACACTTACAGAACAACATTGTTAAGGTGTTACAAAGTTGTGAAAATGTATTTGTACCATACATTCACATTTCTGTTATTAAGAGTTAAACGTTAATAAAATACATTATAGCATGTGTTTTGGTCTGCCAGACCTAAGCCTAAACAAAGATTGTTTTGAGATACAAGTAATCCCAGTATATTACAGTACTTTTCAATAAAGGAAAAGAAGAGGCAGCTGGAGGGTAGCTCAGGTAGAACACACTAGTGTTTAGCATGCATATGAGGCCTTGGTTTGATCGCCAGCACTACCAAAAAGAAGGAAAAATGTGAAATGGTCATTTCAGGTAACCCTATTGGAATCTCTCTTGATTTTTTTTTTTAACTCAAGAACCACTCAGAATCTTACAAAAGCTCTGAATCCTTTTCATTCACACATACACATATTCAAGAAGACAAATATATGGAAAAACTACAGTTCCAGGGTTTGACAATTTCCATCCCAAATAAAGCTTATTACAGTCCCCAAATCCTGGTCCTAAACCCCTACTCTTATTTAGCCTGCTTTTTATTTCAGTAGTTGGAAAGGTTAGCTTTTAATTTCAATTTCATTCTGCTTTTTCTGTCTTCTGGCTGATCTAGTTAGTGGTTAGTACTCTTCATGTCACATGATGGACCTTACATTTTTTTCTTTTGGTACCGGGGATCAGACTCAGGACCTTCTGCTTGCGAGTCAGGCAACGGAACCACTGAGCTAAATCCCCGACATTTACATTTTATTTTGGGAGGAGCCTTACATTTTTATAAAGCTAACATAGGGTAATAAGATTTGCATACAGGCATAAAGTCAGCTTATAGGTGACTTAGTTGATCCTCATAAATGTCATAGGCATCAAGAACACCATTTAGGGGTTGGAGTGTAGCTCAGTGGAAGAGTGCTTGCCTAGCATTCATGAAGCTGTGGATTCAGTCTCTAGCACTGCATTGAAAAAAAAAAAAAAAACACCTGTTGTTTTACTCCAGGTCTGTGGCAGCCTGGCTGAAAACATATTTATGTCTTTAGATGAAACAGTGACTACTAGAAGATTTATTAATTAGTACGATAAAGAAGTGGTTATTATTTAAATCAGTAGAAAATGCCATCTCAGCCCTGGAGATGCTTGGAATATGTTTGGGACATAAGAGAAAGGAACAACTAGAAAATTAGGCTGTCTTCCCAATCAGGATGTAAATTGTTGGTATTATGCTCATTTTGTAGATCTTAGTGGTGTTTCCTTATCCACCAGACATTACTTAGAACCTAGTTGTGGCTTTTTTAGGTACTGGATTCATAAAATGAAGAAGACTGAGTTCCTTCTTTTAAGTAACCATAGTTCTGGGAAAGAGATACGAGATGATATCATGCCATCAATATGACAGTAGAGCTAGGTTAAAAGAAAGGATATCACAGCGCAGAGTGGATGCCCTTCACTCTGCAGCATGAGGGGATGCTTCTCAGAGTCTTGAAGAGTGTTCCTGTCAAATAGGATTTGCCTAGAATGTGGTGTGCTATTCTTTTAGCAACACAGTTCATAATAGCTAAATCTTGGAACCAGCCTATATGTCCAGCAACAGATAAAGACAATGTGATATTTACACATAGTGGAGTACTTCTCTGCCATAAAAAAGATAAACTTGAATCATTTGTGGGAAAATGGATGTACCTTGAGCCCATAATGTTAAGTGAAATATATCAGACACACAAGCTTAAATATTGTGTGGTTTGTGGTTTCACTTAAATGAGAAACCCAAAATATAAATAAAGAGCAAAATAAAAGGTAGATAACAGGAAGTGGAGAGACAGATCTTTCTCAGACGGGAAGGGGACCAAGAGATAGAGGGAATGAAAGAGGAGGGAGGGGAGAGCAAGGTAATGTACAAAGAATTAAAGTGTGTTGTGTTCATGTGCCAACTCCCCACAAAGAATGTGATCATCACATACTGCAAACATACTAATGAAAAATAAAAAATAATAAAGACACAGAGAAGTGAGACCACATGACATGTTTGGGGAGCTAACGAGTAGTTGAAACTGTACAGCGTTGGATACAAGGGCAAGAGGTAAAGTCATTGAGAGAGATCAGAAAGACCCAGGGAAGCTGTGCTGGGGAGTTTGGGTTTAATTCTTCAGGCAGTGAGTCACCATTGAGGTTATTAATCAGGAGGGAGATCTGAATAGATTTGAATTATTAAAAGATAACTGAGTACCACATGGGAACCAGGCTAGTCCAGAATCACGGGTATTGATGAGAGGATGTTGTGGTACAGGGAGAAAGAAATAGGCATCTGAAGCATGGCAGTAAGGACAGAGAGGAAAAGATGTATTTTAGAAGCAGTCCTGCCTGTGGAATGTGAAAGCCAAACATCATCTAGGATGAACCCTAGGCTTCTGTCCGGTTTATGTAGATGGACTATGATACAGTCCACTGAGGAAATGTAAGAACAAATTTAAGGGAAGAACCTGCATTCATTTATGGGAGCTGTTGAAACTGTTTCTGAAGCTCAGAGGAGGAAAATGTAATATGTAAAGATGAATGGATTACCTGGAAATGCAATTTGGAAGACTGTCAGCGGAAGCTGGGATCATTTTGTTGAGACACTCGAAGGTTTATATTCTGAGTGGGAGTGTGGACGTGGCCAGGGATGGGTGAGGAGGGGGTCTGGCATGCTGATGGAAAATGAGCCCTGGATAGGAAGAGGACCACCTCCTGTGCACGGGAGAGAGCTTACTAGGAAATGGAAGGCTTTTCATATCTGTTGGCTTGGTTTTAAGAATAAGGATGTGATCTACTCCAGGTAAGGTAGTGGAGGAAAGGTGAAATATGAGGCAGAAGGGGACTAATCACCGAGGGAAACCAGAAGTGGCAGTGACCAGAAGGACGAGTTGAAAGGTCTCCAGAGTGCCACTCACTGAATGTCCCATAGAACACAGCAAGCTTTAGTGCTGTCCGTCTGCACGTCTGTTACACCATGAAATGCTGTGCAGTTGTTGTTCGTGCTTCACAGAGGGAGGAAGTTAGTGTATCCCGGCCTTGCCAAGTTCTAAAACTTTCTGGAACAGAAACATAAACTATAATTGTTGACCACCTCCATTATAGCTAAATAAGACACTTTTATTTTTCTATTAAGTCAAGTATTTTAAGGAAAAATAATGAAGTAATGTCTAAGCTTTAAAAGCATTTGAGATGTGTTAAAAAGTTCCCTGGATACTCATGATTCCTCTTCCTAAAGTCTCTAATTAAGAATTCAGTCATGCATCAAATATTGTTTGTCAAAATATATGGTAGATTGAATAAAGGACATTTCTTCATTTAACCAACTTAGTTTTGGCATTTTTCTTTTTTCTGATAAAACAGATTATTCACTTCTTCCTCTAGTTCACCATAGCCTTAGAGTAAGTCATTTTGTTGGTCAGGGTCTTATTTTCCTAAACCCAGACATTTGGCATAGGAGTTCTCTAAGGTTTTGTTAGGCTCTATCGTAAACTGCCTGAATTTTGTACAGAATAGTCCTGAACGCGGTGCCCGGTGGCCACTAGAGGGCACTTGGGAGCCTACCTTCTGTTACAGTGATCTCTACAAGGACTAAAACACCATATCGTCATTATTTATACTATCTTTCACCATTTCACTTTATATTTTTAATTGTTTCATTTTTAATTATGTCTGTTTTTCTATGTCATTTAATGTATACATAAGCTCAGTATATGAATTATAAAAATTATAATTGATTTCCTTAACTAAATGTATAGTAACATATTTCTTATAATGGCATCCAGTTCAATAATTACTATCATTTTTATGATGGTCTTGATATTTAATTTAGTTATTTAATCTTATTGACTTTTTTCAAATTTTACTTTTCTCTCAGTACATGTTTGCAGTACATAATGATCACATTCCTGTGGGAGGCGGGCACATGTTGAGAACACATCTTAATTCTTCATCCCCTTCCCCTCCTCCCTAGCAACATTATTACATTCATTTCAGGATAGGCATTTATTTTGTTGCTGATAATACCAGTAAATAAGGAAATCATTGAAACAGATGAGTTCAGTGTACAGATATACCAGGCACTTTCTTTCTGTGAGTGAGTTTTCTGTAGTTAACCCATCTGAAGCCTGTGCCTTTATGCCTCTCATGCTCCCTGCACTTGCCATAGGGTAGGTAACTGGCATAGGTGAGTGTGCAAGGTAGGAGGTAACACCATCCCACTCTGCTCTCATTCGTGTCATCTCTGCTAGGACAAATCAGTAATTCTTCAGCCCTTTGGATGATCATGTTCCTCTGCAGCCTTAATACACAGTCCTAGCTGAGTGCCATTAAAAAGCACTGATGTCAGAAAAAAACACCAAAACATGTATTCTCCTGTTAGTGTGGAGGGACCAAGGTCATTTGATGTTCAGATACTGTAAAAATAAGAAAATCAAACAATTAGAACCTTTTTTGGCATCATTAAGTACTGAGCAAAGCCACTGTTCTAAAACTTTCCTATTTTTCTCAGAAACAACATGCCAGAATTCCACAGATTAAAGATCAAGTTGGTAGAGAAGAAAGGAACACGGGCGTATGCCTGCCAGTGTAGCTGGAGAACCGTGGAAGAACTGATGGACCTGCAGACAGATCATCGGCTTCGTTGGGTTTGTGGTAAACATTAGGAATGCACTTTTCACATTTGCACAAAGGCATCCATGAACCCAGTCTCCAGCTATCCTGTTTATGTAGAAGTACATAGCAACATCGTGCCCTTTGAAAAAAGGCAGTGATTTTCACTCAACTACACAAATTTTTGAAGACCGGATGGACTGAGGAAGACAGTGTACTCTTAACACTTTGGAGTCATTCCTTTTTGATATATGGATGTTTCACTTGGTAAGGTAACAAATACCCAAATTCTTTGCTAGCCTATCTCCTGTTAAATGGACATTTAATTATGGAGTTTGGTACAAACAGATAGCCTATCATCCATTCCTAGTGCAGTTGGTGTGAACTTCCTCGTGTGTAACAGGTAAGGGGATGAAGCTGGCCAAGGCAGGGAGGTCATTGCAGGAGAGTTTATAGCACCTCCTCCTGCCAGGGCTGTGGTTCCCAGGGATCCTAATTTCAGACAGGGCAAAAGCCAGATGATCGTGGCTGGCTGAAGGGTTGTCAGGAGTACGGCACATTCCCAAACACTGCCTTCTATCTCATCCTGCCTCACAGCTCACAGCAGTGTTACACACAATAATAAGTATAAACAGTTTTATCTCATTTCACCTTTTGTTGGTCTAGATATCAGAAGCTATTTAATTTTCTATCTGAACACATATCTTTTATGTATAAAAAGTTTCTTTGACATACCTAAAATCACAAAATCCTACTGCAACTTGTTGGATTTTCCAAGTACTCTTTAGCCTTTAATGTTTAAAATGCCATCAAAGTGAAAGCAAGTAAGATCATTTTTCAGGCAGCCTGAGACTTCTGGTAGGATCAGGTTGATACATTATTTATTAAATGAATTCATGAAAAGAGAAAGTGTAACATAACCAGCAGTTACCCTATTGGGATTCTTCTTGACATGGCTGAGACTTAGGGAAGGAAATCAGTTACTTCATAGCGCCCAGCTTCCAGCCCCATCAAGAGACTGGGGGACTTTCCAGTCTCCCAAAACTCTTAACACACAAGTCTACAATTTGGTTCAAGTGTGTGACACAGGATGCACAGAAAAGGAGTAATTTTTAGCAAAGTTAGGATCTGCTTGGTCTTACGCCAGTTCCATTCCAGTACCCTACTAAATCAAGGAGTATCTGATTATTAAAAACCTTTCTTAGTGCTGGGCCACCTGTAATCCCAGCACTCTGGGAGGCTGAAACAGGAGGATTCCAAGTTTGAGTCCAGCCCAGGCAACTCAGTGAGACTTGCATTAAAATTTTGTGGCTCCGTGCAGAGGCCTTGGGTACAATCCACAGTGTCAGGGAAAAAAGTGTTTGCATAACCATGATACATTGTAAAGCACACTGGTTAAGTCTGGCACTGCAACAGAACAACTTTTACAGTGGCTGATGCTCACATTTTTGTATTAAAGATAATGATTGCAGATTTTATCTGTCAATAAAAGAATTTAATTCCTATAATTATATCTCTGTGCAGCTGTGTCAGAAATATTGAGGATTTGGATTGAAATAATTTCTTCCAAAAAATGGCAGACCAACAAGATCCATATATTTAGGACCTCATGGAATTTGCCATGTTTATCATAATGATGATCATTTCTTTAATATCAGTGAGCATATTTTCTAAATCATTAATTTGAAGATATTTTAACGAATTTTGCTTGTAAAGGAATAAAATTATCTTGTTCTGTTGTTTCTGTCCTGAAACCTGGACACATAACTCATGTTTGACATTCCATAACATGGTAATTATAATAATTCTCTAATGTCAGAAATGCATATTTGAGTTTTATTGGCAATTTATAAGGTTTTCTGTATTGTACTATTTTTAATCTAAAATTAGAATAATATTGTTTGTTTGTTTTGGTTTTTTGAGACAGTCTCACTATGTAGTTCAGGCTGGTCTTGAGCTCACTATGTAGCTCAGGCTGGCCTTGAATTCATGGTGATACCAACGGTTGTGAGGAGTAAATCAGAGAATGTGAACAGTGATGAGCATGGTGTTTGGTTCAGAGTCCATGCTCATCATGCGTTCTCATTCTTTTTCCTTCCAAAATAAATACTGTCTGAAGTATTAGTGCAGCATGTTTCTTAAAACAGATCACTTGACCACATTTTCATTCCCCATGAGCAAAGCAGCAACACTATTTTTGTTTTGTATCTAGTGAATATAAACATGGCCACCTTAATTTTGCATAAGTAAAAGCTCAAAGAACCACTCGCTCTACCTACCCCCTCTTCCCTTCTGATGTAACCAAGTGGGACCTAAGCATTCCAGGCCTTTCACAGTGTCTTTTCAGCTTCATCTGCCTCTGCCTTCCTCCTCCTCCAGCCATACCACCTGCTGCTGCCCCTCGGCTGTGCCTTACTTGTTACCGCTTCCCTCATCTCACTGTGTCAGAGTAGGACTCCCTTTCCCAACCCATTATCTCCCACTGGTCCTCAAAGCCAGGTCCCCTCTCAAAAGAGTTCCGCAAAGTCTTCGAGGGGACCACAAGGCCACATGTATTTTTGCAGCACCCAGACATTGATTACCTTTTCACTGTGAGGCAGATATGCTGAAGTTGAACGCACGGGCTCAAATTGCTGGCACTTTACTTAGCACCTTTGGAAGCAGTGGCACCAATGCACTTGCATTTTTTTTTTTTAAGCCAGTTTCACTCAAAAATGTTCTTGACAAAGGCAGTAAAAATTATTAACCTTACTATATAATCTCAGCCTTCAAAAACAAAAAATCTTTTTATGTTCCATGTGACTACAGGCGAAGTGTACATAAAACACTCTACAGTTGAATTGTGACCTGAGCAAACTGCTTTTCTCATAGAACCCATTTTTGCTTGAAAGAACAATTGACAGACACATTATTGAAATTTTAAAAATTCATGAAGTGATCCACCTCCAGGAAAAGAAATAATATTCTGAGCGAAAAGCAGAATTTTGGAAAACTTATACCTGCTACAGTGAGCATGACAGCTTCCCAATACTTACATTCTTACCTGATGAGACTAGTGGTGATAACAAGTGATTTTTGATACTGTGTAATGAAATGCGACAATATTTGGAAGGTCTCTTTAATTCAGTGATTGCCAAGTGACCAATGCATGTTATAACAGAAGTATGCACTTAAATGTAAAAGAGACCAGTGAGCTTCGGCACAACAGAGTACTCAGTTTATTTGGTATGATTTTATCTTCTACACTATAGCTAACTTTTAAGAAACTCGCACTTGTCAGCTTTCTGTATGTATTGCAGAATAGCCATGATTATCTGAAAAGACTATTAAAATATTCTCTCTTTTTCCAACTACATGTCTGCATGAGGCCCAGGGTTCTTCCAAGACCTCCACTAAAACAACCTATCTCAAGAGAGTGAGTGCAACAATAAACATGACAAACTAGCTGTTTTCTATTAAACCAAAGATTAGTGATTGGCAGAAATGCAAAACAAATTCCACTCTTCTCATATTTGTTTTGGAATATATAGTTTATATTTTTATAAAAATTTGATAATGTATAATGGTTTGTTATTTTTAAGTTTACATGGTATCAATATATATTTTCAGTGTTCTTTTTTGATTTCTAATATCATTACTTACAGCTACCCAAAAAAGTTCTTTGGAATACGTGATCACTTAAGAGTATAAAGGAGTCCTGAGACCAAAAAGGTTGAGAGTTGTTTTACACAACCCTGATTACCCTCCTGCTCATACCCCATCCCAGCCTAAAGCTGTGACTTCTCACCTTCTTTCCGCTTTGAACTTTTTGGTTTTTTGATTTTTTGGTACCGGGGATCAAACTTGGGACCTTTTGCTTGCAAGGCAGAGGGCAGAACCACTGAGCTAAATCCCTGGCCTTTCCAATTTAAACTTTGTATTTCCCATATAATACCTCATATTGTAGTTATCTGTGTGCTTATTGTATTCATCTTGGAGATGAAATGTCAACTCTTAAAGTCTCACAGAGGAAACTCTCAGACAGTTGTGCCACTAACTCTCGGGCCACCATGAGCCACTGTGTCTTTGGGTTTATCATAATGAGCATTGGATTTAATGACATACAGTTTCTTCTAGGATGAAGTGATATGAATACTATTCTCTAGAGAAACCTTGGTGGACCCAATGCTGTGCTAAGCCACACTTTGGCAGATGTGACACCTTAGTAAGGAAGAGCCCAGGGTATGGGGTTTGAGACACAGGTTTCAAAATGACATCATCTGTGTCTTCTCAGCTTTCAGTCAGTTTCTTCCTCATAAGAGATGATTCTGAAGTTCTCCTAACAAAGGCTAGAGGGAGTTCATGAGGAACTGAGGCAGCAGACAGCTTGATGTGTTTGAGGAACTCCAAGTAAATTGATCTGGCTTGATTTTTAACAGAGGATGTGGGCAAACAGAATAGCAAGAGCTGAGGCTACACTGGTGAGATAAGTAGGATTGAGTTAAATCTATTAAATCTATAGACCCATGGATACAAATTGAAGCAGATGAGAAAGAAGATGACAAGCACTTCTGTTAAGTGACACGTACTCTGTGGTAGTCTTGTTCAGGGGGACTACTGTTGAGCTCAGGGGAGAATGATGTCCCACTCTTTAAGAATGAAAGCCATGTTCCTTTGGGGGAGGTCAGGCCATGAGGAGTTCCTTTACCATGAAATGGGCATCTTAGAAGGCTTGGAAAATGGAGTTGGTCAGAAGACACCAGTGGGGGAAGCAGGGGATGGTAAGACATGGGGAAGAAGGATGAGGGCCTGGAAGGAACCTTATTTTCAGCACTAAGGACCAGAGCTCCCCAGGGCTTTGCCCTGCTCAAGGACCTGACGGAACCTGATCTCTGTCAGGAAGAAGGGATTTTCCAGACATCACTCAGGCTCCACTCTGGCCCCAGGTGGTGGCTCAGGATGCTGGGTGCACTTGGGATTTTGTTTTCTTTTGTGTATTTTGCATCCGGGTCAGCAGTTTACATCTTTTGCTCTCAGTTTTGAATAGAATTGATTTACATAAAATCTAAATTAAAAGACTGCCAAGTTCATATAGATATATAGATATAGATATCTATATATCTATATATATGTATGTATAGGAGTACACAGTACCCAAGAGAAAAATGTGCTAAAGTGTCACTGTCTCTGATAGCCACACAGGCAGTAAGTGCAGAATAGTGAGCCCTAAGGACTTTTTTTTTTTCAAACAATACACATTTTTATTAATGCCTATTAATTTTACAGAATATTAGGTTTCAGTGCATTTGTTTTGATCATATCCTCTCCATTGCCCTTTTTTATACTCCTCTTCCCCTTTCCTGTATTCCTTCCTCTTGTCTAATAATAACCTCCCTTCTACTTTCATGTCATCTTTCTTTAGACTCCACAAATTAAGGAGAACATGTGATATTCGTCTCTTCTGAGTCTCACTTTTTTATTTAATCATGTCCTCCAGATCTATCTGTTTTTTCTACAAATGACATAATTTCATTCTTTACAGTTGAATAATACTCCATTGTGTATACTACATTTTCTTTATCCATTCATCTTTTGATGAATACTTAGGCTGCTCCCATATCTTGGCTGTTGTGAATTGTGCTGCAATAAATGTGGTATGTATTTATCCCTATCGTGTGCTGACTTCATTTCCTTCAGATAAATACCCAGGAGCAGCAAAGTTGGATCATATAGTGGCTCCATTTTTTGTTTTTTGAGGAACCTCCATATTAATTTCCATAGGAATTATACAGATACATATTTCTACTAGCAGTGTAGAAGGGTTCCTTTTTCTCCACATCCTTACCAGAATTTATTGTTTTTTGTACTTTTGGTGATAGCCCTTTTGACTGGGGTGCGATGGAATCTCAGTGTAGTTTTGATTGCATTTTCCTACTGACTAAAGATGTTCAGCATTTTTTCATACACCAATTGACCATTTGTACTTCTTCTTTTGAAAAATGTTTATTCAGTTAATTTGCCCAGGTACTGACTGGCTATTTGGTTTTTTTTGTTTGTTTGCTTGGGGTTTTTTTGCTATTTTTTGAGTTCTTAATACATTTTAGATTTTTTTAATTTTATTTTTATTAGTATATGTTTGCAGTTTGTAGTGATCACATTCATCATGGGGAGTTGGTACATGTACATAACTCACCTTAATTCTTTTTACATCCTCCCCTCTGCTCCCTTCCCTTCCTCCATTTCTTCTAGATATTAATCATCTATCATAGAAGAGTAGCCGATAAAGATTTTCTCCCACTCTGGAGGCCATCTCTTTACTCTGTTAGCTGTTTTCCTTGCTGTGCAGAAACTTTAATTTGAGGTAGTCCCATATGTTTTGTTTTGTCTTGTTTTGTTTTGTTTTTGAGATGGGGTCTTGCTATGCAGTTATATAGTTCAAGCTGGCCTTGAACTCACTTTGTAGCCCAGGCTGGCCTCAAACTCACCTCAATCCTCCTGTCTCAGCCTCTGGAATTCTGGGATTACAGACATGTCCCACCATGCCCAGCGAGTCTTACTATTACTTACTGTACTATTGGAGTCCTATTCAGGAAGTCTTTACCTGTCTCTATGGCTTCAAACATTTCCCCTATGTTTCTAAAAGTTTCAAAATTTCAGGTCTTATATCTATGTCTTTGATCCATTTTGAGTTGATATTTTTACAAGGTTTCTGAAAGATACGGATCTGGTTTTGATCTTCTGCACATGAATATCTAGTTTTCCCAGCACTGTTTCCTAAAGAAACTATCTTTTCTTCAACATATGTTTTTGGCTCCTTTGTCAAGAATCAGATAACTATAGTTTCATGAGTTTGTTGCTGTGTCCTTACTCTATCCTAAGGATTCCTTCTCATCCAGAGCTTCTTCCTTAGAAAAAGTTAGTATCTAGGGGATCAGAGGATTGGGAATCAGACAGATAAGACTAGAAAAGACTGAGGGCCCAGGTATCAGTTTTGCTGGAGAGTAATACCAGAGAAGAGGCAAGAAAGATGGCCCCATGAGATAATTTCATAGGATTCATATTTACAGATGAGAAAACGGAGGCACAAAAAACACTGCCGAGAATCACAGTTTGTAAATAGCAGTGTAGCATTCAAACCTAGATCCACCCAACTCTGATCTGTGTACACGGGGAAGAAGTTGCTTGCAGTGATATCTAAGCTAGAGCTGAACCTCAGTTGAGTACCACGGACCCCTAATGGGCTGATGGATGAGTATACTAGACTGAGACTGTACGGTCTCAGTACTGCCAAAATAATACTCTCAGAAAGTTTCTGTGTTTTTGTTTAAAGGAAACAAGAAGATACAGTGCCTAAGGAGCTAGGTTTCAGTTTGTCTCCCAGTGTTCAGGAAGAGGTATGTATTAGCTTCCCCATTGCTGGAACACAATACCCTTATCCACAGTTTAAAGAAGCAGAGGTTTGTCTCATGGTTTCAGTGGATTCAGTCCATGGTCAGCTAGCTCCAAGGCAGAAATGGCAGGGCAGAAAGGCATGGCAGAGCAAAGAGTTTGGTTCATGGGAGCTAGCCAGGAACAGTGCCAGAGGAAGGGGCCAGGGACCATATATAGTACCCAAAGTCAGGCCTCCGTAACCCCACAGACATGGAGGGAGCTTTACTAATCTGTGAGGCATTTCCTAGTCCAATCAGGTTGACCCATCAGGAATAATGATCCAAGAAGAGGATAGGCATGGAACACCAAGAAAGAGTTCTGTAATCCATTGGTCAAGTTTGCCGTGGGCTCAGGGAAGAGGAGTGAGAAGTTCCCATGGTTTTGATAACCCTGGGAAAGGGTTAGGACTTGGGTTTTTGTCCAGCTCAGTAGTTCTCAACCCAGACTGAGTCAAGAAAAGAGCTTTAAAAAAAAAAAAAAGCTTAAAAAGTGCTGCACCTAGGCCCTGGATCAAGAAAGATTGATGGATTTGTCTGCAGTGAGCCCAATGCATCAGTACTATTTAAAATCTTTCCTGTAAGAAGAACATGTTCAAATGGGAAGGGAAACAAGGGAGGGAGGAGAGAAAGGGAAAAAAAGAGAATAGAAGAAATAAATGGAAACAAAGCTTGTGTAAATGGGGAGAGGAGGGGAATGGGAAAAAAGAAGAATTAAGATATATTATGTACAGGTACAAATTCCCTATGGTGAATGTGATTATTATATATGACGAACATATAATAATAATAAAGTTAAATAAAACCTTTCCCAATTGTTTTGGTATACAGCCAAGGTTGAAAGCCACTAACAAGACCTTGGACCTGTCACTTTCCTCTTTGGGTTTTGGTATCCTTACCTGTATAAAATATATGGGGTTTTCCCCCCAAGAGCTCTTATTGCCAGAATAAAAATGTGAACTTATACTAAATGATTTTAATATCCCTTCCAGGCTCAACCTTTTATGAATCTCTTGTCTTGATATAAGCTTTCAAAGATGATTACTATTTAGGATCCAGTGCAGATTGTCATAAGTGTTTCCCTAGGAACAGTATGGTGTCAGTGTCAAGTTCAAGTTTTGAGTCCCATAATGACCCATCAGCCTTCCCTGAAAAGAACAGCACTCTCCAACTGTGGACAGTACAAACCTTTTTCCACAAGGAGAAGCATTTCAGGGCATGGGGCCCTCAGAAGGTGAGTCCCTCTCACCATCTTCCATAGCAAAGAGCAACTAAATAGCAGTATTAGGTAGAAAGCTGGACTATGAAAAGTGGATAGAAAATTTTTCAAGTCGGAGAAATGTCACTTAAATTAGAAGCCAATGTAAATGCTAATGTTCGATATTTTTTTAAATATAACATTCACAAAGCATGTGGGGAAATTTATAAAAGATTTGCTCACAAAAATACAGTTTTATGTTTACATTTTTCTTGCAGGATAGGGGATTTAACAAGCCCCCCCCCCCCCCAGTAAATTGAGGCATCCTAGCCTTAGTATCCAGCACTGGAAGAATTCAGCAAATGCTTTTCAGTCCCTTCCCTTTGGCCTGGGTTTCCCTGTGCAACTGACCACCCTCTGAAGACCACTGGGACTTATTTTTGCTCTGCTTTTATGGAAGAAGTTTTGTGGGGTTTTGTTGTTTGGTTTGTTCTTTTTCCTATAACGGTTTGTTACACAAAGGGAGGAGAAGGCTCAGTCCTTCCTGGCAGCCAGGACATCTCAGCTTCTTGAGCTTCCTCTTGGCGCGATGTGTGTCCCCACCCTATTCTTTTTTTTTTTTTTTTGGTACCAGGGATCGAACTTGGGTCCTTGCGCTTGCTCAGCAGGTGGCGAAACCACTGAGCTAAATCCCCGGCCCCCCACCCTTTTCTTGACAAATTTGAGGGCCAGTTTGTCCTTGGAGACCTTGAGCAGCAACATGACGTGTCGCTCCCATGGGGCCAAAACATGTGCCTCTCAGATCCTGTCCCACACCGACTTGGTGTGCTTGGTGCAGCCCGCAGTGCTGGCTGTGCCTCACCCTACCTTGTTCTGGTCACCATGTGGCCCTTGGGGAGGCCTATGATTAGCAGGTGGCACAGAGCCATGGCTGCTGCAGAGAAAGGGCTGGCCCCACCCAGCAGTTTTAGGTATTGCACTTAGTTACGGGCACAGATTTATTCTGATACATCACAGGTCCCGCGATAAACCTCGGGAGTAGGACAGAAGGGTTTGTATGATCTGTGGCGCCACCCCTAAAGGCGTAGATAGTGTGAGACTCATGAGGCCCAGTGCCACGTCCTCAGCACAGGGACCGCATCCCGCTTCTGCATCCCCCGGTTAAAACCAGCACAATCTCACCGTAAACAAGCTGCTGCAGCAAGGCGGGTGAGGAACATAGGCCCAGAAACAGATTCCGATCCAGGAATCCGGGAGCTACATTTTCTGTGCCATGTGACTCTACAGGTTCCTTATCCTACCTGATCGTCTCCTAGCCCCCTAAGCCCTAGGGACAGTAAGAATGCTCACCTCACAGACAGTAACACTGGATGAAATGGGTACAGTAATCCATGGAGTGCACTGAGCAAGGCTGCTGGCACGTGGTAATGGCTAAGGTTGAACTACCGTACTTGCTAAGCTTTCTGATCAGTGAAAAACCACGTGCCTTAAAGATAACTTTCTTCCATGATTCTAGATAGGTTTTCTCCTTTGACCTTATTTTGCCTTTAAACATCTTTCAGTCCCTCTGCTTCATCTTGGCCTGACCTGGGGGAAGGGAGCCGTGCGGAAGCTCAGATGCACCTCCCTGCAGTGCTGCCTGTACCAGGCCGGCTTCGTGGCCCCAGAGCCCAGAAGCACTAGCCATGCACAGGAGTGGGGACAGCTGAAAGTGGGCCATCTCCTAAGAAGTGGCAACAAGGGGCTTCTGCGGCCAGTGTCTGATTCTGGTCAGCCCCAAGGTCGTCCGCAGGCAGCCTTGCTGCACTTCTCTGTCTCACTTTGCTGCACAGCCTAGTGGGCCTCAGCACGGGGCACCTCTGTTGCTCGTCACTGATTATAGAGTGACCAAAATGGAAAGTGCTAAGCTACGTGGCAGTACTTCTGCTAGAAACACCCACTGCTCCCAGACGGGAGGACGGAAAGCACATCGCTTCAAGTTCCCCCTTACCAGTCCGAAGCTCTCCTGCAGTTCCTGGTGGCTGCTGAGTCATCGAGTCACGCTGTGGTCCATCGCTGGGCCTGAGGGACCGGCAGAGCGGGGAGGCCCCGAACAACTTATCGGGGAGAGAACTTGTCATGGTTAGAAGAAAGGGACAGTGCGGCTCCAGGGACTCGGGGATTTAAAACGACCCATCCTCCGGAGCCCTGCGGAACGGAGTGAAGCTGAGAAGTTGAGCCTCTCGCCCATAGCGGGCAGGCCTGCCCCGGGGGCCACTCTTCCCTTGGTTCTGCTCTCCGGAGAGTGAGCGCCCAGAGCACCTTCCTCTAAACCGCCTTTCCTTTTCCTCAAGACTCGCCTGCCTTTGTTAACAATATCCCGCAGTGCTGGAGTCACGCGTTTCTCTGGCTGAGAATGGAAAATCCAGTCTGGTCCACAAGTCTGTTTTTAGGAGAAGGAACAGACGCCAAATAGTTGAGCCTTGCCGGGGAAGCTTAACAATCCTTTCACCCAGAAGCACCTGTGGTCTGGAGGTCGGGGCTCTACCTCAGGAAGAAAACTGGGCCACTTAAAGGGAGGGCCGCGGATTTGGCTCAGTGGTTTCACCGCCTGCTGCACAAGCGCAAGAACCCGAGTTCGATCCTCAGTACCAAGGAAGGAAGGAAGGAAGGAAAGGGATTGATGAATCAGCTCCTTAAGCATTTCACAGAATCTAAATGATCTAAAGTTTAAAAGGAGCAATAAAGGGATTCCTCGCGCACAGCACATGATTGGAAATGAAGGTGACGAACTTGGCAGAGCACAGCAAGGAAATTGCAAGAGTGAGGGGATTTGTGCTGCAAGCTTCTGAGACCGGGAAACCGTATCCTCACGACCTTTGAACATGGTGGTTCATCATGAATAGTCCTAGAGTACAGTGATTCGGTTTTTTTAACCACTTACCGGTCCAAAAATTGCATTTTTTCATTAATTTTTAAAAGATACCAAGAAATTTTTTTAAATTTATCAAATTTGTTCAATTTTTTTCTGTGTATGGTACAACTTAAAACATTCAATACACAACGTTACAATCTGGACAGTAGTATCTTGTCTCCGGATTCTTTTTGCATTGTCTTTCTTTGAACAACACACTTTACACTGTCATGCTGGCCTTTCCTTTTTTTTCTGAGCGTGGGATAACGTCAATAAAATATCTACCCACTGAATGTAATGGTGAAGACGCCCATGATGACTGTCCTCAGCATTCTGCCATCCCGTATTTTTCAATTATTTGGTCTGTTAGACCTTATATAAATTGTAAATGACTTTTTGAGCCCCCTTGTTTTGAAGAAATAACAAGTTCAATATTGTTTGTTCCAGAAGGTGCATAAATATTTTATAATGATATTTTTCCTTGATTTTTGATTACAGGATAGCTTCTTAGATGTTGGCCAACTCTGTCAACATCACCCATAGGATTATTATAATCATTGGCCACTATTAGAATTTTTTTAGTTTTGTTTCTTCATTCAAATTCTGTCATTCTGTATTAAGAGTAGTTGACAATAAGGTGACGTCTTTTTTGTCTTTCCATATCATAACAGACTTCCTCTCTGATATGCTAACATTTCTCCCCTTTTCAGAAAAAATTTTTCTTTTGCAGATCTTTTGGCACTTCCTTCCTATTCAGTCTCAGTGTCCATTTTGTATTGCAAAAAAATCACTGCAGTCTGGAAAAGTATAAAAATTATATCTAATGTACTTACGATAAGAGTTTATAGACTGTAGCATAAAATTATAGGTTCTTTTTCACAAATAAACATGAATTAATAAAAGAAAATAACTAGAACTTATTATTAGATTTCACTAAAAACATCAAAGGTGAACACAATGTTCTAAATTTAAAAGTATGCAAAAATATTCGATACAAAGCAAACAGACATACGAGTGCATTTTGTACAAGCAAGAATCGACTAGTTGAAATGATACCTCCAGATAGTAGGCAAACAAAGGTACTATTAAGTGGTTAAACTATTTAGTGGTTAAAGGTATTTTTTGAACAGAAAAATAAAATAAATTATTTCATGCTCTCACTTTTTTGTGCATAGAAACACAATGTATATAAAAGCAGAAATCCCTCTGCCATCCTAAAAGATAAATGCTGCTCATTTGGTGTCTATCCTTCCAGCTGTTGGGATGGACAGACAGACAGGTGGTAGAGATTCTGTGAGGACTGAAAGGCTTCTTTACTCTGCTCTCCCCCAGGAGCTAGAGGTTCTTCGTGGTAATGACAAGCATCCTTCAGTCCTGTCACTGTATCCTAGGCCTGTACTTAACTGCCTCACTTGCCCTAAAAATCAGAGTCGAAACTTTAGGCCCTTGGCAAATGTCCCGCCTGGCCTCCTGCCTCCTCACCCACACCCAGCCTGCAGCGCCCCCCATCAGCCAATCTGGGAGCTTCTGGTCATCCTCAAGTGTTACCCCTGACTGGGACCACAGCCTACTGCTGCCACTACATTCCTCAGCTGGGGACTCCCTCCCTTCAAGGGTCTTGGGTGAGGGACAGCAGCCTTGCTAGGGATACAGCCCGCAGCACAGGTTTTCAGATGATGAGGAAGTCACTGTGCAGGGAGCCCCCAAGGGTGCAGGTGAGTGGGCAGGAAATGTCAGCTGCTCATCACCATAAGAGCTGATGATGAGTGATGGCTACACACGGGAAGGAACATAAAGATGTTTTGGCTCCAAATGATCATCAGTATTTAAGCCTGAAAGTGTGCGTTGTGTACCTGAGTTCTCTCTTGTGTGCTTTTTGAACAAGGCTGGGGCTCTGGAGCAGGGGGAGGGTTAGATGGCATCTCCAAATGACACAGATCTGGAAGGATGTTAGACCAGCTGCTAGGCTCAGCCCTGAAGGAACTGCCTTTTGACACACAGTTGGTATAAGGACCTTTATTGTGACAGGGTCTTGCTATGTAGTTCAGCCTGGCCTCAAACTCTTGGCAGTCCTCCTGCCTCAGCCTCCCAAGTGCTAGGATTATAAGTGTGTGCCACCACTCCCAGCTAAGGACCTATTTAAGATGAGACGAGTCTTGGAGATGATCAAGGCCAGCCAGAGGCAGGTGGGCCTCTGAGAAAGAGTAACTTTGATGCCTATCCCACTTTTCAGCCTGCCTAATCCTCCAAATGGTCCCTTAGCGTTGGCATCCCTCTTTCCACTTCTCCCTCAACCAAGATAAACTGCCTAGCTAGTCTACTGGGCACTCAACCCTCAGGGCCAGCTACCCCTGGGGAAAGCCATGCTGATAAGTAAGTGTCTTCCCACAGCTGTGGAGAGCTGATGTGGGCTCCTGGCGGTTCTGCACTCTTACACCTGCCTCACTTCAATACATTCGAATGGCTTGGAATTCTAACTATGAATTCTCAGTTCTGTGCCTGTCTTTCCTTCCTGGAGACACTACGCATTCCAACTCTGCAGGTAACCAGCTTTTTAGTTACACGGGTATCTTTGTAGAGTTTCTTTATACTGTTTTTTTTTTTCTTAGATAAGGTCTTGCCAGTTTTCCTAGGCTGACTTTGAACTCTTAATCATCCTGCCTCAGCCTCTCAGGTGGCTGGGCTCAAGTGTGCGCCACTGCACTGGACTTCTTATACTTCTTTTTTTCCAGTAGTGGAGATTAAACCCAGGACCTCGTGCATGCTAAGCAAGTGCTCTACCACTGAGCTGCGTCCTCAGTCTTCTTTTTTTCTTTTTTTTTTAGACAAGACCTTGCTAAATTTCTGAGGCTGGCCTTAAACTTGTGATCCTCCTGCCTCAGCCTCCAGAGTAGCTGGAATTACAGGAATGGGCCACCACACTCAGCTCCTTTGTACTCTCGTAAGCAAAATAGTCTGTCAAGCTGACACAGATAATTCTTAAGAGTTCTCAGAACCATAAGCCAAAAGACTCTTGCTAACAGAACTTCAGGTTACTCTGAAAATTCCAGTAAGTCTTTCCCAGGGCCTCTTGTCAAAAGTGGCTCCCTTCTTGTAGTTGAGATTCTTTGTTCTAAAGAGAATTGGAGCCTGGAGTGGTGATGCATGTGCCTATAATCCCAGCACTCTGGAGGCTGAGGCAGGAAGATCACTACGCGTGCAAGGCCAACCTGGGCTACATAGGTTCAAGGCCAGCCTGAACTACATGGTGAGACCTTGTCTCACAAAAACAAAAAAAGAAAGAAAATTAGTTCCAATAGGACTCTAATAAGATCATCACCCAGAAAGAAAAAAAGCCTACTGTCCCATTTCCAAGTCTGAAAGGGAGAAAGGAAGGTGGAGTTGGAGAAGGTTTGAGATCCCTCTCTTCATTTGCTCCTTCACTTGTTGAACATTACTATCCGCAGACACTTCATGGCCAAAAGGAGGCAGCCTAGGTCACAGCTATTACTGAAATGATTACATTGCAACTGGCAACAAATTCAAGCCAAGCAGGTCTGTGTTTAAAAAAGGGCTTGCTTGGCCCCTGTGGTGGAAATCTGCACGGACAGGTTTGGTTTTAGGTACAGTTTGCCTCAGAGCTTAGATGATGTCACTAACCACCTCCTGGCCTTATGCTCTGGGCTGCTTCAGTTCTTCAGGCCACATCGTAACCCCTTAGACTGCATTTGAAGATGTCCACGGGGGGTTCTCCCAAAGAGGAGATGGAGACCTCAACTTGCACCCCACCCTCTATGGTGGAGTAGGCTTGTGGACTTTCACGACAGAAAATCATTTCGGGCTGCATGAGAGTCATCGGCAGATACATTGAGCAGAATGAAAGAAGTAGATGCTCAGAAAGAGTGCGGGCACCAAGGAGCAAGGTGGGGTATGGTCTGTGGCTAGGGCCATTTATGGGGTCTTGGGTTATCCTCAAGGCAATGATCTATGATGTTTGTTCCTAGTGTCTTTCAGGTTTCTCATTAGTGGATTAGAATGCAAACCATTTGCATGTGTTTGAAGTTTGACGATAGTGCTATTATCTTGAGGAGAAGTCTGTGGAATTTTCAAATCTATTGTCTCAAAAGAAAAACAATTTATGGGCTTACTATATCTTTAAGACTCAAGAATTAGGAGTGGAATTAGGATCAGCAGAACCAGGACCACAGGCCTGAGCTGGCTCAGGGCTCATCCCGACTCCCACTGAGACCCCCTGGGGGATGTTTCATAACATCTTTGGGGGAAGAGGGGACTCATCTTCATCAGTGTCATCAGTGGGGAAGGCAACACAAGAGAGGGTCAAACTGCATTACTGCCTCCTCCTTTCTCTTAGGTTCTGGGCAGAATTGTCTCTGTACTTCCCCTCCATGGCTTCTGATCTTTCTGACTTATATTTAAACCATCCAGTCTGCACGTGTGTTTTAAATTAAAAGTTGCCTCCATTCTTTTCTGGAATTAGATCAATAAGTGGAAGAAGATTATAAAAACATTCTCTAATCCCACAGAATCACCATAAATACAACCTAATTTGCTGTAGATCATCTCCGGTCCTCAGATGTCTTAAAGCATTTATTTCCTTTATCTTCTGCCTGTTCTGTCAAAGTGGAATTGCAGCCACCGCTGGTGGCCAGGAAGCTTTCTGTCGAATCCGTTGCTCATTAGCTCACAACGTAGTTCTCCCGACAGTGCAGCAAGTGCAGGACAGCTGCAGGCGCACATCTGTGTTCTGCTCTCACCAATCATCCCAATCATGCAAGAAGACCAAAGAGGAGGATAAAACCTCACAGGGGCCCAACGGCCTCCTGAATGTGGTTCACACAGCATTTTCTCATTTGTCAGCTAGAAAATTAACTCCTCCTCGGGATCTGCTCAGAATCCAACCTGAGCCGTCAGCCACTCCAGGCCCCAGCTACAACCCAAGACTCAGTGCATAGCTCCTCCTTCATTTTTACCCAAGTTAGTAAATGTTAACTTTCTATTTCTTGACATTAGAACTGTGAAGCCAGCACTGTCCTTCTTGCTGCTGTGGCTGCAGGGAGGCCATGCCCGCCGATGCAAGGCTTGTGTGGGAGCCACACGACAGGACAGCTGCCTTGTTCCTCAGCATCCCATGGCCTTTTCCTCTGTCCTCCAGGGTCTCCAGCACGTGTGGAATGGCCACCGTTGAAGCAGAACTTACTCTTACTGTCCAGCTTACCCGGTTTCTGAGAATGAGAGGGCTGAACAAGCCTCCCTCACCCACCCTGCCCACCTCTGGGGTGAGCAGGGATGAGCAGGTAGAATGGAAGAGGGTGGCGCTGGGCCCTTGGTCTCCGTCTCCTCCCCAGAGTGGGCTGCTCTCCCTGACAGTTGATGGATGGACCAGGGATCCCAGGCACCTGCTAAGCTCTCTCTCAATAGAGAAACTGAGTCACAGCAAAGAGCCTAACAGCCGCCATCTACCACATAGAGGTCAACAGCTCCACATTCAATGGCTGTTGACACTTCCTAGTAAGTGTCAGACTACTTAAGCCTCTTTAAGAACAGACCCTGGCAGGGCATGGTGTACACCTGTAATCCCAGCTCTCTGGAAGGCTGAGGCAAGAGGGTCACAAGTGTGAGTCCCACTCGGGCAACTAAATGAGACTCTGGCTCAAAATTTTAAGAAAGGGGTGGGGAGGTAGCTCAGTGTGAAGGTCTTGGGTTCAGTCCCCAGTATCACAAAACAAAAACAGCCTTGGTGACTCACCTCAAACACCCCTGGCTCACTCAGGCATTTGGGCAGCCCTGGTGGGAGCAGAGTTCTCCTTCCCCTCCCTCACAGAGCAGCCGCTCCACACCCAAGCTCCACTGCCCTAGAGGCAGAGTCATCCGCATGCATGGAGGTGGAGACATGGAGGTGGGGACAGCCGAGCAGAAGAACTCTAAGGAGTTGGGGCCCACAAGAGGAGTGGGGCCAGAAGAGAAGGGACTGTGCAGCCATGTCTAACCTGCAGCCATGGTTGGACATGCCTGCGCTATAATACAAATATTGTAGGAAGAAGCTTTGTTGCTTACATACACTATTTTATATATTGTATATGCAGCTCAAGACAACTGCTCTTCTCTCATCCCAGCCCAGACAGCCCAGACAGTCCAGGCATGTCCTACCCACTAGCACAGGAGGGAAACTTCTGAGGCCTTTGCCACCCCGGGCTCTGGGCAGAGCAGCCTGGGCATCACCTGGCCGATCCTTGGAAGGTAGCTTCGCCAGTCCCACCCAGGCCGACTGGCCAGTGCTGCGTGTCTCTGGCCCGAAAGTTGGAGAAGCGCTGAATCTGCAGGATTCCGTGATCACTTAGATCAGAGGTGACAGCCCACGAGGCTGCTGGGACTAACCAACGCCACCATGAAGAGCTTCACCGTGCAGAGAGAGTTCTCACAGCAGCCCTGGGACATGGGCCTTATCAGCCCCATTTTACAGAGGAAGGAATGAGGCTCAAAGAGGTGAGACATCTAAGCCAAGGTCAAAAATGAAAGGAGCTGAGACTTTATCCTTGAGGCAAGAGTCCCAGCTGCTTTGCTTTGGGGGCTGCAGGGTGCAAAGCAGGCTTCTCGAAGAGCACATCCCAGTGTAGTGCTGGGCTGGGAATCTGGAGCAATCTGGGCTAAGGCTTCTTGGGGCCTCCCCCAGGGCTGGAAGGGACAGGAAGGGCAGGCACAGCTGCAAGGTGCTCCCAGGAAACAGCTGGACATGAAACCCTAGCCTCAGAGGCTTTGTCCAGGCCTGCCCTGCAGCTAAGAGCTCCCTTGATCAAGCAGAGCCCTGTGGACCTGGGCCGGGCTGACTCAGCAGCAGGGAGGGGCAGGCACAGCACTTTGGATGTGGAGAGAATGCTCTTTGGAGGCAGAGTCTCGAGCCCCAGGGAAGCTTGTCTCCAAGACCTCTCTCCAGAAATGCAATTTCCACCTTTTCTCTGTATCCAATGTCAATGTCACTCCTCTATGAAGGCTGCTCAATCGCCCCAAGCAAATTCAAAGGGTCTCAGTTCTGTGCTGCCACAAAATGGGACACATTCAACTCTGCAGACATCTGCTGGGCATCTATTACATGCTCGGTAACCATGTAAAATGTTTTTCCATAGCCTCATTTTATCCTTAGCCCATGGGAAAGACAGTGCCGGTGCAGTCATGACATAGCCAGGGGCCACCACAGAGATGGGGAACAGGTAGACTCCTGGGCCCTTACCTGTTGCCCACTAACACTATCATTTCTGTTTTCTTCTAGGACAGTCAGGAACTTAGAAGCCATTTTTGTTATGGTCTGCAGATGCCAAATAGGTAACAGAAAGCAGAACAAGCTTGACCTTCATTTTGTGTCTTTTGTTACTGTAAATCTTGAGTCAGATCTCTCTGGGCTCTGCAAAGGGGTATGGAGATCTTTGGGGGAGTGTCTGACTAGGAGCGGAGCAGACAGGGTTCATCACCCCTGAATTCACAGGATCTCATCCCCTTCCTGACTGAGGACACCAAAAGAAGAGGTTTAAAGGGTCTTCAGCGGCACCCAAAGGCCTGCAGCTGTTGTCCTGAACCTGTGATCACCAGGGTTCTAGGGAAGGTAAAGCCCACCTGACTGAAATGGCCACAGGCAGGAACAGTCCTTCCCTGGGAGATTCGAGAACTATGACCCCAGGACTGAGGAAAGGGTCAGCCAGGCCCCAGCCCACCAGGTAACCTTTGAGAGCTGCCTTCCTGCCTCTGTGGGTGGGTCAGTCCGAACCCCTGCATCAGAGTGTATCCCTGTATCCTTCCCTATCTTCCCTCTCACTTGCCAATTCAATATCTGTTTTCTGTAAATTTGTGTTTCATTTTAATTTCCAATTCTATTCAAGCAATGACCCACAATAGCCAGTGACATTCCACTTGCTATAAAAACAGAGACTAGTGGCTCATAGAGCTGGGTTTTAACTACAGATCAGTTACTTCTTAAGCATGCAAGAGCAGCATCCTTCAGAAGTTTAGGTCTCACCAGATTACTTGATAATTATTTAGTTGCAAGGATGGCTTTTCCACTGGACTGTACACCTACATGAGTTCCAGGGTATCTTTACTCTCTCTCTCTCTGGAAGCCCAGTGCACAATGCCGAGAATGTAATATATGCTGAATAGGCTACACTGAACGGTTCAACAGGCATTTACCAAAATAATGTGTGCCAGATCCTATAAAAAGCACACAGACTACAAAGATAAAAATGTGCCCCCCACCCCCGAAAAACCTCTTGCATTAGGCATACGGACATTGCACTACAGTCAGCACTTGTAACAGTGGAAGAATGCACAAAATATGGAGGAAGAATGCACAAAGTGTGGAGGAAGCGTGGGGAAGGGGCTTCCAGGGAGGAAGAGTGACAGGGGAGGTGACCACTGCAGCAGATGCAAAGCCTGAGCGAGACTGGATGCAGGAGAACTCTGCCCTGGGGACAAGAACAGGATGCTTCAGGCTGGGAAGAATAGGCTGGAACACAAAGGTTTGAGAGAGCCTGGTTTTGCTAAAGCTACAGGGTAAATAAACAGCACTCAGGAGGATACAGGTTTCCTAAAGGGTCCCCCATAAATCAAACAACTTCCACCCCCAAACTGCAGGCCTCCTACCTTGAGCCCACCCCAGTCCATGACCATTGGAAAACACCTGCAGGACAAGAAGGAGGGGTGCCCAGCTGGGCGTGCGCAGTGCCTTTTCCCAAGTCACCAATCAAAGGGCCCTCTTTCAACCCCAAGAGAACAGAGAGGAGCTATGGGAAGCTCTAAGTGTTTTTTCAGAAATCATTCCCCTGGGAAGTCGAAAATCCCTTCCAATCTGTAGAAACAGAAGACATTGGGGAAAAGTGTCCCCTACCACCCTAGCAGGGTGCAGGACCCATTAGCAGTGCAGAATGAATGGCTGGCACTGGGCTGGGAAGAGCTCAGTGGTACAGCACTTGCCTAGAATGTGAGAGGTCCTGGTTGCATCCCCAGCCCCATGAAAAAACCAAGCAGAAGCGCTGGTGTCAGAGGGCGATAGGCTAGGCAGGCAGCCTGGACCACGCCAACTTGGAGCTGATCCGCTGCGTCATCTCCCAAAGGTGATGTGGGCCACTGAAGAATGGTTGTTATGAATCCCCTGGCATTTTGGAAACTAGCCTGCTTAGAGTTAAGGAGCAGGAGATGACAGCACTGGCAAGGTCACTCCGAGATCTAAGTCAAGACACCCAGGAGGTGTGGTTGTCGGAAAGAATGCTGGTCTAGAAGGAGGGACTGGAAGGCAGACAACTGTAAGAAGGTACATTTCCCAGGCAACGGGAATCTGGAGTAAAAATAGCATGAGTCACCCAGGACAGACTTTCTGTGCCTCCACTTCCTCCCACTCTTAGGGAACTCCAGCCCCTCTCAAACACATTGCAGGGAATCCTGAAGAACCTTGGTACAGTGTCTCTGTGTCTTGGGGAAAGGTTGTCAATGAACTTCCTTCTTGAACGTGACTTCTGCTGCCACATGGTATCTATGGTTTCTCCCTTCGCTGCTCCTGCTCAGTGAAGTCTTGGACCACTTGGGGCTTAAAGCATGCCTGAGTCCTGGCGCTCACCCCCAGAGCCAGCCCTTCGGTCCTGACCCAGTGGGACCAGTGTGCACCATCAGGACGATTGTGTCTGTGGTGAAAAGAACAAATGCCCAACAAGCAGGTGAAATACAGCCACGATCAGAAGTGGCTTCTCTGGAAACCAGTGGGCTCTAACCTCACTCCAGTCACATAGCAGCCAAGCCCCATCTAGGTCCTGATTTGGCTCCAGGTCAAGGCTGCCTAACTTCGCCTCCACCACCACCACCACTACCACTGCTATGGTTTGAACATCCCTCCGAAACTCACGATGAAATGTAACTGCCACCCCACAGTGTTGAGGTAGGAATTTGAAGGGGTGACTAAAATGGATTAAATTAATGCCATTATCATGAGAGCAGATCAGGTCCCCACCCCCACCCCCGGTCTCTCAACTGGGTCTCACTATGTAGATCAGGCTGGCCTTGAACTCACTATGTAGTCCAGTTGGCCTTGAACTCACAATGATTCTCCTGCCTTATCCTCCCAAGTGCTGGGATTACAGACGTGCCAGGCTCTCAGCCTCTCTTGACCTTCCAGCTTCCACTCTGCAATGACAAAGCATGGAGGCCCATGCCAGATACCAGCGCCATACTCTTGGACTTCCCAGCCTCCAGAACTGAGAGCCAAATAAATCTCTGTTCTCTATAAATAACCCAGTGTCCATTTTTGTTTGTTTGTTTGTTTGTTTGTTTTCCATTCTGGGGATTGAACCCAGGGCCTTCACACTGAACAACATCCCCAGCCCTTTTTAACTTTTATTTTGAGACAGGGTCTCACAAAGTCAATAAGTTGCCCAGGCTGGGCTCAAACTTGGAGTCCTCCTGCCTCAGCCTCCCAGAGTGCTGCAGTTACAGGCATGCACCACCACACCTGGCTCTCAAGTATTCTTTCATAGCAGCAGAAAATGAGGTCAGACAACCGAACCACTGTGACTGTCATCACCAATAATAACACCATCACCAGAAATGTCCCCAGCATCTCCGCACCTGGAGATCCAGGCCCCGCTGACACCCGGCCCTGTCTAAGCCTGCCAGTCTTCCTACCCCAGGACGAACATCTTTCAACAATGACTGACACTGAGAACATCAATTTGCTTCAGGGAAAAAGATTCCCTAACCCCACCGACACCGCAATCTGAAGGCATGGCCCAAACAAAGCATGGATTCTTCAGTCTTACACAGCATTGTCGGTGCATCCACCATTAGCAGTTCTATGGCACTTGTGGTACTGTGACATGTCACCTTGACTTGGGTAAGAACCATCTAGCAGCTGAGTAGAGTTCTGGGTGTGTCTGTGGGTGATGGACATGTGGGCCAGCAAACTGACGGGGGAGACCACCCTGGACGTGAGTGGCACCAACCAATAGGCGTGTAGTTTGGACAGAATAAAAAGGGAAAGAAGGAAGAACTATTGCCCCATTTGTTCAGAGGAGCTCTCATCCTCACCATTGCCTTTGGATGTTGGTCTCCAGCAGAGACTCTTCGACCTTCGGACAGACTCACACAGCTGACTACAGTGGGTCCCCAGGTCTTCAAGCTTTAACTACTATTAGATCCCCTAGCTCTCCAGCACAGATGGCCTTGTTGGGTTCCTCTGCCTCTGATTCCACAGGTGGTCACTAGGGACTCCTCCCCTTCTGATCCTGTAAGCCTGCTGAATAAACCCCTTCCTCTAGTGAACCTGACTAATACAGTGCTACACTGAAAAGGTAGCAGATCCTAACCCCATCTCATCAGCTCCGTTGTCCCCAGCTCAGGCCCACCACCATTGTCTCTTGCCTACATTATTGCAATAGATTTTCCCATTTTTGACCTTCAGCCTGCCCCAAATACTCCCTAACTTTCCCACCTCAGAGTTCAACCCAAGTTCTTACAAAGCTTTAACACCTCCCCTCCTGGACACACACACCCACCGTGGCATCTCTGATCTCATCATGCTGTTTCTTTCTGTCCTCATGCAAAGGAACTTTGGTGCCCTCTCGGAACTGGTAAAAGAACAAACTTTCAACAGACTTCATTTAAAGACCTAAACTGGATTTTATTGGTGGGTCACAAATCAGGCAGCATCCTATCTAAAGATCTAGAAAGTGCGCTCAGAGAGCCCAGCAGGCAAGGTGTACTTTTTGACAGAAGAGACCAAGCAGAAACAGGGAACAAAAAGCTGACTGCTCATTTCCAAGTTACTTTCTTTATAGGGTTAAAACAGAGGCTATGCCCTTGTTATCCCAGCTAAGATTAACTGGGCCCCTTTTGTTTGGGTTGCTATGAATCTCTTGGGGTTGTTTTTTTGTTTTGAAAAAATAACCTGTTCAAAGTTTGGTCAGATCATATTGCACACAACACCAGTGACTCCATTTTTTTGTCTGGTCCGTTGGACCCAGGGCAGGAGCTCAGTCCAAAGCAATGGCTTCCCACAGATTTTACTTAATAGGCCCTTTGTACTTGCCATATCTCAAGTGTACCTACACGCCAGCCCATCAGCCCTTTCCCAAATGTCATCATCTCAGTGATTTCTTTATCGCTAAGGTCAACACCTACTCACCCATGCACACATACACACTTTCTATCCCTTCGCCCTGATTTATTTTTCTCCTCTGCAGTTCTCACAGTGTGTCTTATTTATCTCCTTTTTTGTCTGTCTCCAGGAATACCTGAGTTTGTCAGTTTTGTTCCCTACCATATCCCAGAAGAGTGTTCATTCATGCTCATTGAGTTAAATCTATTGATTGCTTGTGATGGCCTATTTCTTTCCCAGGAGACACCTGGTTACCTCACAAAGAGAACTGGGCAAGTCTGTCCACCAGGCCCCCAGATGTGCCCAAAGGTGCCTGAGGACTGGGTGGCTTCTGTCACACCAGAAAGCCCTGCTGTGAGGTGGGTAGGGGTTGAAATCTGGCTGGGAAAGGTCACTGTGGGCATTAGGGCCTTAAAAAGAGAAGAGCCATGGGGAAAGTGAATGCTGGGAGAACACAGCATTCCCAAGACACCAGAGGAAGAGGGGCTGAGGAAGGAGACAGAGAAAGATGACCAGAGAAAGATGACCAAAGAAAGAGTAGAACAAGAAAAACTCAGAGACAGGGACTTTGATGGAGGGGAGTGCCTTAGAGTGTCTTCTGCTCCAGGAGACTCCATATTGGTAGGAGCATGGGCTCAGCGTCCAGGAAAAAGCCAGAAGCCCAATGGGATGTAAATAAATGGAATGCAGATGACTTGCTCACCAAACTTGTTTTAAAAGGAGCAATTAGGCAAATAGGAGCAGGATACATGGAGGACTTTTTAAAGTTGGAAGAGGTCCTCTTATTTCTACCCAACAAGGAAGAGGCCGATGAGTAAGAAGAGGTTGAAGATATAGGGAAGGGAGGAGAGACTCTAAGGAGTATTCTCCCGAGGAGGCAGGAGGATTAGAAGGGCCAGTGTGTGGTCAGTTCAGTCTTAGCTCAGTGAGGAAATGGCTGTTCCTTGGAGGAGGGGACAGAGGGGAGTGGACAGGACAGAGAAGGTTGCAGGGGGAGGCAAGAAGTGGAGGAAGCTGGGTCATTACTGGGAGACAAGAAGGGCTTGAAGAAAGCATTGGGATTTGAAATTTCGGAGGGAAATTGGAGGAGGAGCTGACAAAGGCTGTGTGAGAGGTTTTGGCTATGACAACTGTGCAGTTGTGCGACCTGTACAGTGGGTAGGGTGGGAAAACCAGGAGACCCTAGCACAAGGTCAGGAGCCCAGCAGAGAACAGGGAAGTAAATTGGGGGTGGGCTCTTTACTTGGTAAGTGGAGAGAAGGCAAAGAACTCAAGGGACTTGAGAGAGCCTGGAATAGATTTCATGAGAGGCCATGGGACTGTGCCCCAATATTTCTGGAGACCTTCTTGTCTCCTTCCCTCTACCACCTACCTAGAGCTCTGGTGTTGTTATGGCTTGTATCTAGAGGTCTCCCCAAAGCCTCGTGCGGTCATAGGTGGGGAGTTTAGAAGGTGGCTGGTTAGGGTGTGTGAGTGTGGATTAAGGATGTGATGCTGGGTGTGGGTAGCACCAATTAATAGGTTTACAGCCTGGATAGAATATAGAGGGAGAGAAGGAAGGTTGCTTCAGCTGCTGATGCTTGCTGCTTTTTGCCTGCCCTGCCATGGACTATTTCTCCTCTGCCATGCCACCCTGCCTTGGACCCAGCCGACTACGCACTGAAACCTCTATAAACTTGAGCCAAAATAAACCCTTCCTCCTTTAACTTTAGATGTTGAGTATTTTGTCTCAGTAACAAGAAACGTAACTAAAACAGCTGAAGTATGGGCTCTATCTTGGACCATGGAGACAAAGGTCCCACCTAAAATGAGAAGGAAGACATTTGGGGTCTTTGAGGACTCCGTGAAGCCAGCTTACCTGCTCTGGACAGTCTGCCTCTGAGCTCTGAGAGTTACTAGGAGTTAACCCAGGGTCGCACACATGCCAGGCAAGTGCTATACCATGGAACTCCATCCTGTTTTTGTTTTCTTTTGGTTTTTAGAGACAGAGTCTTGCTGAATTGCCCACATTGGTCTCAAACTTCCAATTCTCCAGCCTCAGCCTCCTAAGAAGCTGCCATTGCAGGCATGCACAACCACACCTGGCCTGCTGAGACTTCTTTAACTGAAAAAAAAATGTAGAGTGCTTGAGATGCTGGTATTTTGGGTTTTCTGTTGGCAGAAGAACAAGTCCTAAACATTGCAGATGGTGTAGGAGGATGGCACAGATCTCAAAGAAGGAGCATTTTCTGGAGGAGGGTGGACATGTGTGTGCCTATAAACAGCAGTAAGAAGCAACAGGGCCGGGGATGTAGCTCAGTGGCGCCGTGCCTGCCTCACAAGTGCAAGGCCCTGAGTTTGATCCCCAGTACCAGAAAAAAAAAGCAACAAGAAGGCCAACAATGGCTTCCAGGCCCCAGGTAAGTTGGCTGGGCGAAGAACAACCTCCACTCAGAGGCTGTTACCTGTCATGGTCTCCGTTCAGGCATAAAGGAAGGGGAAAGCTTACCAAAGAGCTAGAGGCCATGGTGTCACTGGACGGAGGTTCTCTGGGGAGGTTCTTGCAGGTTCTTGGTATCCCAGAGAAAGAGCCAAGCAGGACACTCAGGAATCACAAGATCAGATTTAATAAACGCAAAGGTACCAAAGGTGCATTCCACAGCATGGGAGCAGGCCACCAACAAGTGCTCAAGGCCCCACAAGGTAGACGCTGGGTCTCTCAATTCTGGGGTTATAAAAGGATTCACAGTTGAAACTGACAGAAGTCGTGGCCCACGGGTCTGGAGGGGGAGTTCTTGACCCCACAAGGTTTTTCGAAGTGTCAGGATGTCCGAGGGTGGCAGGGTGGGGGGTAAGGGGGGTCAAAACCACAATGCAAATGAGGTTGGACCCAGGCCAGGGTCATATACTTTTGATTTTGCATATACCCTGGGGGAGTCTTTTTTTCGGGGGCAGGATGATCTTTATCTGTTGATTTTCTTATATTTTGACATAGTCATCCTTGCTCTGTCTGGTTTCTCAATTCTTTCCTTTTGCAGTACCAGCGATTGAACTCAGGACCTTGTGCTTTTGAGACAGGAGCAGCACCACTGAGCTAAATCCCTGGCTGGTTTCTCAATTCTTGCCCCATGGCTTTCTGTTATTTGTCCTTTACCTCCTACCTTAATTAGAGGGTCTTGTCAGTGGAACAGGTTTATTTTTCTCCTTGGTGCTGGGGATTGAAATCAGGGCCTTCATGCTGAACTACACTGCCAACATTTTTTATTTTATATTTTGAAAGAGAAACAATTTTTGGGGGGGGTACTGGGGATTGAACTCGGGACCTTGTGCTTATGAGGCAGGTGGTGAAACCACTGAGCTAAATCCCCAGCCCTTTATTTTATATTTTGAGACAGGGTCTTGCTAAGCTGCCCGGGATGGGCTCAAACTCACAACCCTCCTGTCTCAGCCTCCTAAAGAGCTGGGATTACAGATGTGTGTCACCACACCCAGCTGTGGGGACATGTTTCTGAAAGACAAAGCTGAAAAGCCCTGAGAGGGAGGCAGCAGCAGGAAGATGAACTGGGTGCTGCCAAGTGAGTCAGAGCACTGTGGGGCTGAGCACAAACAGGGTCTGTGGTTAGGACAGAGGTAAAAAATGAGAACCCAGAATCTAGCCAGAGTCCACATTTCCAGTGGAGCGTGGCCATTCTCCCTCGGACACTGTCAGGCCAGGGCAGATTCCAGGTCCCTCCCAAAGCTAACAGCAGAAGGGCTGGAAGCCAGCTCATGACCAGAGAGCAGCAGGAAGAGGAGTGGCCCAGAGCTGGGTGGCTGGAGGTGGGGACATCCACTCCTTCCCATGTATCCTGATTAAGTCCCTGGGTTCCTGTTTCTTTCCTCCACTATTTTAATCTTGTTTTTCTAAGGTAATTTCTAGGTCAACTTCAGAGGACTCTATTTACACCTCTATTTTTGAAGTGGAGCATGGAGGTCCTGGGCAAGTTTGTAGCTTCAAAGAGAAGATTTCTTAGGAATCATTTGGCCTGCTGGGGCTTCCATATGAAGCCAGCCAGAGGGAGGCTGCCTGTCCAGGGGTGGTGGGAGGGCAGCTCGGGACCAGACTAGAAAGGGGCAGCTATTTCAATCAAAGGCCCAGGAAATCAAATAACAACAAGTGCTGGGGAGGCTTGGAGCAGGGGACCCTGCTCCACTGTGGGAGTGCAGACTGGTGCAACCACCATGGAAATCAGTGTGGAGAGTCCTCAAGAAACTAAAACTAGAGGTTCCACTCAACCCAGCTTTTCCACAGCTTTTTAACACTGAAAGAGTTAAAAAATAAAGCATCATATTACAGTGACCCATGCATACCCATGTTTATAGCAGCACAACTCACATAGCTAAATCTTGGAAGCAGCCCATATGTCCACAATCAGATGAATGGATAGGGAAAATATGGTATTTACACACACAGTGGAGCACCACTCTGCCATAAAGGAGGATAAATGAGTCATTTGTAGGAAAATAAATGCACCTTGAGACCAGAATGTTAAGTGAAATAAATCAGATACATAAACTTAAATATTGCATGGTTTCTCTTACATGAGACACAAAAATATAAATAAAGAGCAAAAATTGCTTCCCCGGTGCTATGAGGTGAGGGGTTTCCTCCTCCAACATTCTTGCCATGATGTGCTGCACTGCCCCAAGCCCACAGTGATCATGGATGGAAACCTCTGCTGATGAATCTCAGGGGCTCTGCCACAGCCTGGAAAGCTACTAACACAGCCCTCTTGGTGCCCATGCTGTCTCTCCTGTTGCAGTGCCCTAGTCTGTCTTCCTCACTAGATGACAGCACGACTGAGCACTTAGGAGCTCCAGACTTGAATCCCAGCTGTGCCCGTTCTGGGTGTGGAAATCTGGGACTTCACTTCACCCCTCCATGATTCATGCTCCTCGTACGTAAAATCCCAGTGATCCTGACAGCAGAAAGAGGAAGAGCAGCACTGGTCACTGAGCACTCTCAGAGGATCACGTGTATCACTATGCTGAAGCTCTGCTGACTGTGCTGGCCACACAGCAGTGCTGTCCTGGGTGTTGCCACTGAATCAGTCCTCAGCCAGCTGCTCTGGGGCAGAGGCTGGCTCATTTGATCCCTTGCCTGTCTCCATGTTCTTCAGTCCTGTAGCCCCCTCCTGCTGTCATGTGCAGAAGCCCTCAGCATTGGCCCTGCACCACTGGTGACCCCAGTGCCCGCACCAGTGTCCTGCCCCTGAGGGTTCCCAACATCTGTGCCATGAACAAATCTGCTCTACAGTGCTGATGGTGCGTGGGAAAAGACAGGCCGAGTTTGAGACAAGGCCTAGAAGCAGACTGCCTGGCCCTGGGGCTGACTGTCCTGGGCAACAGAGGAGGAGCCAGGGAGGCCACAGAGATGTTAGCTATGGGCCTGGGGGCTAGGACCACGTCCACTTGGTCCGCTATATGGCCCTGGTCCTCGGTACTCAGCTGCACTGACTTCCGGGCCAGGATGCTCCATGGCTGGGACTGGGATGATGTGGAGATGCTGTCACACACCTCTCTGGTGACCGGGCTGGGGTGGCTCCCATTGTGAACTCAGTGGACAGAGGATCAGTGTGGCCTCTGCATATTCCTGGGATGCTCACAGCATGGGCGAGTCTAGGCTTCTACATGGCAGCCAAGGGAGCAGCATAGTGTCCCAGTCCACAGAACACGCAGCACACTGTCTCTCTTCACCTGGGCTCGCAGTCCTTCCAGCGACAACTCGACGGCTTCTTGATGGAAGCCCTTGCACACGGACATGGCAGGAGGTGAGCAGAGAGAACTGGCTTGCCATGGAGGACTGTGGGATAAAGTCGCAGCTGTACTCAACAACCCCACCTCACCCAGCCCCCACGTCTACCTGCACCCAGTTGGGAGGCTGTGGTCTGGAGTGCCTGGCTCCATACCAGCAGGAAGGCGGCAGTCTCCTGATTGTATTGCTTTCTCCTCACTGAGTCCATGACCTTTAGTCAGTTGAATCCCAACCTGGCCATAAGGCTCGGGATTGCTGTCTTTGTGGGTGTAGGGAGCAGCTCAGAAGGACTGGGGGGTGGGACACAGAACCACTGGTGCTGCAGCACTTCCTGTACTGTTGGCCACATCCTAGGGTTGGAGTTGAGGAGCTTCCTGATGGGGTCTTTGGCATCCAGGCAGATGGAGTAGGGGCAAGAGAACTTCCCAGAAAGGATCTTTTGGATTATCTGTGGTTTATCCCCATAAAAGGGGAGTTTGCCAGCCACCAATTTGTACATAATGACCCAAGAGCCTAAACATCCAGGAAAGGGCCTTCATACCTCCTGCCCAAGATCATCTCTGGGGCAGAATGTTTCAGCATGCCATGAACCACAGTCACCTCCTGCCCAGGGAGGAACCGGAACCCCAACCCAAAGTCACAGATCTTGGCATGGCCTTGGGTGTCGGTCAAAACATTGTCGAGTTTGAGGTCCCCATGTACAATTCCCCGGTCCTGACAAGAATGCCCAGCTCCCACCATATCTCGAAATATCCCCCTGGCCTCCTCCTCTGGCAGCCTGTGGTTTTCAGTCCTGCAGATGTGTTGTCAGGTTCCCACCCATCACATACTCTAGGACCAGGTGTACTTTGTCCTTAGCTTCGATGACCTCTGGTAGCTGTATGATATTAGGGTGGTGAAGGTCCTTCAGGATCCCCACCTCCAATGTAATGTAGGTTGCTGGAGCTTTTGCCTTCTCTAACTCCTTCACAGTGACCAGCATCCCTGTGCCACAATGTTCAGCCAGGAAGATCTTACCAAAGCCGGCTTGGGCAATGGGGTCAGCATGTCGTATTTTTCCTAGAGGCTGTGTCTGTGGGAGCTGGTCGTGAGGCGCAGCCAAGATGTTCCCTCACTACATTCGCCACCCACACTGCACATCTCAATGGAACCAAAAGCTCCGCTCTCCATATCACCAAATCAATCACCACATCACCAACAACACTCTCCGTCCAAATCCCAGGTCACCCACAAGAGATCGCTGGGATGAAAACCCCACCCGAGGCACGGCCTTAGCTAACTGCTTTGACATCACACGGGCTCCTGTAAAGTCACAGTACCCAATGGGCCTGGGCAGAGCTGGCCCAGCCCCCCAGGGCCACCTCGATCTTGCCCACAAGGTCCTTTTGTTTGTAATAGAAAAGGTTTCTTGTTTGTGTGGGTTATGGAGACTGACACGTAAGTTTTTAGAAATGAAAATCTGTAGGATCCTCCAGAATCCTTTTCCTTTCTGATCTGAGAATCTGTAATACCTTTTGTTTTTAGAGATCTCATGATGTCTACACTCAACATATCCAATTCCTCTTTTTAAAAATTGTTACTGGTCTCAAAGTGAAGCTACAAGTTCATTGACATTAGAATAATGTAATGTTCTGTTTATGAAACATGTCAAGGCAGATTAATGCCTATGAAACTGACAGGAAGATACCTATCATAATCACTTCCCCCCAAAGACAATTGATAGAGAAGTCCTATACAATTAGACAGGCCCTTGCCTTGCCTCCATTTTTTTTTTCCACAGAATGTTTTGTTTTGGAAATGTAAGTTTGTGCTGCTGGGCTCCTGCCCAGTGTATCAAAATGGTTCGTGACTGTTGGAACGGTGTGACCTTTCAGGAATGTTCTGTTAAGCTCTGCCCCCTCTCAGGAATGTTCTGTCACTAGGACCCTCTGCTTCAGGAATGTTCTGTAACTCCACCCCCCTGCTTCAGTGAGCCTGCTCACCTACCCTGTAGGTCCCTATATAAGGAGCCTCTCATTTCTGGTAGAGCACTCAGACTCCTCTGAGCCTGTCAGGGCTCGCTGGCATAATAAAGTTTGTGGGGGTTTTTCCACCTCTTCAACTGAAAATAAATAAATAATACCAAAATAAAAGATAGGTAACTGGATCTAGGAAAACAGATAATAAGAAATACAGAGATTGTTTTTTTGCTAAAGGGTAAAGGAGACCAAGAGAAGTGGGGAGGAGAGAAAGGGAATGAAAAAAGAATTAAGATGTGTCATATACGTGTACCAACTCCCCACAAGGAACGTAATTATTATGTACTGCAAACACGTACTAACAGAAATAGAAAAAAATTTAATTACTATTACTAATAAGTTACGAAGCAGGAGGGGAGAAAAAGAGCAGACAAGACTCTTCCCTAAGTGAAATACAGGAGCCAAGGCCGAGAAGAGAAGGACGAAAGGCTCCTGAGCGGCATGGCGGCGGGGGGGGGGGGGGGCAGACAGACAGCAGGTCACTTAATGAGGTTCACAGAGGGGAGTGGGACGAAGTCCACAGCCTGGTCACAGGAGCACGCAAAGGGCTGGGGGATTAACAACTGCAGTCCTGCTGCCGACACACACCCCTAAACTGCCAATGCCCCAACCAGGGTGAGGATTGCACAGAGACTGGGGCTGGGCCGAGGCGGCCTTGGCGGTGAGGTCTCAGTCTCCAGCTGGGAAAGAGGAGAGGAGGAGAAGGTAGCAGAGGCCGGCGTCAGACAGGGCCTGGCAGGCGTGGGAAGCCTGCAGCTACTGCCACCATCCTGAAATTCCCGTTGCTCCTCCCTCTGTGGGCCCAGATGAAGGCATTTAGGCATGCCGCCAGGCCCAGTGGCCCCCTGCACAGGCGTGGTACCAGCCCAGGCCCAAACAGCGAGGCTCATAGAGAAGGACACCGTCCCGGATCACAGTCCCCGTATTAGAATCACCTGGTGCACCACACGCAAAACCAAACAGAGCCTGATGCTCAGACATGCCCCAAGTGAGTAAGATCAGAGTCTCCGGGGGTGATGAGGAGGCACAGAAACTGTTAAACCCCTCCAGATGTTCCAGTGTGCAGCCAAGTTTCACAGCTGTGTGGCTTTGGGCAATTCACTCCAAGTGTGCTTGTTCCCCGGTGTGAAATGCAGCTACGCCCGCCCAAGTACGGACAACCCCATGGGATGTGCTCAGGCGGGGCCTGGGGCAGTAAATTCAGTAAAGGCTAGCTCCTACCACTCATGCTTTATGGCTATTGTTATTCATGAGTCAGCCTGTAAATCCAAGCCTGAAAACCCATGGTTCCCTCCTCTGATTCTTTTAGGATTTGCCAAATCTCATCCCCTTGAAGAGTTGAGCAATGTGTCAGGGTGAGGTTGGGTCAGATTCTGTGGTGCTGAAGGAAGGCCTGTCACAGACAGGTGTTTTTCCACACAGGACAGGGAAAGAGGGAAGATTAAGTCCTGCACAGGCTGATGGTTATATCTTAAAATGAGAAACCTTGCTTGGCACGGTGGCACTTTGAGAGGCTGAGGCAGGAGGATTGCAAGTTCAATCAAACCCAGCCTTGGCAACTTGGTGATTTAGTAAGACCTTGTCTCAAAATAAAAAATGACAGGGATGTAGCTGAGTCAAAGGCCCTAGGTTTAATCCCCAGTAACACAAAGAGAGAAAGAGGGAGATCTTTCTAGGAAATCATCTGCTTTTCTGGATTTAGTTTTTGCAACAATTTTATTGAGATATAACTTACTGTACAATCATACAATTCACTCATGTAACACATACAACTTAATGGATTTTAGTGGATTCATAGGGATTTTTTTTGTTTTGTTTTTCATAAGTCATTACCCAAGGGCCATCACCTGCTATCGCTGGTGTTCCTGACCCATCCTGGGAGAATGCTGTTAAGCCAGCACTTCACCTGCACTTGCTCATGGCCAGTGTAGATGGTTCCTCAAAATGTGGCTGAGTGTGACCTTGCTCAACGTTATTCTCAAGCTCCTGTTAGAGGTCATGTCAGAAAATGGAGTCACCAGCAGCACTGGGATCAGTGAGAAAAGCCAGGCCCTTGGCCTTGGGCCTCCCTCAGGCCCAGGGAGCACACAGAGCTCATCTAGGATTGTCCTGGGGGTGGGGTGCCAGCAGGGATGACCGACTGCCTAGGCCTGTCCTCACGAGGCTTGGCAAAGTGCTTCCCTTGTGCACAAGTTAGCAGGACAGGTTCCCCGCTTCCCGCTTCCCTAGGCTTGAAGCATCTAAGGCAGTGTTCGCCCTCCCCAGTTCCAGGATGGCAGGATGGTGACAGCTACGGGTGGCACTGTGGCCATTCAGGTGCTGGAGTCTCCACTCTGCCTTGTATCCCAAGCTCTCCCCATCCACCCATATGGAATCTCCTCCTCCTTTCATCTTAGTACTGGAGACGAATTTCCTCGGAGCACTGTCGCAGCCCACAGCTTTTAGGGTTTTAGCCAATTTCCTTCCCCATCACCATAGGTAGTTTTCAGGTGTGTGTGTGTGTGTGTGCACATTCACACGTGAACGACATAAACACATACTAAGATTTTATGCTTTGTAATCTCCAAACACAACTCTCAGGTCTTCACACCTCAAATACTGTTTTCTGAGCCCTGGATAAAGCCGGGGAAAGACAAAGAATTATGGGTAGTAAGGGAGGAAATTTCTGGTTCGTCAGAAATGAACCAGAGGGTTAAATTTGCTTTAAATGGCTGTTTCCCTAACTTTTGAAAAGGTAAGAAGCACCTGCTTTTAAATGCTCATCCCAAGAATCCATCGCCAGTACCCTAAATCGAACTGGCTGGAGACATCTGGGAAGAGGTCTGCAGGTGTCCCGAGTGACTCTGTGCAGGAAAGCTTTCCCCTTTTAAAAAGGGGGTGCCTCCCTACTGGAGACTCCTGTGGCTAGAAGGAGGAGTGGCAGAAGGGCCCCTAGACTGAGGTTTCCGGCACTCCTGAGAGGGTGAGGTGCAGGACAGCTTCCACTGGGCTGTAATGCTAATTTTACATGCACTCTTTTCTCTTCTGGATGAGACATAACTTGGTTTTCTTTATAAAAGAAGTTTTTAAATCTGCTTTGCTGAATGTCGTGCTAGGCACCAGATAGGTTCTGTAGAAGCTCTCACCTAGTTCTCCATACAACCCTGGAGAGTCCTGGACTCCACGCACAGATGGGGCCACTGAGTCAGACTCTTGCTCTAGTGATAACAGGATTAAAAGACAGTATGAATTCTCAAGCAAAAGCTGTGATCCAAAGGAACGAGAAGATAGGGCAGGTCTCCGGTGTGAGGAGCGGCTGGAGGGGCACGTGGTGGAGAGGATGGGATAGCCGCTCCCACAAGAGTGGAGACCAGCCTGGTGGGTGCCATGCTGGGCCAGGGTCCTATCCATCTCTACCTCAGCCTGGTTTCCAGCTCCAGAGGACTCCTCGCAACTTGGGGGGCAACTGGGTTCCTATAAGGCGAGTCTTCACGAACTGAGAGACAAGTTCAGTTGTATGAGGCTCTGCTGGCATCCAAGGTGACCACAGGTTTAGGCAATGGTGATTCTGGGTGTAGCTATGTTCCTGTACATCTCTTCTTCTGATATCCGTGATCTTGAAGGGTAACGAAATAGACTAGGTAAATTTAGGGCTAACAGACTTTGTTTTACCAACTTGCAGACATTCCCTAAGTGACTAATAGCCCTACAGGCAACGCAGGGAAGGATTTGACCCAGTTTCACAAAATGAAGGTCAAGACTTGATTCTGCTTTTAGTTACTTACTGTAACTGATCTGTAGGCCCCAGTGAATACTTGCTACTTTTAGCAAAAACCGCTTTTAAGTCCTGACTGCCTCGAAAGAAAACATAAATCACACTTCTAATGAGTAACAGGCTAAGGGCCCAAAAGTTTGTTGTCTGTCCCTGCGGTGCTCTCCATGTCACAACAATGTCACATGGGCCTGCTTTGTGCCAGTCCCACAGCGGCTGGCCATGCCAGAAGTACCTTGGGGCCAACAGTTCCTAGTGGGCAGTGCCTCAGAGTCACCCAGGGAGCTGGTTAAAAATGCAGACACCTGGGTCCCGTCCTCAGCTTCTAACAGTACATCTGAGAGGCGGCCCAGGAGTCTGCATTTGTTGAAGGACAGCCAGTGATTCTGCTGCAAGCACCTGGAGCGCTGCGCTGGGAAAACAAGAAGGAAAGGGAGAATATCCTGAGTGAGGAATAAGCCCTGGCCAGGGGAAGGGGGCCCCTCACATGGGGGCGAGGTGCTGACTACTTAGTGATTTCCTGTCCCTGTGGCCTCAGTCTGAATCGTTTCTACTCCTCTTTTGAGACCCAGAGTCCACGCCGCATGTCTGTGCTGATTTCATCCGAGGTTCCAGAGAGAAGGAGGCCCCCTCGAGAATGTCCTAAGCCTCTCCATCTGGGCACTGGTGCCTTTTCTTCATGCCACTGGCTCACACAATGGTTTTGGTTTCCTAAATCTCTATAGGTGACATAGTCACCTTGGGGTGAGCAGGAGCTGGACAGCCGGGAGCTGCAGGAGACCAGCTGCTGCGCAGAGCCCACTGGGCCTGAGAAGATGTCCAAACACTGGACAAACTGCTAGTGCAGCCGAGGTGACGGCCCCACACTCCCACATCCACACACAGCCAAGACCCAGCCCTGGAGAGAGGCCCTGACAGCCCCTTTTGTGATCTGCCCGTGCCTTGCCCAGTGTTAAGCATGTGTTGGACAAGAGAGGAGGCTGAGAGGTTGTGTGAAGCCTGTCCACTCAGGCTCGGTGCCGCTGAGCTAAATCCCTAGCCCTATTTTTACTCTTTTCTTTGAGACAAGGTCTTGCTAAATGTCCCAGGCTGGTCTTGAGCTTGCAATCATCCTGTCTCAGTCTCTGAAGTAGCTGGAATTAGATGAATGTGCCCCCTCACCTGGCTGGATAGTCACTTTCTCCAAATGTGTCCTGTACCTTCCCCACATCTGCTATCTTCTGAGATGTACCTGGAATCCCCTCCCGCTGTAATTTCTGCCTGATAGTACTCTCCTCACATGCCACAGCCTGAATCATGGTGGTAGAGTAATGGAGATAATGATCCCTTGTTATCCCTTCCTGCCACATTAAACTTCTGACTGGACATGTGACCATCTGCCCATAGACTACATTTCCCCACCTCCTTTGTAACCAGGCATGGCCAGATGTCCAAGTTCTGGCCAACAGGATGTGTGAGCTGCCTCTCTGCCCTGCCGTCACCCTTCGCACAGGCTGGAATGCCCGTAAGGCTCTCACCAGGCTCCAGCCACATGCAGGGGGACAACACCGAGAGTGGGTTAGAGCCAAGGACAAGAAAGGCACACTGGATCCCTGAGTGACTGTGAGTTGAGCTGTCCCATCAGCCTAAGTGCCATCTATATCTGCACTCTGCTATGCAGGGAGGCTGAGGCAGGAGGATTGCAAGTTTGAGGCTAGCCTGGACAATTTAGTGACTCAGTGAGATCCTGCCTCAGAATAAAAAATAAGAAGGGTTGGAATTGGAGCTCAGAGGTAATGCATTAGCCTGGTTTGTGCCAGACCACGATTTCAATTCCTAGTATTGAAAAAAAAATGACGTTGTATGAATCAATGTATTTGTGTTTGGGGGTCTCTGCACCCCAACTTATTAACTATTGTCTGCTATGTGAGGCATCCCCAAGAGCCCGGTCCATGGCCCTGCAGGGTGTGCCATGGAGGCAGTGCACACTCTCACACACACGAACAGCTGTGGCACAGTAGTGGATGGAGAGTGCTTCTATGGGACCCCAAGATTTCTGTGGCCAGAGCACACTGTGTTCGTCCTGGGATCCCCTAGATGGTCAGCACAGCGTCCTGACTGAAGGAATGAGCTAGACCTCGTTCCACCTGGATTCTCCTTTTAGCAGTGAAACAAAGACAGCAGCCAGAGTCAACACACAACACAGATACACAGAAACCAGAGGGAACATGGCTGACAAACGGGAGGCCTGGCGCGCAGGGCTGGGAACAGTGATTCTCCAAAGACAGGCACAATGGGCAACACAGCCTGGACACACAGATGGTTAATGCAGCCCCTGTCTTCACAGGGACCCCACGTCCCTCAGAAGGCCCCAGGAGAGAGGATCACACAGTCCCAGGACCGCATGACCTCCCCTGAGCACTGTCCACACAGCCAGGCCTGTAAATATAGTTTCTCAGAGGTCCTGAGGAGAGGGTACCAACATCATTCTACCAGGCCACCCCAGAAAAGTCTGGAAAGGAGAGTATTCCACAGGCCATCAGGGAAACAAGCAAAGGAGGTAGGGTCTGGGCCCAGGTGCTAGGTTTGAAACCCAGCTCAGCTACTTACCTGTTGTGCAACCTTGGACAAGTAGCTTAACCTCTCTGTACCTCCATTTCCTCACCTGTGAAACAGACATAACACTACCATCTCACGAGGTGGTTATAAGATGGTGCCGAAACACTGAGGCACTTAGAACAGTGCCTGACAAACAGCATGGGACACTCAATGGCGTCAGTACCATCATTATACTCACTGTCCTCACCCTCGGAGGGAGCACACGCCGCAGAACCCATGTGTAATCAATGAAGCAAACAAAACACCCAATTTCTAGATTTAAAATAATAATGACCTGCTGGGCAGCACCGGGGGTGAGCACCTGTAGTTCCAGCTACTTGGGCAGCCAAGGCAAGAGGATTATCAGACCCCAAGAATTCCAGCCCAGCACCCCATCTCTAAAAGCAAGTGAGAGGAAAAGTAAGCCGAGGCCAGAAGAGGTTGCATGGTCTGCCAGAGATGCATGGGAAAGTCAGGACCCAGACTCCCTCGGGTACCCTGGCTCCACACTGCCCTAATGGGGAGCACTGTGCCGGCGTGGACACTGCAGCCTTTGCCGGGGCTCACAGAGCTGAGGGCTGCCCTCCCGCTGCTGGAGTGGCTTCTCAGGGCCCACCTGCCCCGCACCGCAGCAGGAGGCACCAGGAAGGCATTGGAATGTTTGCTGATAAAAAGCGATGAAGACACAGGTGACGTTGTAAGCGAGTATTTATAAAGCAAGGGATGAGTGAGGAGGTGTCAGTGAGAGCACAGGGAAAGTGTGCCGAACACGTGCGATTCCTCTGTTGCCCAGGGCCGGCAGCAGCATGATGACGATCCAGCCAGGCCCAGGGCGTGTGAGCGTGTGTGTGTGTGTGTGTGTGTGTGCGCGCGCGCGTGGCACTGTGGGTGTGACACTAGGTGAGAACGTGTGAGCGTATGTGATAGAGACTCAGTCACAGGTGGTGGCCAGAAAGAGACCCAACGCCAAGGTGACATTCGGAGAGACAAGAAAGGATGGAGGGAGAAGACAGAAGGGAAGGGGAGAGCTGGGAAAACAGAAAGGAAGAGAAAACAAAGAAGCAGAGGCAGAGAGAGGAGGAGAGGACAAGCACAACCTCACAGTACCACAGAAGCTGGGACAATTTCACTATTTTCACAGTGCCTTCCCTGTCATCCCTGTAAAACTGCAGCTTCTTCCCAAGGAAGCTCCCTTTCAGGAATGTGCTGGAATGTGCTAGAATGTTCTGGTTGCTGGGTGCTGACCAGCATCTCCAGTCTCCAGTCCTGGCCAACTCCCATTCCTTCCTCCTCCTGATTTGACAGCACCCCCCTTCCCTGAGCTTCTTCCCCACTTCCGTGTTGAAGAAGAGATGTTGTCATGGCCACATGGTCACTGACCCAATGTGTCAGGCAGGTGGAGCCCTCAGGTTCAGCATACCCTTGCAGGGCCTCTGGGAAGAGGTCACATACCATTTCCATCCCCAGGTTGGACAGTCCTGAAAACCAAGGTCCAGAAACCCTGGGGTCCAAGGCCAAGGTTGCCCAGTATGAACAGGAGGCTTCTGTGTGCTCCAGGGACATCTACCCCTTTCCAGGGCCTGGCAGACACAGAAGTGACCTCAAATCACAGCTCCTAGTTGAACTTAAAAGAGCGCTGTCCCTGGAGAAGGCCAGCCACAGCTCTCTGGCCTGCTATTTCTAGCCCTTGGTCTACACTGCAGGCCTTCCAGAGCTTGGAGCTTGGCAGCTCCACGCTTCACCCTGTGAACTTGCTTCCCAGTCAGGCAGGCTGAGTTCTGCCACCACCCTAGTTTTGACTCCAGCACCAACTTGAGCCAAGCATGCTTGGGCCAGCACCCTCCTCACATCTGCTGTGGGTAAGGGAGCTTCCAGATTCCGGTCCCTTCCTGCCCAGGAAACCAAACCCTTAGCAGCACCAGCAGCACAGGCTAGAGAATCCCACCCAGCCCGGCCTGGACAGACCCACTCCAGCGGGGGAACCTGCACCTTCAGCAAGGTCTCCCAAGAGCTGCAGGCTCCCCTGGAAAAGCCAATTCCAAATCTAATTACAGCTGCAAACGTGCCACACAGGTGCCTGACAAAGCTTCCTGATGGAGGCCTTTCAACTGCTAATTCCTGGGCCTTCATACTTCATTGATCCTAACGGGTCAGTCCCAAGCCAATCACTGGTGAGGAGATGAGAGCACCACCACCGGCTTCCATGATCCAGATTCTTTCTCTGGAGTAGGAATATCCATATGCTTATGCCAAGGACAGTCACAGGATAGGAAAGAGGAAGGAGGGACAGGCGTTGGGAACAGCCACAGCCCCGGTGGCATCTCCATGACAGCTCCTCTCCCTGGTTCCCTGGCCTCTCTGGTCACTGTTTCTTGGTGTGCTCCTCCTCCGAAAGGACTGTGAGTCTTTATTTACCCAAGGGTCTTATAACAAGACTTCCGCTCTTACTCTGTACCCTCTCCCTGGCAGTCTCATTCCCCTGTGATTTAATTCATGCACATATCCAGAAGCCCAAATCTACACCTCCTGCTCTGACTTCCCTCGAGCCTTCATCCCAACCATACAAGTCCCGAGGGATCCTCAGACTCAGGGTGTCTACAGCGGAACCGACCTGTCCCTTCCCTTCCCAGCTGCCTTCAAGTTGTGCTCCTCTTGAGGCCTTGGCTTGGATTAATTGGATCTTCTTCCACTACTCCTTCTCCAGCACCAAATTCGTCCTCAAGCCCTGGACTCCAGCCTGAAATCTCAGGCTCCTCTCTTCTCCCCCATGCTCTCGGACACTGCGTGGGCTCAGGCTCATCACCCTCAAGGGTGTGGGAATATCACAGAGCCTCTTAACTGGATTCCTAGCTCCAGTCTGGAGCCTCAGTCCTTAGTACAGAGCCACCAGAACCATCTTTGCAAACCACAGGCAGGGGACGCCCCTCCTCCTCCACATATCCTGGCTTCTGAAAGCACCCACTGAGCCTCCCATGAGCAGGTCCTGCCTTCCTGCACCTTCACCCTGTCCCACCCCCCACTCACTCTGTAACAACACTGAACTTCCACAGGTTGTCGCCTCTCTGAGCCTTGGCGCATGCAATTTCTACTGCCCGGAACTGCCTGCTAATTTTCATTCTTTTATTTTATTTATTTTATTTTATTTTTGGTACTGGGGATCGAACTCGGGACCTTGCACTTGCAAGGCAGGTGGCGGAACCACTGAGCTAAATCCCTGGCCCTTTCATTCTTCTTTTAAAGCCCAGCTTAGTCCTCACCTCTCACCTCCTCCTGAAAGCCTTCCCAGATTTCCTCCTGAGAAAGTTTACCAGTTCCTCTCCTGTGAAACAGCTTCCTTCATTGACTCTAAACCTCCCTGAGCACTTACTATGTGCCAGGCACCAGGGTTCAATAAGGAGCAAGATAGGCGGTGTCCCTGTCCTGGGGCAGGGAGAGAGAGGACAAGAAATCAGGCATGAGACTGTCAAACAGAAGCAATTGTTGGACTGAGGGGAGGGCCTCAGGGAGGACTGAAGATAGGCAGGGGCTTGTCCCATGCAGATGAGAAAGGCATTGGGGCCAAGAGGCCAGCAAGCAGCAAGGCCTCAAGGTGGGAAGGGGCCTTTGGAAATGTCAGGCGTCGAGCCAGCCCTGAACACACTGCCCTTGTTGGGCTCCTCATACTGGTTCACCTGCCAGTTCCCCTACCAGGAAGAAGCCCTACAGGGCAGCCCCACTTCTGACTCACCTCTGCCTCTTACCTGGTTCAGGGCCAGCAGCTGGGAGCACAAGCAATTTCTGATGAAGAAAAACTAAGACCTGACATAGGTGTCAGGTGTAACCAGGAGGCTGTCTGTGAAAACTCTGGGATCCGCGGCACAAGTGGCCCCAGGCCACTCAAATCCCATTTGAGACTCTGCCCAGTGTCACACAGCAGCTCTCAGGGCTCACGGGGATGATCAGATAAAAGCAGCTGTGTGAAAATGGCCAGACTTTGCTCAGGACTTCCGGGAGGCCAAGCACTTAGGCGGGCAGCCCCTCCAGCCAAGGACAGCCAGCTCCACAGGGAGGTTGAAGCGGAATGAATCTGTACCCCACCACACCCCCACTCCGGCTCCACCTAGCTGGGCTCAGGAGGGACATGAGCCTCCAGGTCCTGGAGTATCTGCTGCAAGGGTCCTGCCGTTACCAGGGGACTCTCTCTGGAAGGTGGGGACACCGGCCAAAGCAATGACAAGATGGGAAATCTGGAGAATGGAGAACAAAAACTCTGGGTTATACAGGGCCCTGGAATAATAAATCAAGAAATGAGTCAGGCTGGGCATAGTGGTTCAAGCCTATAGTCCCAGCTACCCAGAAGGCTGAAGCAGGAGGATTTCAAATTCAAGGCCAGCCTGGGCAACTTAGCAAAACCTTGTCTCAAAATAAAAATTCAGAGAGGGCTGGAGAAGAGACTCAATGGTAACCACTTGCCTAATATTGGCCCAGTGTGAGGCCTTTAATTCAATCCCCAGGAGAGCAATACAAAGGGGAAAATAATGATTCAGAACCATGGAGGATAAGGGCACCCCAGTAAGGCCTGAATGTGGGCTGAATGTGCACTCCAGGGCTAAATGGGTTGGTTATTCCCAGTTCTCACACTTTCCACTGTAGCACTGGCTCCCGCGGGGGCAGCATGGCTTCCTGGTGACCCACAGTCCTCTGTCACCCGCACCTTTCCCTGAACTGGAAGTGGGTGGGACATGTGCCTTCCCCCACCAGACACCAGTGAGGGCATGAGGGGCCTTTGAGGGTGTGGGCGGCAGCCCGTGCCCAGGCCCCACAGATATGCACCTCCTATCTGTGTCGCTGGTGTAGAAAGGGAGGCCTTGGTAGCTGGGATTAAGGAACAAGGCTTTTACTCTTATGCTTGAGCACAAAGGGAAAAGCTATGGGGAACCAGAACCCCAGGTTGGCCCAACCAAAGGACAAAGGTGTAGAGCTGTTATGGCATCTATGAGGTGGTTGGGGCCCACGTTTCTCAACATCACCACAGGTAGACAGAGCGTAGGGTTGTGCCTGCACTGTTTCTCTTGCCTCTCTCATTACCATCTTGAGTTTCCACCTTGTGGTGTGATTTTTTGTGTGTTTGTTTTATTTTGAGACAGGGTCTGCCTGTGTCGTTCAGACTGGCCTTGAACTCACTATGTATCCCAGGCTGGTCTCAAACTCAAGAAGATCTTCCTGCCTCAGCCTCTCGAGTGGAGATCACAGCCATGCACCACCATGCCTAGCTTGTGACTTTTTTAATTTTTACTTTTATTAGTACCTGATAACTTTTTGTTGTTTTTTGAGACAAGGTCTCACTATGTAGTTTAGGCTGGCCTTAAACTCACTATGTAGCCCAAGCAACCATCCTCCCTCAGCCTCCTGAGTGCTGGGATTACAGATGTGCACCACCACACCCAGCTTTGCACTGGGTAATGATTACATTCTTCGTGGGGAGTTGGTACTGCACATAATGCATCGTCATTCTTTTATGTCCTCTTTCCCTCCCTTAACCCTCTACAGGCCTTCACATGTGTCCTTATGAGAGTGAAGCAGAGGGAGACATGACACACACCAAAGAGAAGATGATGTGGCCACAGAGGCACAGCCACAAGCCTAGGAATGCCACAGCCACTCGAGGCCGGAAGAGAGGGATTATCCATTAGAGCCTCCAGAGACAGCATAACCTGCTGTCTGTCAGCTTGCCTGTGGCCTCGAGATACTGATTTTGGACCTCTGGCCTCCAGAGCCACCAGAGAAGAAAAGCTGCCCCAGCATCGAATTCAGTAAGTGACCTCATGGATGCATCTCTATTTATTCATTCAACGAACATTAGTCAGGCAGTGGGGCAGGTGCTGAAACGCAGCCAGGAACAGGTCAGGCCCTGCCTGAGGAGCTGGAGCCGAAGTCCAGTCAGGTGACCATGGAAAGAAGAGACAGGAGGAGGCGGAGGAGAGGGTGGTTCCCTTCAGAGAGGCACAGGGCCTGAGTAAAGTGGCAGTGATTCCTTTGCAGGTTCCTGAGAGCAGACTCATGAGCACAGGCATTGTCTCCAGGGACAGCACAAAGCTGTCTGGCCCCGGGGAAGACCTCTCATGGGAAGCGTCCCCAGAGGGTAGCTTCTCACACTCACCCAGAGGCTGAGCACGTGGAATTTACACCAGACTTCAGGGTGAGCTCACGGCGTTGTCGGGTGACAGCTTGCCTCAGATGAGCCGAAACATGTTGGCTAGGGAGCCTCCCTCATGTCTGCTGGTCACAGCAGGGGCAGTGACCGCATGGAAACGCCCCGCGGAGCACATTCCAGAACAGACCACCCGGGCATTACCACGCACCTGAATCTGCAAAACATCTGCTGATCTTGGCCACAGAACAGACTCTGTCTGAAGTACCTGGAGGAAGGGCCAGGCAGGGCAGGAGGAGGAGGAGGGCTGAGTCTGGCCTCGGGGACCCCCAACCTTCAGGAGCTCCTGCGTCTGAGGCTTAACTAAATGAGACAACAGATGAAAATACACTTTCAAAAGCCTTAGGTACTAAACCAAGGGATGGTTTTGATCATTGGGATTATTCTCTGGACTCTGGAAGCAATGAACTCCACATTGTCTTTGCAAGGTACAAAACAAAATCTTCTAAATAGTGTTTTAGTAGCTTCATCTGTGTGTTGGCTGCCCACTCCACTGCCCCACCTTCAACCACCCCAAGCTTGCAGCTCCACGGCAGGGTTTAGAATGCAGTGTGTGTAAAGGATTAGCCCTACCCAGACAGAGGCTGGCCTTGGGTGTCCGGGACCACACAGCCTAGCAGTGTGATTTCAGGTAAGGGGAGAGAGGGATTGTGCCACAAGGTATCAGCTCCACCACTGGAAGGGCTGGAGGTGAAAGGCAGGTGGCCCACTGTATCTACCTGTCCAAGCCCAACAAAGACTGGACGCCAAGGCTCAGGCAAGCTTTGCAGGATGGGAATGCTGAGCTTGTCAAGAAACGTCGGCACTGCGCTGCTCATGGTGTCCCTGGGAGAGCACACCGGAAGCTTCACTCCAACACGCTGTCCCATGCCAGCACCCCAAGTGTAACAGCGTTCAGTAGATCCTATAAGTCCTTCTAGTGCCTTATCAAGCCTGAAGGTGGTGTTGGGCCCCCAAACTTACAGTTGGCATCAAAAGTAAGGGTGGCAGGGCCGGAGATTTAGCTCAGTGGTTCCCCCGTCTGCCTTGCAAGTGCAAGGACCCGAGTTTGATCCCCAGGACCAAAAAAACAACAAAAAAGTGAGGGTGGTCTGGGGGCTGCCTCCACACTCAGTGGGTTCAGAACCGTTTTTGAGCCATCAACTCCTTTGGCAATTGAGGGAAGCCAGTGGACTTTTGGATAATGTTCACAAATGCAGAAAGCAATATTCAAAGAAAACCAGTTATTAGGTCAAAACATCGGTGCCAAAATATATGCTTCTTTATTATTTCACTAACAAATTATAGAAGGAGATTTAATATCTGCCATAATTTTGAAGTAGGAACAAGCATAGCCAGTTATTTCAAGATATCCTCAACAACTACAAAGGGATGTGAGTTTCATGGACATTGACATCCCAGTAGTATATTCTGGAACCTACATTCATATACAAGGAGATCCTAAATTTCAGTTAAAAGTTATGCTCCCCACTTTATAGTCAAGGACCTTGAGATTCAGAGAGTTCAAGCAATGGTGCTAGGAACTGGTGGTGCAAGGAATTCAAATCCAGGTCCCTCTGACCTAAGGCAGAGGCCAACTCACCAAAATGGGCAGAATGGCCGTTTGCAAACCAGGATGGCCATGGAGGCACCACAGGTGACTCATGTTGTGTAGTCCCTGCATTCAGGCAGAAAGGACTGAACAGAGTGGGAAGAGCGATAACTTGGCACAAGGTTCTGGGATTAAGAGTCAAGGATGGGGCTGGGGATTTAGCTCAGTGGTTCTGTTGCCTGCCTCACAAGCACAAGGACCCGAGTTCCATCCCTGGTACCAAAAAAAAAAAGTCAAGGATGGCTGAGGCTGTGGGAAGTTCCGGCAGATGACCTGCACCGTGAGGTTGGTTTCTCTAAGGTCACCCTGCTGTGTGCACAGAGCACCTGCAGGTGCCCACCCACCTCAGTACCACCCTCAACACCAGGCCACATGGGCTTTGCTTTCCCCAAACAAAGACCCCACCCCCTAAGGTTTTTACTTGGAACAGACTCTGGATTCCAGAGTGGCTACTGGCAGAAAGGCTCATCCAGAGACCAGGACAGCCTGCAGCAGCAAAGGTAGGTGGGGAGGTGAAGGCTGGGAGAGAGGTGGGAAAAACCCCTTAAGACCGACAAGTAACAAGACAGGAGCAGGAACCCTGTAGCACCCGGGGCCACTGCACCCTATTCAGGAAAGGAAAATGTCATGTTCTTGAAAGAGTGGGGTGAAGCAAGAATAGCTAACATTTACTGAGAGTTTACTTGTGCCAGTCCCTTTTTTAAGCACTTCACCTGTATTAAAGGTACTCAGGAGGCTGAGGCAGGAGGATCAGTAATTTGAGGCCAGCCTGAGCTTCATAGTGAGACTCTGTCTCAAAAAAAATAAAAGATCAGATTTTCTTCCTTGACTGCAACAATCCTCTAATGCTGATATTATTATTAGCCTCATTTTCCAGATGAAAAACCTGAGACACAAATAGGTTAAGTCACTTATTCAGTCACCCAGTGACCGAGGGATAAAGGCAGGATTTGAATCCAGGTAGTCTGAATCCCAAACATGCTTATTTAATCTGCCACTCCCCTCTAATGGGCCTGTCCCTGTGCAGCAGATAATTCAACCAGTTATCGTAGATAGCAAAGGACAGAGATAAAGATGGCCATATCATTTTTGATTGTCAGATGTCAGCAAAGGTGACTTAGGACATCACAAGAGCCTATGCGCTGAAGTAAATCAGTAAATGCTTTTTGCTCTATCCTTGCTTCACCTCCCCGGAGCAGCTCACTGCAGGCCCAGTGCCGGCCCCACCCCCCCAGACTGGTGGCTCAGCCCAGCACCTGCTCCTCACCCTGCCATGCTCTGCGGCCTTGTGTGGTCCCTGACCCAACTGCTTGCCCCATTACAGATCCTGGCTCTGCGTCAACTGGCCCTCCAGCCCTGGACAGTCGCCAGAATCCAGTCCTCTGTTACCTTGAGGAGGTGAGGAGAGCAGATGCAGAGAAGCCAGCTGCACCTGGCCAAGGGCCCGATGGCCAGGAGTCAGATCTCCAAGGAGATAGCCAGAATCCAAGCATGTGACCCAGCCACCTGTGGATCACATCTTCTCTCCTCACAGATGGAGCAAAGGGAGTTTGAGCAGAGCACCACACCCCAGAAGAGGCCCACACCTGCCCTCGAAGGCAGCTCCTCTCCGGGCAGGATCAGGTGTGTCAGGCCAGCAGGACCCAAGGTCACCTCCAGTGCCCCACCAAGGCTTCATGCTTAGTGAGCACAGGCCAAGGCAGCCAGCAGGTGGCCCGGCAGAGCCAGTGAGGGGCTGTTCGTATTTCCACCCAGACCTCACATGGCCTCCTCCTCAACTGCAGGTGCAAGGAAGAGCCAGGGCTTCCTCAGAGGGCACCAGGCAGGCTGCTCCATGAGAGCACTTCTAGTCACCGCCCCAACCAACAGGGGCGCCCTGGGGACCCGTGCAACAGGGAGCCAGCGGGAGCAAGTCTGGGGTGACTGCGGGACTTCCGGTGCCTCAGCAGGCCCAGGGCAGGTCAGCATCAGCCATCACAGCCAACTGGGCTCCTCTCCTCCTTGTACTCATGAGGAAGATAGATTTCCAGAAAGCCCTGTAAAGCCCTCCAGGTACTTTCAATAAACTTCGTGGGGTACTGTGCAGGATATAATATCCTCTCATGTTTATTTTTTTATGAAGTCTGAGAGGCAGATGGAAGGAAACAAGTTCTGGAAGATGGGGTGACAAACCACCATCATACAGCAAGTGACGGGGCAGAAAAAATCCAACCAAGGCCTGCATGAGAAGTCCCGGCTCTCCCCACAGCACCAAGCCAACTCCCCACAGTGCTGACACCTCACAGGTAGCCCACTCCTCCATAAGAGGTTCCTGGTGTGCCCTGGAGCAGAAGCAGAGTTAGAACTGGATCTCTGGGGTCCTTCCTCCACTCCCTGTCAGCGGCTGGCCTTCTTACCTTCCCCAGCTCTCTGTCATGCCACGAACCTGCCCTCCTGGTAATTATTGCTACAGCCAACAAGTCAGGCCATCAGACACTCACCAGCATTTGGTCAGCACACACCCACCACCTGCAGGGCAAAGAACAGGTCAAATGAGAGGGTTTGGCAATCCTGTCACTGTTAGGATTATAAATGTATAATTCTCTGCACTTATCTCTAGCTTTTTTGTAGCGAAAGCATTCCACAAATAGGTCAGGCTGAGGGTGAGTCAGACAGAAGCCGTTCAGGTCAGCTTATGTCAAGGAAAGCCAGGTGGAGAGAGAGGTCCAAGCTAACCTATTCCCTGCGGCCAATTTGGTGGTCGCCACCTGGGATTTGGACAAGAGCTCTGCTTTGGGAAATTTTCATGCAACCTACCCAGAGGCACAGGCATATCACTTTGCAAGCTCACTGTATCTTCCTTTCCCTGTTTGCCTTTGCTACCGTTCCTTTCCTTCCTATCCTTCTTTCTCCTTTCCCCACAATGTCTAGCCATCTTCCTGGCACAGAAAGAAGCAAGCTGGTGCAACTGTGGCCTGGGATTGGGTGCCATTCTTCCCAGAAATCATAGGTGCAGAGGAAAGAGGGACTGGGGAGAGTTTGTAACCAGCTCATTGACATGTGGAACTGTCATTGTGTACCTGAGTATTGTCTTTACTTTCCTCCCACTGCTGCTTTCAAACTTGTCCCCTGGGCTCTCTCACCTCCAAATGGGACAACATCTTGAGAAGATCCCAAAACATTTTGGTCACTTTGAGATATTAACCAATGACCTTTAATTTCAGATATTAAAGAGTTCAAGGCCAAGATGAAAGAAAACTTAAATCCATCATCCAGTTCAAGGTTCACACTCTCTCTCTCCTTCATCTGTCACTCCCATCTTCTAGCCCTTTTTAGCCTCTTGTCTGACCCAGGATGCCAAGACCTGCACGGCGAAGGTCACAGTCCATCTCTTCCCTCCCTGCAGTTCTCTTCCTCCTCCCACATTCACCCACAGCTCCGGGCTCTCCAGGTTTGGGCAGGGGGAGGGATGGAAAGTAAAGGCTGCAGGTACCCTGGTAATAAGCTGATAGGTTTTTCTCCCCCTGTCCAGCTTAGAGTCACCAGGTTTAGCCAATAGAAAAGGGATGCCCAGATAGATTCCTTCCTTTTTCCTTCCCTTCTTCCTTCCTTCCCTTTTTTCTTTCTTTCAGAACTAAACAGAAGCCCTTCCACTGAACTATATGCCCAGCCTTCCCAGTTAAATCTGAATGTAAGGGAAACAATGAACAGTTTATTAGTCTAATATATATAGACTAATACTCGCAATATTTGAGCATCCTGTGTTTTATCTGGCAAGCTCTAGCATCTGAGGGCCTCTGGATCATGGAAGGCATATTCATTTCCTATGGCTGCTGGGACAAATTGCTTCCAGGTCAGAGGCTTCAAACAACTGTTTTCTTACAGCTCTGGAGGTCAGAACCCTAAAACGGGCTGGCAGGGCTGCACTCCCTCTGGAGGCACTAGAGGAAAGGCCCTCTCCTTGGGCTTCTTCAGCTTTTCCAACCACTTCCATCCTTGGCTCCTGAGCCCGCCCTCTATCTTCAAAGCCAGCAGCATAGCATCTTCTGTCATCTCTGGCTTTGGTTTCCATCCACATCTTTTCTCTAATAACAACCCTTCTGATCACACCGGGCCCACCTGGATAACCCAGCATAATTTCCTTATCTCAAGATTCTAAATCACATCTGCCAAGCCCCCTTTTCCAGGGAAAACAGCATTACCCAAGTTCCAGGGATTAGGATGTAGATGTCTTTGGGAGGCTGTTATTCAGCAAGAGTCTAAGGCACCCTCCTTTCCTGTCCCCCAAAGGGGCCTTTTGTAGGTCCTTAGGAAGCCATCTCGCTGGCGATCCCCATCGTACCCCAGTCCCTGACCCAAGCAACCTGGGTGATGCCATCAGCTAACTTCCTACAGTTTCTCAGCTCCTCTCGAATGGACACCCCAAAGAGGCTCTGTCTGCTGGGCTCTCATCTCCTCAGTAGGCAGAAATCTTGGGCTGGGGGCTTTGAAGACCCTCAAGCGACATCACAAGGTGTCCCGTTGCCTTGGACCCCAGGGACACGTTCTGGTCCTGGCCCAGCAACTGGGGAAGTGTATGCCACTCCCTACAAGCAGTTTAAAGCTCAGATCCTGGAGGTGGCCTACACATTCTTTCTCATTAGAGAAACCCTTAACTATCTGAGCAATCTTTGGTCATTTCTTAGATCTAGGCTGAAGGTGAGGTACTGTGCCAAGACTGGGAGCTGCGGGGCCAGTTTGGACACTTCATAGCAAGTTCTGCACGGATGATCTAGAACTTCTCTGAAGTGTGTGTGTGTGTGTGTGTGTGTGTGTGTGTGTGTGTGTTTTGGGGAGGGGTGTGGCAAGGGCAATCACCTATTGTTCTAAGCACTGGGTACCAGCCAGGCAACTGGAAAGTCTTGCCTATCTGGCTAGACAAAGAAAACAGTGATCAGAAATTAGGTTCACAACACAGTACACTTATGACTGACCCCACAGGCACTCGTGTTTTAACAGAGCAGAAGACAATGGTTGACTCAAATGTAAGAACCTCAGGTGAGAACATTCTCCATGTCTATGATAGGCCTTCCCAGGAGCCACAGCTGCAGCCTGTGTGGCATGCACCTTGCCTGGCCTCCCTGAACCCGGCATCAGCATTCTGCGGGGGCAGCTGGGCCCCAACACAGACGAAGAGCTGTTGATGCCGATTGGGAGGCAGCTGGAGTGGTGCCAGGAGGGCCCAGGGGCTTGGCTTGCCCACTCCGTGTTTTCAGGCTGCTAAATACCATAGACTGAGTGGCTGATAAACAGCGGAGAATTATTACCTGTGGCTCTGGAGGCTAGAAATCCAAGATCAGGGGCAAGTAGGTTCTGTCTCCAATGGCTGCCGATTTCTGGTCCATAGCTGGTGCCTTCTTGCTGTGTCCTCACACACTGAAGGGTGCGGGGGTTCCTGGAGCCTCCTTTGTAAGAGCACCAATTGCATCCCTGAGGACTGTGCCCCTGTGCGCTAACCACCTCCTAATACAGCATCACCTTGGGGTTGCGGGTGACACAAACTTTCAGGCCATAGCACGCCCTGCAGCTGGGCCATGGCCAGGTGGGCCTGGATGAGTGCAGAGGCGGCCTCCTGACCCAGGGAGAGTGTCACAGCCACAGTGCAGCAAGGTCTGCCGTGGGCACGGAGGCCAGAGCAGTGGCTGGAAGCCCGCTCATATCTCCAGAAGGCGGCTGCAGGGTTGTGTGGCACCTCTGGGCGTCCGTTCCTGTGAACTGATAAAAACTTTCTATAGTGTAGGCTTTTTATGAAGATTAAAGGAAGTGGTGTTTACACAGCACCTGGGACCTTACTGCACCCCAAAACTGTCATTTCCTTTATTTCCGCTTCTAAGAAGAATGTCAGCTTTGGGGTAGCTTTTCTGGGTGTCTACATGCAGAGAGACCAGGAGGAGTGGTTACCAGTTAGTCCCTGCATCACACTGATGCAGAGTCCTCTGGGACTAAGGACAGACCCATCATTAACTTAATCATTGGTCCTTCCCAGGTGTAACAAAATTCCTCTGGCTTCGTCTTTGGGTGTGCCTACTAGTTGTTATTCTGCAAGAACAGGTTCTTCAGCTTATAGAGATGGGGTGAGTCTGAGGTGAGCCTGTGAGGGAATCGCACCCCCTCCATACCCCACACGCATGCACACACACATGCACGCACGCATGCACGAATGCACCCATGCACACACATGAACTTCTTGGAGGCCAGGCAGGGGGAGTGCGAGCGGCAGTCTGCCACTCATCCCAGGATATCTGCACAAAGCACAGCATCATGGGAATCTCCACTCAGCCAAGGGAAACCATGTCAAACCAGCTCACAGCAGCCCTTCCTTTCGCTCATCACTCCCAGGCGCTAGACTAAGCTCTTCCAGAGCATCTTGCATTACTTCCCAGCAGCCCCATAAGGTTGGTTATTGTGCTGAATCTGCAGAGAGAAGCCGGGCGTCCAGCGATGCCAGCGTGGTGTCCACGCCAGCGCTGACTCCAGGCCCATACTGTGTGGCCTCTTTTCCTCTCTCAGGTGAGTGCTACTCAGCCATCCCCCTGCAAGCTGCCTGACCTGATATGAGTTTGCAGAAACCTTTAAGCTCAGTACTCTCTGCCCTCCTGCCGACGACCAGGGCTCTGCCAGGTCCTTATCCTGCACTCTGAGCACCCCAAGAAGGCAGAGGGAGATTCCACAGCACCCATCTGCTCTCCTCCACTGGCCCCTCGGGTGAGGGGGTGGCTTTACCCTTCGACCACAGCTTCGAGCTGAGGCTTTCCTTGGCTTCAGCAGGCAGCACGACAAGGGAGGATTTTGCATGGACAGCACAAGCTCCAAGGTCCCTCTCTTTGACTCGGGGACTCAGCAGACACAGCACCCAAGGGAGACTGAAGTTGGGGACCACAGCTGCCATCTGCCCTGTCCCTTAAGTCCCTGAAAGGCATCTCCCAGGGGCAGGCTACAGGCTCCTGCCTTCAGGGGAGCCAGACCTCAGTGCAGCTCCCTGGGAGACAGGTGTGAGGGAGGGAGGTGCTAATCCTGGCTTCTCCCCTGAACTGAGTACTACCCAGGCCTTCCCTGAATCAGCAGCCCTTCCTGGAGGCCTGGAGAAGGTGGCAGACACCACAGTAAGCTCCTGATAAGGATCAAATGCTGTCCCCCTGGCGTTTCCAGTCTGAAAGGAGGCCCGGAAGCTGAGTGTCCACCGTAACACCAGCAGCTCACACCACAGCAGTCCTGACCCCTTCCAGGCTGCTTCATAACTGCAGCCCAAGCCAGAAACGTCCATCAGCATTTGTTCCTCTGCCTCTGTGCCCCTTCTTCACCTGCCCAGGAAGCTTGTGTTGGTTGAATGAAGTCATGGGAATGAACGAGATCCTCACAGTGAACTGGGAGGTGGTCAGGGTTACACACTCACACTTACAGTAAGGAGGGAAGGGGATAATGGTTTTGGGGAACAGGGGTGCCAGATTTAGCAAATTCAAGTAAGTATAGGATTTCCAGCTAAATTTGAATTTCAGCAAAACAGTAAATGATTTGTTCAGGATAAGAATGTCTTGTGGCTATTTGGAATATAATTATATTTACAAATTCCTGCTACTTGGTAAGCTGAGGCAGGAGGATTGCAAGTTCAAGGCCAGCCTGGGCAACTTAGAGACTCTGTTTTAAAAAGTTTTAATACTTTAAAAGGGCGAGGGGAATATAGCTCAGTGGTAGAGCACTTGCCCAGCATGTACCAGGTCCTAGGTTCAATCCCCAGGACCGCAAAATATAAATATTAAAAATCCCTCATTGTTTATCTAAAATTCAAATTTAGCTGGGCATCCTGTACTGTTTGGCCACCTAGTTTGGGACCTAACATACATTAGATGTCATCTCTACATTCTTACATTTGCCCTCATCCAGCCCTGGGAGAGAGCAAATGTTAGGTGATATTTACCCCGTACAGGTGAGGGGAAAGATGCCTTGCTGGGTGGCCTGAATCGCCAACTGTGACGCCCTTCGGAAAAATTGGGTGGAACTGGAATGTGGAGCCGCTTCCTTTCCCTACTCTGAAGTGGGCCGGGGGATCCGGAGCAAGGGAAGGCTGGGCTTGGCCCTCCACTGGGGGGATCTGTACATCCTTGAGGCCAAGGAAGGCTGATGCCAGAGGAAGCTGCAGCTCCGACAGCCATAGCACAGGTGTGCGGGCCGGACCCAGAGCTCCCGTGAGTGGCACCAGGCCTGCAGGTGAGAGACAGCCCCGCATCTGCTTCCATGGCCCACAACTAGTGCCTTGTACCTAGGGGTCAAGGGTATCAGGTAGAACACCTGGACACTACACCCACAATAACAGCCTCAGTAGTAACAACAATATGCTGTTGGTCACAGGTGCCAGGCGTTGTGGTAATTCAATTTGTTTTGATTTTTTGTTTGTTTGTTTGTTTTGTTTTGTTTCTGAGACAGGGTCTCACCCTATAGTCCAGGCTAGCCTCAAACTCATGGCAATCCTCCTGCCTCAGCCTCCTGAGTGCTGGCATCATAAGCATGAACCAACATGCCCAACATTTTTAAAGGAAAATAAGAGAATAGTTTACTCTGAGGCAAATATGAGTAAACTGCGCCCAGGATTACAAACTCAAATTGCTTTTTTTTTTAAAAAAAAAATGTATTATTATATGTTTGCAATACATAGTGATTACATTCAGCTTGGGGTAATAACTCATTTTACATCCACTCTTTCTTGTAATCTTCACCACCACAATCAAACAATAATTTTATTACAATTACTCATGGCCACAATTTCGAGCATTACTTTATGTTGCTATTTCACTTAACATGAACAACAGTCCTATCAGGTAAGTACCATTATCGACGTTTCAGATGAGGATCAGAGACATAAAGAAGTGTGCCCCAGATCACAGCCAAGAGAAGTAAAAGCTAAATCTGCCTTATTCTGAGGCCGCACGCTTCCTGCTGCTCCACACGGCTCTGGGGAAGCCCGCAGAGGCTCATGGGGCTCCTACCAAGGCAGCTTGTCCCTGTGGGAGACAGGGAAGCAGGGCACACGACGCCAGTTCCAGCCAGCTCTCCCCTCCCTTCACCCAAATGTCAGTGTCAGAACACTTGTCACTTCCCCTGGGGCCAGGACTAAAGCTTCAAAATAAGCTGAGCCCCACAGTGCCACTGGTTTATAAATTCCCACGAGGACTGCCCTTTCGTTCCCCATCCAAGCCAGGGTTAGTGAGTGCCTGACTTGGCTCTGGCGCTCACCTTCCTGTTGAGGCCGCTTTCCAGCCCCAGGCCTCGCCACTGGTCGGTGGAGCCAGGAGACCCAAGCACTCCCTTCCCTGCAAATGAGAAACCAGTCTTCCCAAATCAATGTATGGCTTCATTAATTCCATTCAAAACTCTGCAGGACTGTTTGGTGAAACTACCCAAACTGGAAAGAATAAGCAAGAAATTTAAGGGAGACAATAATAATTGTTAATGACCAGTATGTCTTCGTTTTAACATTTATTAAAGTAAAATTGCAAGTAGAAGCAAGTCATAGGCAGACACATTAATAAAGTGGAATGAAGAGCCCAGAAATGTATCTCATACAAAGTACTTGACATACAATAAAAGATGCACCTTGAATCAAAGATGAAGTGATGAATTATTTAACAAACGGCTATAAGGAAATGGGGACTTGGAAAAATATGAATTTAAAATACCGTGTCGTGGTTCCGCCACCTGCCTCGAAAGCTCAAGGTCCCAAGTTCGATTCCTGATACAAAAAAAAACACACCATGTCACCACACACTTAAAAATCCTTCCTGCTGGAGATGTAGCTTAGTAGTAGAGTGCTTGGTGAGCATACACAAGGTCCTGGGTTCAATCCCCAGTGCTGCAAAAACCCAGACAAACAGAAACCATTCCAGATAATTGTTAAAATGTTAAAAAAATAATAATAATAAGCCAAAAAATCAGTGAGTTTTATATTACTTCTGGATAGGGAAAGCATAAAAGCAACAGGAAAAAGTCACAAAGGAAATGATTGCTTAATCAGGAAAAACTTAAAATTCTTATACAGCATCAGTAAATACAAATTTGTACACTTGTGCAATTAGCTTCTGATGAAACAGACAGAAGACATGAGGGACACACTCAAACCACATCCAAACTATAGCAACGAAAAATATGCATAAGGACTCCTCCCCCACGGTCTCCCAACTCCATTTTGTTACAGTTTGACACAAGTGACTCCATTTTGATTCTGACAACTTTCCCAACTGCCTCTTTATATCTTTGGGGCACTTTTTAATTTAATTACTTACCTTTGTTAAATTCATTTGTGTATTTCCTTTTATATTAGAGATGTCATACCAGTGTCATATAGTTTCTCATTTCTGTTTCAACTTTATTACTCAATATGAAAAGGCATTTTATAAAATCTATGTTTTCAAATCTATAAAATATTCCTTTGTATTTTCTCTTTGGTATCATGTCTTCACTTCAAGGCTAAAAATATTCACTTGTATTTTAGTATTTTATGAGTTTTCATATTTGAATATTTTATTATCTCCTATTTATTTTCACATAAGGAATAAGGATCCAGCTTTATAGTTTGTGTATTAACAGTTGATTCAGAGACTTGAAAAATTCCCTTTATCATACATATGAGCTAACTTCTGATATTTATTTAAATTCACTCACATTCTCAGCTGCGTCTTTCTAAATCGTCTTGTTCCATTGACCTGTCTGTTTCTGTATTAGTTTCGGACACACTTGGTACCTATTACTTAATTTTATTTATTTATTTGGGGGGGGTACTAGGGATCGAACTCAGGACCTTGTGCTTGCAAGGCAGGCACCGGAACCACTGAGCTAAATCCCCAGGCCCCTATTACTTAATTTTCAAAATGCAGGAGAGCGAGTACTTTCTTTTCACTTGTGTCTTCCAGAACAGTCTTGCCCCTTCTCACATGCAGTTTGAGAATTCATTTGGAATCCCACAGGATTTATAAGTCAGTTTGAGCCTGTAGCTCTTGTTAATACTGTATCCTCCCATCCAATGACATGGTTTGTTTCTCCATGAATTCAAGTCTTAGCTCTCTCAGGATGGTTTCATAAACATTTTATTTGGTTTTTGATTATATGTATGTCTAACTATTTTCTTTTGTTGATGCTATTGTGATAGAATATGCTTTCCTTTATATTTTCTAACTGGGTATTGATGTAAAAGAATTGAATGTTTATATGTTTTCATACCTGTATACTCTCCTGAACACCATTATTTCCAAAAGTTTTTTTTTTCTTTCTTTCTTTTTTTTTTTTTGATACCAGGGGTTGAACTCAGGACCTTGCACTTGCTGAAGCAGGTGGCAGAACCACCAAGCTAAATCCCTGGCCCTGTATTTTTCTTTTTTTATAATTCACTTTGTAGGAAAAGATAACATCATCAAATGAAGATAACCTTGTCTTCTCTCTAATATTTAGATACCTTGTTTAATAATCTTACTCCTTATATTAACTAGTGCCTTCAGATAATGATAATGGTGATGTTTGTCTTTCTCTGACTTTAATATGAGTCATGCTATAGGTTTTCATATGACTTTTCAGTATCAAAATGATCATGGGGTTTTCATATAAGGTTGATTATATGAATAGGCTTCCTAACGTTTTTTGTCTCTGCATTCTTAAAATTAATTTAACCTTGTTATAGTACATTCTTAAAGTACATTGAGGGCATTACTTACTTACACATTTTTAAAGTACGTTAATGGATTTTATTTTATTTTATTTTTCTTTCTGTTTTGTTGTTGTTCTTTTCTTTTCTTTTCTATTTTTTGTACTGGGGATTGAAACCAGGGCCTTAGCATTGAGCTGTATCCTTCACCCTTTTATAAATTTTTTAATTTCAGGGCTTCACTAAGTCACTAAGTTGTCCAAGCAGGGCTGAAGCTTGCAATCCTCCTGCCTCAGCTTCCCAGGGTGCTGGGATTACAGGTATGCACAAGAATATCCATCCAGCTTTCCTTTATTTTTTATAATAACTACATGTTATTTTTATGATAAATTATTTTAAATATATACCACCAAAGGAGACTGATAAAGACATATTTGCAGTTTTCACTGGAAAGGGAAATGAGACATGAGCTCTACATTCTCTATCCCCTGGTGAATCTCTTCAGGCATCAGCACTTTCCCCTTGTGGTCTGTGCCCCAACCCTGATGATCTAAAACTGAAAAATCCATATTTACAGAAAATAGAATTACATTTGACTATGCTTCAAACTCAGGACTTCTCAGATCATAAAAAGCCAGAGCAAACTAATCTCAGGACACAACGAACAGGAAATCCTATGGCTACTAAGGGGCAAGATGGCGTTGACTATTTGCTCTGAACACTGTTTTGCAGTCAGGCATTGCTTCTCGGTCTTTTGGCTAAGATCAAGTGTAAACTACAGTCAGGTATAAACCATGTCTTTGCTATTACAAAAGCAAGCAATTTGTTTGAGGATCTCAGTAAAACTAGGAAGTGCCACTTCTATAGAAAATCCCCATCAGAGAGTGAGTGGGACAAGAGGGACTGTAAACAGTCGTAGCTACACACAGCAGACCTGGGCCCTCACACATGCACCCAGACGGAGGTATTGACATCTTTCTTCCAAAGTTTCTGAAGCATGCATACATTTCAACTTCCTTGAGATGTTTTTCTTTTTAAATGCTTGAGCTATGAGTCATTTAAAAAAAAACTTTTTGGATTTCTTTTATCCAGATGATCAAGTTAGCCTTCAACTGAAGGCAGAGGCAAGGGTTGGACTGGGAGGCACTCAGACTTCTGAAGATATTTTATTGGCCCACTATGTGACTGCACCAATAGTTAAAAAAGAAAAACTAACCACTCAGCAAAAGAATCCATTCTTCTTTCCATCCTTAAAGGACGTCAAAACTTGTCAGTCTTTTGCCATTGGTTTAGCTGCAAAGATACAACAGGTGCTGCGAGTGGTGGCGCACGCCTGAAATCCCAGAGCTCAGGGGCTGAGGCAAGAGGATCGCCAAGAATTGAAGGCCAGCCTGGGCTATATAGTGAGACCCTGTCTCAAACAAGAAGAAGGAGAAGGAGAAGGAGAAGAGGAGGAAGAGGAAGAGGAAGAAAAGATACGACACAGTTTTTTCTTTCCAAGGAACTCACACTCTAAGAGAAAGAGACTTTAAAACACAATTACACTGATATAGGATCTATAGAAAGATTTGCAAAAGGTGGAAGGTTCCCTACCTGGCAGCTTCCCAGAGGAGCTGGTGCCCAGGCTGGAAGGACACACTGAGGCTGCCAGGCCAGGAAGACTGGTAAGAAGCCAGGACCCCACCCCCGGGGGAACGGCAGCCACTGTGCATCCTTGAATCTAAGACACCATGTGGCATAAGACTCGCCATGGGTTTCTCAGCAATTTAGCCCAACAGTGGCACAACCCTGAAAATGATCCTCCCTATGTTCGCATTCCAAGCACCTCAATCTTCTTACACTACTCCGGACCCTGTTAAAATTGCATGTTCTTTTTAAAAATGTCACATTTCTAAGATAGTTTTATGTTCACACCAAAAGTGAGAGGAAGGTATACAGACTTCCCTTATCTCTCCACACATGCATGGCTTCACTGGAGTCATATATTTGTCTCCACTGATGACCCTACACTGACAGCCTTATTACTCAAAGTGTTTAGTTTAGAATAGAGGTGTCCCCCCGACCCCGGTTTTATACATCCTGTGGGTCTGGACAAATGTACAGTGACATGTAGCCACCATGATAGTGTCACACGGAGTAGTTCACTGCCCTAAAAATCTTCTGGGCTCAACTGTCAACAGAATCCATTTATATACACATTAGTAGATCACTTTCTTCTTTAGAATCAAAACCAACCTTTAAGTCCAAGCCTGATTGATATTTAGCATCTGAAAATCCTTAGGAATAACATTTGGCCTTCTGCAGCTATTGAAAGCAACCACAGTGACATACTGTTCTCATAGCCAGGACTTATGCACCCGACCTCAGCAACACTTTCAAAATTGACCAAAGAGTTCAAGGCCTGGGGAGGAAACCTAGGTTTGTCTGTGTTTTGCATTTCCTCTGGAAAGTCTCTTCTTTCGTTTGAACTCAAAGAAATTCCTTTTTTTCTTCAGTGCCACATTATGGCAATAAAATGACTTCTTAAAGTCAACCAGAAGCTTTTGGCAAACTCTCCAAACTTTACAAATTCTGAAAATTCTAGGATCTAGATCTATCCTAAGATTTGGCCATTTCTACTGCAGTCAATTCCATTGTGTGACACACGCAAGCCCATTTCTGAAATTTCATTTTATGCCACACCATTGCGTGACCTTTCTGAAGACATTAAGTAGTAATTAAGATTCAAAATTTAAGTTACAGTTACTAATTCAAGGTGTCATCTAAGCAAAGGACTCAGAGAGGTGAGATGGACTAAGCAGACAATGCCAAGTCAAGTCCTCCTGCAGACAGAGCTGTTGGCAAGTTCCTGTCATTAGGAGTGAAAGACCCAGCCAGGAACTGACAACTAACTGCGCTAAGTGCACTTCTGTGTGGCCCACGAGCCAAGGGTGAGTTTTCCTTTTTCAGATGGTTGAATAAAATTTGAAAGAGAAATTTCATGAAACTCTAATTTCAGGGTCTATAGATAAAGTTGTATCAAGACACATGATGTAGTCCAATTTTAGAAATAATAAAAGTATGAAAAACTACAATGTCTTTGATGGAACTCAGGAAATCAGAAATATCTGCTCTGCTCCCATGCTTAGACAGAAGGGATAAGGAGAGACGGAAAGAAGCTAGAGAAGGACAAAGATCAGGGAGGAGTTCACTTGCTGATGTCTTTCTTAAACGTTTAGGATGGAGATGCCTGAGTGTGTTTGTGTGAGAGTCAGGAGAGAAAAGAGGCCTCCTACAGTTTACACCTGAGGGAGCCAAGCATGTAAAGAGGTTAAGTATCTCCAGCAAACTCTTTCTTTTTTTTTTTTTTTCTGGTACCAGAGATTGAACCCGGGTCCTTACGCTTGCGAGGCAGGCAGTGGAACCACTGAGCTAAATCTCCAGCCCATCCAGCAAGCTCCTAAGTCCCCATTTTGTAGATGAAGGAACCAAGGCCAAATAATCCATGCAAGTTCACATGGCTCATAACCCGGCAGAACCAACTCTTTGATCCAGGTCAGTGTGACTCCAGGCCCATGTTCCTAACTACTAAGCCGCCTAAGTTCCTAGTTCCCAGGTAGATTAGCACAGTGTATTAGTCGGGATCCTCCAGGGGAGCAGCACCAGTAGAGTGTGTGTACAAGAGGGGGTTGGTTAGACTGGCTTACAGGATCAGAGGATGGAGGCTACAGAGGTGGGGAACTAGTAGATGCTCAGTCCAAGAAGCTGGAAGCAGCCCCAGTCTGAGGCTGACGCCTGGAAGCTCCCTGAGAGTCGCTGGTGTGAGTCAGCATTGAAGGGCTGAGGAAGCTGGACTCTAATGTCTACAGGTAATGGCAGTGGCAAGAAATGCACCTGCTCAAGTCGAGCTAGCATGCCCATGTGCTTCCCCTTCCTTCTGTTTTTTTGTCCCATCTGGGCCCCAGCCTATTGGACACACCTTTTACCTTCATGATGGGTCTTCCCCACCTTAGTTCACTGATCCGTATGTATGCCAGTCATCTGTGAAACTCCATCACAGACACACCCAGAAGTGTACTTTACTGATTCCTTAGGCATCTCTACGCCGTCTAACTGACAGCCAAGATCAACCATCATTCACACAGAGACCCCCAGTTCCCACAAGTTAGTGTTGGAGTAAGAAGTCTTGCTATATCTAGTCAAAGCTCTGTTTATATGTGATGCTGCTTCCCTGTTAAAAGCCATATTCCCAATTTCTATAGACAAATTTGTACTGATTTTTATAGAGAGGGTTCAAACTCTTTCCTGTGAAATTTTTCCCTTGGAAAAGTCAGATGATATCAACTATTCTTTCATCATTTTTATGAAAATGTATAAAAACTCAGAATGTTAAGACCAATGGTATCTCCCTCGTGTAATAAAAGAAAAACTGAGACAGAATGAAAAGAAACTCGGAGAGCTGGCTGGGGTTTGTGAGAATGTCAAGAACATCCATGAAAGGCCAAATGAACAAAGAGAAAGGGGGACGCTGGGGTGTGTGAGCTTATCCACTGTGGCCTCCTGGGCTACCACAGTGGCCAGTGAGCCCTGGAGTATGACAGCAAAATAAAGCCGAAGCAGGGTTACTGTGGCCTGGCTTCTCCTCAAAGAAGGATGGTTTGCTTCCCATCCCCTCCAGCTGGCTGGTGGCAGGTGGCAGCCTGAGTCACACGGAAGGGACTCGGCTGTCTGGGGTTACACTTCCTCCTCCCCACAACAGAGGCCCTCTGCCAAGCGAATGTGTCTGCAAATGTCTCCACCTACAACTTGCAAAGAACCCCCAGGTGTGTGTCTGGGATGACTGGCCAAAGCTGAAGCGACCATTTCTTCACTTGGTAGATAACAGGGGGTGTAAGGGGGACACACAATGGCACTGACATGAGACACCCTAAGTCAGGATGAAAGAGAGGAAGCAGTTCCACACGGACAGATCTTGTGATAATTGCAGCTCAAAAATAAAACAAGTCCCTCCTCACATGGTGTCTCACACCTCCAGCTAATGCTGTGACTGCTCTGCAAAGGGAAGTTGGCACAAGCCACTGAAAGAGCACGTCTCACTCCTGCAAGGCCTCCACTCTGGGAGCCAGGAGTGCAGCTGGACCATGCATGTGCCATGGGGATCTACATCTGCAGTACTCTGGTCTGTCCCTTTCTCTCTCTAAGCAGGGGTTAAAGGGTAAGTGGGACTTCAGAGAGGTCACAGGGCAGCCACAGTAGGGGGAGAAACAACCGGAGGATGAACGAGCTCTAACCTAAAATCTTTCCAGTTGTTCTCCTCCCCCACCTGTGAGTGTTAAGTGGTTCAGTCTCAAGGTCCAACAGAAGTCTAGAACTGCACTGCAGTAAATAAAGTTGGACTAAGCCATTGCATAAAAGATAGCTTGAGTTTCTAGAAAAAGAATAAGCACTTTTAATTTTGTATAGGCAGTAAAACCTTGTGGAAGGGAAGCTCCACACAAAGCCCTCCCTGCCCTAAATGACCAGGTGCTGTGGCTGGGCGTGGCTGAGTGAGGAGATCCACTCAGCCCCACCTGCATATCAGCTTGTGCAGGTGGGGAGGAGCTGTTAATAAATTGTGATATCCTGGCTCACCGGACTATTAAATCAGAATCTCAGCAGTAAAGCCTGGGCACTGAGTAGTTTCACACAACCATCCCCTCCCACACACACCCAAGCTGTGCAGCCAGAGCTACCTAAAAGGTAGCTCTGAGGGAGAAGTCTTATGCAAATTGGGGTGCCCATAGCAACCACCGAATACAATATTCAGACACAAAATATGTGTCAGTATCCCCAAGCCACAGGCCCCAACTATGAGATGATGTTCCAGGAGTATGGCTGGCTTTACACTGCTTTCTCTCCACCTCCCCAAGCTGCTGCAGGGAGTGGATGTGCAAGTTACGTTGCTCTTTGGAAGCAAACACTTCCTACTGGGACCGTCCATCAAGGTCCCCACCCCTGGCCAGTCTAATCCTCCCTCCCAGGAACCTGACTCAGCATAGATTAACACAGGAGCAGAAAGCGGCCCAAGCTGAATTACGCTGATATCAGCCCAGGCAGGACTAACCAGGAGTCCTGGAGCTGCTCTGATGCCTAAGTCCCGGATGTTCAGCCCTTCCTTCAAGTCTGAGCTGGCAAGGATTCAAAAGACCCCTCTTTGCTTTAATTAGCCAGCATTAGCTTCTATTGCTTGCAATCAAAGAACTTGAATTTATTGATCCAAGAAGATTAAGTTTTGCTCTGGTGAATAGCCCCAAACCTCAGTGGCTTAAAACAAGAAGACTGGTTTCTTGCTTATGCTATATAGCCATCTACTGGGACCCACTGGGACCCAGCTGTCTGTCATCCACTGGAGGAGCTCCCAGCTGATGGAACAGCCATCCCTGGAATAGCATCAGTCCCTGTGGCAAGAAAAAGAGCCAGGCAGAAGGGCCGGGGGAGTCTCACTACACCCTTTAAATGCTCCAGCCCCACAGAGTACATTCCAGTGTTCCCAGTTTACCAGCCAGAACCCAGCAGTCTTCCCACTGTCCAGCCCAACTGCAGAGTGCAACCTCAAAGTGCAAGATGTGCCCAGTAGCACAACTGGTCTTCAGCTACTTTAGGATAACAATGATTTGAGTGTACTGAAGACAATCAGTTACAGTATAGTCTCAGTAAGATTTTGCAGGCTAGCTTGGAAACCTAACCACTATTCCAAACAGCGTTCTTACAGGAAAATAAGTGCCAAGTTTCAAGCTGCTGATTTATAAAATAAGTTGGAACACAATCTGTTAGTAAGTTCATATACTTAAAATATTATTTTAGAAACATAGCCCCAGAATTTGACAGGCTGAATTGAATTATTCAACCATAGCCAGGAAAACCAGGGCCAGCTACATGTTTTGCAGGGTCCAGTGTTTGGAATCTCATGTTCAAAAAGCAGGAGAGAAGAGCAATTAAATGCTGGGGACGGTAGCCCAGTGGTAGAGTGCTTACCTAGGAAAAAAAAGCCATTAAAAATGCATTAAAATATAAAGTTTTTTTTCTTCCAATCTCTCTCTCTCTCTCTCTCTCTCTCTCTCTCTCTCTCTGTCATGATTTTTTCTTTACCATTAAATAAGCTGTTCTCAATAGAGGGAAAGTAAAACTTAAAAATTGTTAGCTAGAGTGTTACTCTTCATTTTTACATTGTATAATGCCAGCTTCAAATGTGAATATGAGAGTTTTTGTTTGGTTGGTTAATTTTTGTTTGTCTTGTTTTGTTTTTATTTTTGCAGTACAGGGAATTACAGCCAGGGCCTTCACACTGAGCTACATCCCCAGCCATGTTTAGGGTCTCCCTAAGTTACTCAGGTAGGGTTCAAAATTGTGATCCTCCTGCCTCAGTCTCCTAGATTACAGGGATTGCTGCGATTACAGGCCTGTGCCACCAGGCCTGCTTTCAAACATAAAAGCATTTTATACACTTTGCATTTCAGATTTGCTATATGCATACGTCTTTTATTCTTAACAGAACAGTGGAAATGCTACACAAAACTAGGTTAACTCATTTTATTTCACATCTTAATTCAAGGCAGACAACTAACGCCCTACCTTTAGCTTACTGACCAGTGAGCGCAGACAGAAAGGAAGGGCAGTATGATTTCCCTATCTGTCCCATCCCTTCTGTGTCTTCATTTTCAATGTTAAGTCATTGGCTGATACAGGGAAGGAACAAGAGTAAGAGAGGACAGGATAGGGTTCCAGTTTCCTCCTTCCTTCTGTGTTCAAAGCCAGGTCTATCTTGGACACAACAAACACTCAGCCTTTCAGACTGTCTGAAGCCCTACTTCCTTGAGTGTTATTGCAGTTTGGATGGCAAGTGTCCCCTCAAAGCCTCATGTTTTCAGAGGTGGGGCTTTGGAGGTGACTGGATCATGGGGCATGATAGCTGACTTGCTGTTTGAAGGTGGGGCTTGGTTGGAGGTGGATCACTGCGGGTGTGACCCAAGGATGTACCTCCCTCCCTGGTTCCTTGCTGCTTCCTGACCTCCATGATGTGAGCAGCTTTCGTCCACTAGACCTTTCCACCGTGCTCTTCCTGCCTTGGAGCCAGCTGACTATGGACTGAATCCTCAAAAACTGTGAACCAAACTAAACCTCTCTTCTCCTCCTTTAAGTTGTGGGCATTGGATATTGTGTTCCAGTAATGGGAAGGTGATGAAGACAGGTATACACACAACACACTTTCCTTTGACCTGCTTTGAGTGCTATTGTACTCCCCATACGTGGCCCACTGGAAGGAAGTCTGTTCCTGGGCATCATGAGCACCCCCTGCATTCACAGAGGGAAGGGCTGTCATTGAACACTCACACTATATGCACCTCCTTCATGTGCGTGCTCTGTAAGCCTGCTGGACTTTAGTCCCAAACAGATATTCAAAGAAAAATTTCTTAAGGATTTTGAGTTGATGACAGCAGAGCATTAAACCAAACACAGGCCCCTTCTCAGGCTCTCTGTGGTTACACAGCACACTCCCAAGAGGACAACCATATCCCCTCACCTTTAATCCTTTCACAAAATCAACCCATTTCATAGTTACAATTTGGAGTACACTGTACTGAGAGGTAGGAAGAGGGCTCGAGCATGGGGCTGCTGTTATTCATTCACTCTACAGGTATTTATTGAGCACCTACCATTTGTCACATGGTGTTTTAGTGCTGGAGATAAAACAGTAAACAAAAAGCCCTGGCCTCATGAAGTTTACTGTCTGCTAGGAAAGGGAGAGAATAAACAAAACATGTAATAAAATATATAGTATGTAAGATGGTGCTAAGTGCCAAGGAAGAAAACATACAGCAGGGAAGGAGTGGGAAAGATTGGAGGGGGTGGAGGGTACAGCTTTAGATGTTGACATATTAATGTTTTCATGGCCACGCAGTAGTGAGGAGAGATGATGCTGCAGGAGAACACTGACGGGAAATGGAAGGTGCTGGGGGCTGGAGGACGGGAACCCGAGCTGTGGTCGTGTGCTGCCCAGGAGCTCCTCACCTTCTGGCCAAGCTGCTCTCTTTGGCGTGCTGTGAAATGAGTTTCACTGAAGGTAAGGTTCTCACAGCCCACATGTAAATCAGTCTTTCAGTCAAAGTTTCCACCTCAGCAGCTAAGTAAGCTAGCTGATAAGACACCATAACTTCAGCCAAGGTTGGTGTGACTTTGTGTGTTCGACTTCCGCATACCACCCTGTAAGCCACATGTCCAATCTGCCTAAGTGGGAGACGCTCGGGGAGATGACTTCTGCTTTACTCTGCCCGGCTCAGCCTACACCAGAGCCGCAAAAACATCACACAGCTGAGTCTTTTTAAACAGCCCTAGAAACCACTCAATTCAGACTCCAGGAGTAGTGCGTACTGATTTCTGTTTACATTTTAAAATGAGATTACAATGCATTTCTGGACAAATACTCAACAGGTATGAAAATGGAAATGTCTTAAAACAAGTACAATTTCCTCTCTACCCCTTGCTTTCATGTTTTCCTCCCTCTTCTAGTAAATCAGTAGACAAAGATTACCAGAAGGCTCTCTGGGACCTTGTTCTCAATTCAGTTTTACATCCCAGGTTCAAATGCCACTTCTATTAATTTTTAAAAGTCTGCTTGTTGGGGGAGAAGAAAGTATACTGTCACTTTTAAAAATAAAAATGTTGGGCCAGGGATCTAGCTCAGTGGTTCCCCCACTTGCCTCAAAAGCTCAAGGACTCAAGTTTGATCCCCGGAACCAAAAAAAAAAAAGTGAAACTGTTGGTGCACACCTGTAATCCCAGCACGCCGGGAGCCTGGGGCAGGAGGATCACAAGTTGCAACCTGGACAATCTGTTGACTTAGCAAGACCCTATTTTAAAACAAAACAGGGCTGAGGATGCAGCTCAGTTGGAAAGTCCTGGGTTCAATCCCCCAAATAAGTAAGAGGAAATCAGCATAAAATATGCTAACCATCCATACCTGGGTCCAGGCACTGCCCTCGTCCTTGTGCCCTCTTTAACCTGGGCAGAGTTCAACCAGGTCTTTCAAGATTGTGCTCCCGGCAGAGACCTGGGTGCTGGGGCCATGGGCAGAGGAGACTGAGGTACTCGCCAACAGGCCGGGTTCATTCTGGGCTCCCTCACTGGCTACTCATCCATTCACCACTCCTGTGGGACCTGGGGCTGAATAGGCCCTGGCGGGATCCATTATTTGTTGGCAGATTCTGCCCACGTCCCTTCTACACCGACAGCGCCATCTCGGAAGCTGGCTTTGTCTCCCGCCTCATTGTCCGGTTCCGGCTGCGTCCCTGCATTTTGAGGCCCTTAACGAACTTCGTGAAGTCCAAGAGACAAGAAAAGGGGCAGTCAGACAGGACACACTGGTCTCACTCTTCTTACCAGTCCATCGGATTCCAAGGAGCCTCCGCATCTTGAATAGATAGTGAAAGGTTAATTCGCAGCTGCGCCCTGTTGACCCCGCCGTCGTAGCTCAACGTGCAAGTTTCTAGGTAAAAATAAAAAGCCACCGCTGGCTCCTCGAAGGTAACAGACGTACCACTTTGGGCAGGGTACCGATGGTGGGGAAAGCTGTGTGTGAGCACACGGGAGCTCTACCATTTGCCTGATTTTGGTGAAAAAATACATTAAAGACTTTTTAAAACTATATAAGGAACTATAGCTGTAAATAAAAAACAATACGGAAATCTCCCAATTTAAAACAGTTTTTATAGCACAGCCCCAACTGTTCACATGCACCGTGGAATGGAATGAAAGGAAATGAAAATTAGTAATAGAAATATTCTTTACCCTTAGTAGCTATTTGCACATAATCTGACATTCAAGTGTATCTTAAAACCAAATATTTTAGTTCATTGAAGATTCATCAAACATTCGCTTTACTCTGAACTCTATACTTTAATTCTTAGTGACATTTTAAAGATAACTATGAGGAAAGTGTTACTGTTATCCCCATTGAACAGAAAGGAAACAGGATTAAATAGGTTAAGAAAACTTACAGGAAATTTGGGTTCTAGCAAATCACAAATCTCAGCTTTCTCAACTGCACATAACCATTTGACCTAGACCTCTCCAAGTGGAAACTTCCATCACTGTGTTTGCATAGAGAATCACTTCAGGGGAAAGCTGGAGATAAAAGAATGCTAAAGCTCACATTCTGACCTTGGATGCTCTACCCAAGACTGACCAGTTCATACTTACATACGAGAACACACACATTTGTGCGTGTTATGCACACATAGATAAGCAGCCTCTACTCCTTATGTCATAACTTAGGCTAAGGTTCCTATATTACAAAAATGTAGACTAAGAGGGCCTGGGGATTTAGCTCAGTGGTTTTGCTACCTGCTGCGCAAGTGCAGGGACCCGGGTTCGATCCCCAGTACCAAAATATATATATATATATGAGAGAGAGAGAGAGAGAGAGAGAGAGAGAGAGAGAGAGAGAGAGAGAGAGAGAGAGAGAGAGAGAGAGAGAGAGAGAGAGAGAGACTAAGATAAATAATATGTCAGGGCTGGTGATTTAGCTCAGTGGTTCCGCTGCCTGCCTCGAAAGCACAAGGTCCCAAGTTCAATCCCCAGTACCATAAAAAAAAGAAAAATAATGTCTCTTACCAGACTGGACTCCAGAATGTGAAAAAGTGGCTCTTGTTAGGAATAACAAGATTTTTCTTTAAGAATAAGATTTTGTAAAAGGTAACAATGAAAGAGTAAATGTTCGATCACTTGCAGAATGACTGGATAGGCAGCATTGGTGAAAATCTTGTAAAACACAGATGTTCTGCTCCAACTTGGAGATGATGTTCCTGAGAAAATCTTAGGACAAACGAATGATAAGGAAGTGAGCCAATGATCTACTCTTACCTGCGGTGGGACTGAAATTCCCAAACTGTAAGACTCCTGTTCTTATCACCAAGAACAAAAGGAATAGGAGTGATGAGTTAATATTAATTTCTGAGTTCCCAGAATAAATTCAGAATGTTTGAACAACCAGTCAGCAACTTGGAGAACATCACATCTGATACTCGGTGTAAATTCATCAGACCCTGTGGCGAGTCAGAGTCCCAAATTCTACTAGACCTTCGTTTCTGGTTACTTTTTATTTCTCTAGTCTGTCCTCTTGTTTTGGAATCACTTATCTCTGGGACTTTTGATTAAAGAAGTCAAAGCATGAATAAATTTACAAATCCAGAATACTGCTGCCTTGTTTTAAGGATTGTCAGTGTGATCATAAACATATATCTCATTTCTAAGTGATTCAGGATCTTAGATTAAAGCCATGTAGGAAAAATGTCCTTCAACCTTGAGCTTGGTTGGGCCCCTGCAAGCTCATGATCACCAGCTGCAAGGAGAACTAGAGCCGTCCAGCAACCTCTCTAGATTCCCAAGAGCTTTCCCTGCCAGTCTTCGTGACAGTGAATTCAAATTTTCTCTGTTCCCCAAATCTGCTATCCTATCACTTCTACTCACGCTCTGCCCCTGCTGAAAAATATCCCACCCCCAACTTCACAAGAAAAGAGAAGTTGTGGGAAGGAGCCTCACCAGTCCACCTACAAACCTGTCTGCTTCTCCACCCGGCCTGGCCTCCTCCCCCAGGCCCAAGGGAAATGTGTTCCTCTCCCAGTATTCCGCCTCTCCTGCCTCCTTGGGCTCACAGATCCACCCCATCTCAACTCCTCCTTCTCCACAGCGCCTTCCCATCAGCGTTTGAACAGAGGCGTCCATCTTGTTAAGACAAAAACCAAAGCTCTCACCTCCAGACCCCTTTCTGGCTTAGACTCTTTGATTCAAGGATTCTTGGACTCGCACTCTCCAAGCCCTTCCAGTGTTCCCAGCTGCAGACTTTGGAAGCAACTGCCCCAGGGAGGAGCTCTAAGCCCGGTGACCCATGACCCACCTGTATTCCAGCAGACGCTTGACCTCTCACTGTCATCCATAAAATGTCCTTGGCTTCAAGGACTCTCCAGCCGCCCCACCCCCACCCCCACTCTCCTTTCTGGGATCTCTGCTGCTGCCCGACCCTTAAGGATCAGGGCTCCTGTGAGCTTCTTTCTCAGCCTCTCAGCCGTTCCCTCTCTCCCCGGATAATCTCATTTACTCTTGCTGGGTTAGTTCTAGCTTGTAATTTCTTTTCAACGTAAGATGACAAGTAGTTGTTTTCCAGGGAGACCATACAATTCTGTATTTAATTTTTGGAATGAGAGAATTATCCCGACATAAAAATAGGTATAAATACCGCCAAAAGAACAAAATGAAATTTGTTCCTGACAGATGCTTATGGCATTTTTACAGTGAGAGAGTTCAAAGTGATAATGATGCCACATTTTGAAAAATGATTGTGTGTCAAGCAGAGGTGCAAGAGCTTTGTGAATTCTCCCTGAACCTACCCAATAATTCTGTAAGATAATATTATTATCTCCAACTTCCACATGAAGAAACTGAAAGGTCATGGAGTCTATCCAAGGTCTACCCAAAGTCTACCCAAGGTCACGGAGCTAGTCAGTGACAGGACTGGAGTGGAAGGAGATTCCATTATGACCAAACTAAAGTGCATCCCCTTCATAACATATTGCTCCTCCGATATGGGAAATTCTACCATTCTAGTTGGATTCTGAGCTTCTTCCAATCTTCAGAATATTCTAACAGAATATTTTATGACATGTAAACAAGATTCAGTATTATAATCAACAGCTAATACACCAGCAGTTTCCCCTAGAGTTGATTTTATTTTATTTATTTTAGGGTTTTGTTCATTTGCTTGCTTGATTTTGTTCGTTTTAGAGATAAAGTCTTGCTGTATTGCCCAGGCTGGCCTTCAACTTGAGACCCACCTGCCTTAACCTCTCTGGTAAGTGGGACAGGCACACACTACTTAGAACTGACTTTAAAGAGGATGTTCTGGGTTTTGTTTTGGTAGTACTAGGGATTGAACCCAGGACCTTTGAACTGATTATATCCCCACACACTTCCCCCTCACATACACACTTTTGTTTTTTTCTGTACTGGACATTGAATGTAGGGCCTTTTCATTGAGCTGCATCTCCAACCTTTTTTATTTTTTATTTTGTTGCACACGCTGGCCTCAAACTTGGAATCCTTCTGTCTCAGCCTCCCAAGTAACTAGGATTATAGGTGTGTACCACTACATTCAGCAAATGGGACATTTTAAAAAGAGATTATTCTACTCCTGTGCCATATTTTTGGAAGTTTCCATTTATCATAGTTTGGCCTCTGCTGACCTGAAAGCCACTCTAAGCTTCAATAAAGAGGCAGCTTTGGGTTTCTTATTCCACAGAAAACAGTAGTGACTCTAGAATCACTCTTGCTCCCAAAGAAACAACTCCAAATGCTTCCACAGAAAATATTTGGGCCAGGGACTTAGTTCAGTGGATCTGCCATCAGCCTCAAAAACGCAAGGTCCCGAGTTTGATCCCCGGTAACGCAAAAATAAAACCAAAAAAGAAAATATTCAAATTGCTCCCTCCAAAGAGCTAGTAGACGGGAGGCATGGTGGCCTACACTGTGCAATTCCAGCTACTTGGGAGGTTGAGGCAGGAGGATCACAAGTTCAAGGCCACCTTGGCTAATTTAAATAAAATTAAAATAAAAGGGCTGAGGATATAGCTCTGTGGTTGTGTTTGCCCAGCGTGTACGAGACTCTGACATCAATCCCCAGCACTGAGGAGAGAGAGAGACAGAGACAGAGGAAGGAGAAGAAAAAAGAAAAAAAAAAGGAGGGGAGGAAAGAGAAGGGAAGGAAAAAAGGAAAAAGAAAAGTAAGTACAGGGTGCAGTGGCTCACCCTTGTAATCTCAGCACTCAGGAGGCTGAGGCAGGAGGATTGCCAGGAGTTCAAGGCCAGCCTGGGCTACATAGCAAGACCCTGTCTCAAAAAAAAAAAAAAAAGAAAAGCTGGTAGAAAGGCTTTTCCTCCTGACAGGAGTCAGCTAATGCTTAGCATTCTTGGACCTGCTTGGGAGAGGATGAATGACAAAATGAGTAGGAGAGAGGTGGTGAGGCGTGGAAAAGTCTTTCTTCACCTTTGACAGACCAGGTTCAGTCTGTCATTTCCAAAGCTCACTTTGAAAAGGAAAAACCTGCTAGATCTTCTTTTGCAGACATGTAAAAATCAAGAAAATCTCTTGCAAATGAGAAATTAGACCAGCTTTGTCAAGGCAAAGCACAGACCGGTGAAGTGGGACAGATGTCTTTTTCAAAGGGAAATCCCCACCGTGGGCTTGTTGTTCTGGTTCTGGGAACTCAAGCCGGGCAAGCCACCCTTCCTGTCATGCCCACAGAGCAGCTTGAGTGGCAGGAACAGGCGCTAGCGTCCTGGGCACTCCACTCCAGAAGCGCAACACTCCCCAGGCTGCAGCACTTCTGGAAGCTTCCACACCTGCCTGAAGAAGCTAAAGTGTGTCTGTCTGTCTGCAGCGCTGGGAGAGACTTTTTCCTCCGGTGTGTATGCTTGAGGAGATGACGTTATCAGATCGCGTGCAGCAAGGAATTCCAGAGCACCCACCCTGTGTCAGCAATTAATTCCTGAGCACTGTCAGGCTTTATGGGTAAAAGGAGAGACACTGAAGCTCCCATTCGTAAGGGATCCCAAATTAGCCAAAGAAAGAGACACAGATAAAGCAACCGCATCCACCAGAAGCAGTGCCAGGCCAGTGGCCTGAGCACAGGGCTGTTGGGAAGTGGGGTGTGGAGAGGTGGACGTCGGGCAGGCTCTCCAAAGTGGACACTTTGGAGCTGGATTTTCCCCAAACTCCAGCACCAGGAAGCCAACCCCAACCTTTCCTTTCAAAGCTCCTTTCCTAAGAACCGGCAAAGTCTTGGAAAGGGCCACAGTCCTCAGATACATAACGTCCTAATTAGCGGTTGTCCTCGGAAGCCAAACAAAGTAGCAGAGTAGCAGCCTCCAAAGCCACTCTTCCAATGACAGACTAGGACACAGAAGGACTTTCAATGAGAACAAGTACCAGCTGCGCTACATTTTGGCGGGCATCCCAGTTAGCACCATTGGTGGCATGCCTCATTTATTCACTCAGAAAAGTTATTTTCTCTTTGTCATCCCAGAGTACGAGCCATCTTTCTTCAGTCGTCCCCAGGGGGAAAATATTAACCAGTTCATTAACTGAATGATGCATGTAAACAGGACCCTGGAAACTATCCTTCTGTTTGTAAAAGTTCAAGTTCTTGAATCCAAGTCAAAAATTTCTAGCAGGGCCTCACTTGTAGAGGCCAACTTTATTTTTAAGAGTGGGTTAAACACATGTTCACCCTTCAAGATGGAATTGTAACATAATAGTTGATTCTTGTTTACACAATTTCTTTTTTTTCAATTAAGTTTATTGATACATTGTAGGTATACATAATGATCACATTCATCATAGGGAATTTGTACCTGTACCTGATATATCTTGGTTCTTAGTTTTTTCCCCTTTCCCTTCGCTCCCTTCAACCCCTCCACCCCTCTTTATTTACAAAAGCTTTATTTCCATTTTTTCCTTCTTTTCTCATTTTTTCTTTCCCTTCCTTCCTTTCCCCCACCCCTCCCTAGTTCCCCTACCCATTTGAGCATTTCTATCTTAACCTTTAATTTTCATTCATTCTAAAATTTATGAGGCACCTGCCATGTTCATAGAAGGACTCCAAATCTGAGCTCACCCATCACTTTCCATCTTTATTGTTCATCATGGCACTTATACAACCTGCCGTTGTGTTATATGATACACTAGCACACCAGATGAGGACAAGAAGCTCAGGCTGTTTTGGTTACTGCTATAATTCCAGAGCCCAAGGCAATGCCTAGCAAGAAACTGCCCCATTGCTCGGTTGAATGAATGAGCCAGGCATTGTGCTATATGTTTGACATAAAGTTGCAGAACACAGTGGCAGCTACCTCGTTCCCACATGAAGGGAGTCTAGAAGGAGAAGAAAGTTGCCTCAAAGCTGGTTTACATAGCAAGCACCTTGTTTCTACTTAGATCATAATTTAGTGAGAATAATGGAGATTCTGGGAGGGTAGTTAAATTCCTGCCACTAATATCATGGGATCCTTTCTCCCAGAGGAAAGGACAGGCATGTAAATGGGAACATTACATCAATAAACATGATGGATGCAACACAGAAATAAATAAAGTGCTAAGGAAGCCTCAGAAAATCAGCAACTAAATAGGCAAGACAGACAGGGCCTTTGAGCTGGGGCTTACTTTAAGCATCAGAATCTTCTAGTGTTGCCATTTGCTCAAAACCTTCCTTTCATAGTTCTCAGACTCTGAGACTGTGAGTAGCCTCTTTAATCAGATACGGGGATGTGAAATGTAGAGCCAGACTTCCGGACTCATGTCCTGGACCTGCCCCTTCATAGGTGTGTGACCTACCTCCCTGTCCCCATATGTGAAGGATGAAAACACACCAACCCACAGGGCTGATATAAGAATCCAGCTGACTTAATGGTCCACTTAGAACTGGGCTCAGCATTATAGTTACATTTATTGTTGGCTATTATTGTTGTTTTTCAAAGAAGCATGCCTATGTACTAAAAAAGAAACTAACAACTGTGACTGAAACGCAATTCTACTTTCCACCATACACAGTACAGAAAAATCTTGTACCTAAGCACCAACACAGCTTTTCATATGAAGGAAAATCAAACCGAATCACTGTGGAATCCTCAGCTTGGTTTCACAGAAGCTGTAAAGGAGGAGAAGGAAAAACTAAACACTTGCTCCTGTGCATGGAACTCCATAAGGTGTAGTAAATAATAATAATAAAATATCTTATTTTCTTATCCACTTATTTACATATTTGCTTATAAAGTGGTTTATGCAGCTCTAACATGGCCTGTCGTCAATCGGAAGGGTCCTCTGGTTTTCATTCATTATTCTTACTCCTATACTCATTTAATTTAGAATACCTGAAATGTTTACTGTATATTAAACATATGGAAACTTTAACTCTAGAAAGAAAAAAACCTTTTTTGTCCTAAGAAGACAAGTGTTTATTCAAATTTTATCAAGTCATTTTCATGTGCATGCTACTGGTTTATAAAGTGCTTTAATATACCATACTTGTGTTAAAGGGCTGGCAGCAAAAAAGAAATCACGCAACTATGGTATAATTATAAGCTAAGGCAAAATGGAGTGTCATGAGGATTATTTCAGCTCTGAAGGGGGTAGGGTGGCTCCCAAGAGATTGTCTCTGAGGGGTGCAGGAGAATGGAGCAGGCATGTGAGGAATGGGAGGCAGATGGCTTGAGAGGAAGCATGTGAGTGGGGAACAGAGGAGGAAAGTTTCACAGCATATTCAGGGAGCAGTAGCTATTCCAGTCTACCTGAGACCTACAGGTACAGTGAAGGACTTTGTCCTGCGCAAAGTCAGACTCAGACATAACATCACAGAAACCAAATACAAGTTTCATGACACAATTCAAATATCACCCGAAAAATGTTTGCCCTCACTCACTTTTGGAAATACATATTACCTCTAAACACTACAGTACATTTCCTGTCTTAGGTAGAGTGTACTAAATCTTAAAATCACATTTCCACAATGAATATTATAACCCAAATAAATGGCTATACCCAGAAAAGGACAATGTATCTATCATGATAATTACAACTAGTTTTATGGAGCTTTTTGCTGATAAAATGTAAATTCTTCCTTGTCTCCAGTAGGAAATATCCACACATATTAAACTTATGCTTAAACATTAAGCTCTTTTTGAAAGATCAAAAGGCAGTATTTCAAAAGCTTGCTTTTAACTTCCTTTTTCTACTTCATAAGTAATCTATCATATTTCTAACACCTGGCCTGACCTGACTCAATGGAACCTCAGTTCCTCTGCATGAAGTTAAATTACAACTTGAGGAAGAGAAGCAAACTCAATTCAGCCATAAACATACACCCATATACCATAAGCTTAGATAAAAGCTCCACACATTACAGGTAGGGAGGAGCCAATGGAGATAAGGAATTTTAAGAATCTATGCCATTCAGCGCTAACTCTACAACTTGCTTGAGTTGAAGTAAAGATAATTTGACAGGTTAGCAATGGCCAAATGAAACCCGCTTTAACATTTTGTCATTGATTCTTTCTGCTTTTAAGACCTTATCATAGGTACAACTAAAATACTCTAAATCACCAAAACTATTTCTCAACTACTAGAGGGAAAATGTTGAATCATTATTGTAATCTTAATGATGTCACCATTGATGCTTCTCTAATATGGAATATAAATTCCAAGAAATCAGTAAAAACTTCATAAATCATTTGTTTCTATGAAGCATGTTTTTCACACTTTTATTCATGCCAAGGAAAAAGGACAAACGACTTTTATTAGCATCAGTTTCAGCTTCTATGCTCAGGGATTTAGATGTTAAAATAGCTTTCAAAATGCTTTTTAAAAGATAGAAGCCTATGAAATTGGGAATCATTAACTCCCCCAACAACATTTCATTATACCAAGTTAAAAGTAAACTGGATTTCAAATTAACCAAAATCTACCCCTGCCCACTTTCATGCTTGATTTCTATCACTCTGAAAAATCATTTTGCAATAGACTATCTATATGCTATATGTCAGCTTAGGTGTGTTGTCAGAAATCTTTCATCAAAGACACAATTGAAGTATGTTGCTAGTTCCTGGCAGTTTTAGAATCTCAATATGTTAAGAGCCAGCTTGCCAATGACACATACCAAAGTCACTATTTACAGATTTTATTTTTCTGAAATACATTATGATTTTCATACTGGCTCAAACATAAAATATAGAATTGTATACAAAGTGGCCAATTATTTTTCATATCACAAAAATAAATCTTCAAATAATTTCTGGAGAGTTGTACTTCAAAGCCATTAGTATTGATGCTTTTCTCCAATACTTTTAAAATCCAGTAAATTTCATTGACGAATTCCTCATCAAAACTGTGGTCCTAAGTCTCCTCATTAAGCTCACTCTATGTTAAGGTCACAGCTCTGTTAAGTAATCTGTGACTTACTTAGAAGTTAAACAAACTCTGAAAATAACTTTACAGCTTTGCTCTTCAGTCATCATTAAATGTGAACAACTGGAAACCACGGTGAGTATCTTGAGCAGCCTAGCGCTTGGATGCTAGGGCAAAAGTTAACTGACTTGGTTTTAAGCAGTGGTTTTCAAATCCCTTGGGCCTCAACAAGATGGAGTTAAGACCAGCTGAGATAAATTGGCCTTGGGTTCTGGGCTCTCCAACTCTCTTCAGCCATGGCAGCTTAAGAGTTCTAGCTTCCTCTGTCGTTTGTACATGCTGCTAGGCAAGTTTGTCTTAAAAAGGTATTCTGCTTGCTCTTCCTTCTTGCCTCCCTCCATCCTTCTCTCTCTGACTTAACAACACATATTCAATACTTATGGGTATAACGCTTCTTTCTGCTTTCTGAACAATTCAGTACCAAAGTAACTGAGTGGGCCAAGGCGGGATAAGCATCTGTGGAGAGGTTCCGGGTATAAAGGACTCAGCCCCAGCAGGCTGAAGAGAGTGTCGGTGACAGAGGCCATATCCATGATCAGAGCAGCCTGGTATGAAGTGGCAGAGCTGAGTGGAATAAGGAGGGTGTCCATGTGCAAGGGGGCAGCAGTTGTGATGAAAGATTGGCTACATGGAGGGCCTCTCTCTCTCTCTCTCTCTCTCTCTCTCATCATCTATGTCTACCTGGTGAGTGTGTGGTACTAGGAATTAAACCCATGGACTTCTGTATGCTAGGCAAGCACTGTACCACTGAGCTACATCCACCAGTCTGTTTTATTTTTTGAGACAAGGTCTCACTAATTTGCCTAGGCTGGCCTCAAACTTGTGATCCTCCTGCCTCAATCTCCTGAGTAGCCAGGATTGCAGACCTGGGCCACTGTGCCCTTTTAAGTATCTTAAAGCTAATGAGACCCAGTCCCTCAATGTCAGAGGAGAGAGGAATCCTATCATGTTGTTAGAATTGGAGACATTAGTATGAAGTCACGGATTTCAATATATACAGATAGAGCAACTTAGATAGAATTTTGCATATATGTGTATACAATATGTGTATATATGTATGTACATGTTTCCTAGATTTGTCTTATGAAAGGGCTTGGTAATAGAACTTTACCCAAAGCAACAAGCACATCCAGTGTTCAGATCTTGGCTTCTAAGTACCACTCTGTAGTGAAAGAAACCAGGGCTCCTTGGAGAAATAGCCAGTTCCAGGGAAAATACAAGATAAGCCTGGAACATCTTGTAGGAAAAAAGTAATGAAGGCAATTTGTGAATGAGCCACAGAAGCCAGTTTACCACTGGCCAAATTAAAGACATTAGATTATTAAAATGATTAATAGTATGGCCTATGGACCAGCAGAAATGGTATCACCTGCAAACTTGTTAGAAAATATACATTCTCAGGTCCCACTCCACACCCACAGTGGGAACCCTGTAGGCGTGGACTGGCAGTCAGTTTCAACAAGCCCTCTGCTATATTTTGATGTCTCCCAAAGGTCTCTACTAGAGGTTTGGTCCCAGGGTGGTGCCATTGGGAATTGTTGTGGACCTTTAGGAAATGGAGCTGGTGGGAGTGGAAGACCCTGAAGTCACTAGGGGTGTGCCCTTGAGGGGTCTGTGGGATTCCAGCTTCTCCTCCCTACCCCAGCCCTGGCCATGAAGTGAGCAGTTTGCTAACACTCTCCCCAAGGGATTTTGACCCGTACTCAATTTTGAGAACCACTATATCAGGAAACTATGAGTCCATATTAGTATTAAAAGATAAACAACTTCAAAATTTGATGAATATAATATTTACGTAGTCTCAAATACACCACTTCATAAAATACTACAAAAAATACTTTACAGTGAAATCTGGACTACATCACCCTAATCAAATGATCAAAGTGAACTTGCGTAGTAAGTTATGGGACAATTTGAAATTGAGCACCACCTGAATGTGATGAAAATACATCATAACTTCAGTGATATTCCTGCTATGCAGGTAATCTGAATTTAATGAGAAAACAGGCAATCAATAATCATTCTACAATATCACTGGTACATTGTCTTTTAAAATATCAGTCTTGAAAATAATGAGTTGCTGTTCCAACTCATTCTTTCTACTGTGTGTTTGTTTTTTGGTGCTTAGTATTGACTCAAGGGCTCATATATGCTAGGCAGGTGTTCTACCACTAGCTATCTCCCAGTCTTCAACTCAATTCTCTCTTAACCATAAGCGATGCATTAGGGTTTTCAATAAACACTGAGTGAAAATATTTTCTGAAGCAGCTCTGGAATTTCCTTCAAGTCATTAGAATATTCCTATACGAAAGCATGATCTATTTCAAAATTCTAAACTTAAGACTTTACCTGAATACTTTTGTAATGGTTTAAGTCAAAATAATTTATCTTGAGCTATTGTTTGAAATGTTTTAAAGGCAAATTATATCTTTATTATTTACTGCACATCTTAAAATATATATCAATTACAGAATAATTAAATTGCATTAATGTATTGTCTTAGTCACTTCCTCATTGCTAGGACAAAATACCCAAAACCCACAAGTTAAAGGAGGAAATGTTTAGCTCACAGTTTGTAGAGGTTTCAATCCACAGTCACCTGGCTCCAAGGCAAGGTGCCATGGCAGAGAAATAGTTCACAACAGGGCAGGCAGGAAGCGGCAAAGCAGCAGCAGCAGTGAGCCTTACTTTCCCTTTTAGCCCTTTTATTCCATCCAGGCTACAAGCCTATTGGTTGGTGCCACCCACACCCACAGTGGACCTTGCATTATCCACACCCAGAACAATGCTAAACCAATCAGTGGGCTAATTTAGTTATTCACACACCCTAGATCCAGCCACCTCCAAAAAGCCCCACCTATGAGTGCATGAGGCTTTGGGGGGACATCTAGATACAAGCCATAGCATGTCTTCTCTCTCATTCTTAAGTTTTTGCTGAGAATACAAAATCTACTAAGCATGTTGTATAACAGATTTTGGGAACTTATTCTGCCTATCTAAAACTTTATGGCAGGTCCCTAATCCCATCCACCTGTTCCCCCTTGACCCCTGACAACCACTATTCTACTCTCTGCCTCTGGTGAACTCAATTTAAGATGCTACATGTAAGGTCATAAAGTATTGGTTTATTTCACTTATCATCCTTCTGGGACATCCCTGTTGTTACAAATAACAATATTTCATTCTTTTTAAAGACTGAGAATAATATATATATTTTTATCCATTCATTTGTTGAACACTTAGGTTGATCCAGTTTCTTGGCAGTTGTGAATAATACTTCACCGAACATGAGTGCAGATACTTCTTTAACATACTAATTTCAAATCCCTTGGAAACATAGTAGTGGAATTGCTGGTTCATACGACAATTCTAGTTTTTGGTTGTTTTCAGCACTAGAGATTGAACCCAAGGCCTTGCACATGCTAGCCCAGTGCTCAGCCACTGACCCAAATCCCCAAATCTTTTTAAAATTTTGAGACAGGGTCTTGCTAAAATTGTACCGGTGAACTTGAACTTGCGGTCCGTCTGCCTCAGCCTCCCAAAGCAACGGGGATCATGGGAATGTGCCACCACCCCTGACTTTTCATTTCTTGCAGAACCTCCATAGTGCTTTCCCTAAGGGCTGTACTAATCTACATTCCCTCTAAGTATGCCAGAGGTGCCTTTTTCTCCACATCCTCTCCAACATTTATCTTTCATCCTTTTGTAACAGCCCTCTAAGAGGTGTGAGGTGGCATCTCATTGTGGTTTTAATTGTCTGCTCCTGATTAGTGATGTTGAGCATGTTTTCATACACCTACTGTGACCACACGTCTTTTTGTTTTTTCCAACAGTGGAGATAGAGCCCTGGAGTACTCTATCACTTAGCTACATCCCCAACCCCTCTTTTTGAGACAAGATCTCACTAAATTACCCAGGCTGGCTTCACTCCTCTTCCCTCAGCCTCCCAAAGAGTTGGGATTATAGACATTCACTGCCATGGCTTGTTTGTATATCTTTTGAGAAATGTCTATGCAAGTTGGGGCATTCTTTCCAGCAGTAACTGGCCAGAAAAGTCAAATTGCATTAGCTCCCAATAATAAGCTATGCCTTCAGCATACAGAATGTTTTCTGAGCCTACTTCCTGTACATCCAAAAGTATAACTTCACCTACTGAATTGAAGGAAAAGGTTGATACAATCACAGCAATTTTTACCTGTTAGGAAATTCACTAATGAATTCTAATGAATTACCTATTTTGGAAATAGTTTTGAACTCTAATTCTGGAGGTAATATCAAAGACAAATTCTGTGCATCAATAACCAAGAATCCTCATCAGATTCAGAGCAAGAAGAAAATACAGGAGTAAATCTTTGTTATCTCGGATTAGGCAAAGGTTTTTGAGACATGATACCAAAAGCATAAGCAACAAAAGAATCTGAATTTTATCAAAATTAAACTTTTAATTATGTACTTCAAGCAATTCCATCAAAAAAGTGAAAAGACAACCTATTGTGGAGTAAATCATCCAGTCCCATAAGAGGGAAAACTCCTGAAAATGATATTAATCTATTTATGAAGGCTCCACTCCAACCTAAACATCTCCCCTTAAGCCCCACCTAACACTGCCACAATGGGGACACAACATAAGTTTTGGTAGGGACAAACCACAGCAAACACTATAAAGCTTGGCATAACTGATGCTTTGTAGTAAAATAATTTAGCCTTAGACTTTTTAAAAACTATCAATAAATGACACAATTTGACATACAGTAAAACCTTGGTTTGCAGGCATAATTCATTCCAGAAATGTGCTTGTACTCCAAAGCACTTTAAAGGCGAGAGATAATGGAAACTCAGATGATTCATTCCATAACCCAGAAATATTCATATAAAATTGTAACTGACATAATAGAGAAAAATAAATTAATCTGCACCTACCCTGAAAACTTTGGTGGCTGGTGTGAGATGAGAGGATGACTTTCACTATCACTAAGAGAATCACTACCTATTGGCTCAATTGATGCTTTCTTTCCCTCCAACTTTAACAAGGAACCTATCCAATGACTCTTGCTTTTGCCTCCTTCTGAAAATTTCACAGAAATGTGACACCGCATTGTTGTTAAACAGATTCACTGCCAAGCATGGTGGCACATTCCTGTAATCCCAGCACTTAGGGAGGCTGAGGCAGGAGGATCTCTGGCGAGTTCAAGGACAGCCTGAACTGCCTAGTGAGACCTGGCTCACCACCACCACCACCACCACCACCACCTCCAAAAAGATTCATTGCTCACACTGCTACAACCTTATTCAGATGGTGATTTTATTTTTTGGTGCAAAATTTTGCACTGTTTCCTACATTTTACACATTTCCCTAATCTCTTTTGAAGTGAGGGGTATCTCCTTTTACTCCTCTTCCTTTGCAGATGAGATCACCTCTATAACTTCTTGCTGCTGGGAGATGATCACCCACAATTCCACAGTGTGGAGAGGGAGAGAGAGAGAGAGAGAGAGGGAGAGAGTCTGATGGGGGGGGAACACAGAGAGAACCACCATTGGCTCAGTTGTGACCACGGGACATTCATGTCATGTACTATTCGTATTGTAAGACATTACTCATTTATCAAGTTAAAATTTATTAGAAATGTTTGCTTGTCTCGCAGAATACTCACAGAACAAGTTACAATCCAAGGTTTTACTGTATTTTCATCCTAAATATGACTATTAAATCTTATTGATAAAATGTACAGCAGTGTAATACATGTGGGTATGCAGATAACCATTACTACATTGATTAAAGTCACATTTGAGAATGAAGTTAATACACTTAAGAGAAAGGAGACTATAGGTCAAATACTGGGGGATCCCCCAAGAATCATAAGGTATAATTTAGTACTATTTATGAGAATTTTGACATAAAGTTGATAAACATATAATTTTATATTAACCATGGCCATGTTATGCACCTGACCTGAAAGTATGAATTTCTGTATTGGGGTATGTTCAACTTAGTATTTTTCCTTTATATCTATGGAATCTTATTTCCCATACACTAATAGATATCAATTCAGTTAAGGCATTGGGTAGTTCAAATAAATTTCAAGAACAGAATGAAAAATCACCAAACTTATTTCACATTTTATATATAACCAAGATTTATAATTCTTGAAGATAACACATCCTGGATTCTATTTGCATGTAAATTCCATAAAAAGGAAGGAATATCTGTTCACTACTCACTCTGGGTAGAACAATGCCTGGCATGTAGTAGGCACTCATTAATTATTTGAATAATGAAGAAAATATGCATACTATCTTTATTATCTTAGCAAAGGGGAAAAGTCACAATATGCATAAAACAGGAAGTTGCAAAATATTTTTTATTATAAAGAGTCAAGAGAGATTGACAATCCACATGTTATCTCAGAACATTTCCCTTGATTCTGAATTTACTAGGTTACTCTGTACCAGCGTCTCCATTCGCATTCTCAGGTTTTAATGGTCCTTTTCAGATATACTGACTGATTATATGTACATATTGCTTAGAAACAAAAATCCATCTGCTATTAAGACCAACCAAAAACAAACAGCAACAACCACAAAAAAAAAAAAAAAATAACCCTTAATTCCTGTTGTGCTTTTCTTTCACATTTCTCACAGGGAGATCTGAATACTTCAGGTGCTTTCAAAATTTAACAATCAAGTAAAATTAGTGCCTTAGCCAAACAGTTAGATACCAAAGAATTTCCACCATGTTACTGGATCAAACCTCATGACATCTGCAGAATAATCAGATTTTTAATTTAGAAGTTAAAAAAATGTAGAACTTTAAATTTTAAACCGATTTCCCATATTTGAAAGACTGTAGTTATTTGCAGCATACAAATGAAATGAGTAGTGCAAAATGCATCAAGTTTTATATGATAAACACTTGCAACCTAATGGCTGCCTCAGAAGCAAAAAGTGAAAATTACTTCTCAAAAGCAATCTAGACTGATTTAAAAGTATCAAATGCTAGTCTATTTCCACAGATTGCAAAATGATTTCAGAAACACATAAAACATACAATTGTTTTACAAAAATAGAAATTGGGTCTTTACAAAACTTTTATAAAATATAACACTTTGTAAATTCAAGATAGTTTCATACTGAAATAGACAACATTTCCACAGATATGAAGTCTAGCCAAATTTAAAGTGGTCTGCTTTGATCATTCTTATATATTATTTCTTCCAAATCCTCAAGACTAAGTAGAGCAGTACTCTTATCATGGAATTTTTAAGAGATTGTTTATTTTCAAGGGTCTTACAAGATTTTTCATTCTAGAAATAAAGCAGAAGAATTCGTATCTAAAAAACCTTGTTGAAAGCAGAAGCTAATGCAATATGGCAATTCTGTATAATTGATAATCTTCAAATTCTGAAGAATGGTAACCTCTTATAATTTAAAATATACATTTGACAATTATAATTTGGTACCTATAAAACATAAAAATATAATCACAACTATTTTATGGAAAAATACTTATTCATATAGAATGAAGATACCTTCTAAATTTAGTGATTTATAGCTGTCAGATGAGAAGTGTTCCTAATTATACTCATTCATAAACACTCATTTTATTACTTCAAAGAGCACCAATGTGTTTTTTTAAACCAAAAAGTGAGACAGTAAGGGCTTATATTTCATGTAACAGTGCTATTACAGTAAGGCACCACTTGGTTGGTATAAAGTAAAAAAAGTATTTCCAAGTCATGTACAGTATTTTTGTCACTGGCACTGTAATCATTAGGATGATTAGAAAAAAGTTAATATTATTATTTTAATCATATTATACTCCTGTTCCCATCATTCTGGGCTTTTAGTTTTTCCATATAACTAAAACAAAAATAACAATGTGGTACGGAATCTATTAAATACATTTTCCCCAACCCTCCAAGAAAATAATCTGGAAATAAACAAGAATAAGAAACCAAAACTTCATCTGATACATTTGCAACAGTCTATCCCTGCAGGAGAATGTGGGGAGGGGGAGAAGGAAGGCAGACCTACTTCCTACAGACTATATTGAGGCACATAGGCACAAACTTTCTCAGGCAAAGTCATGGCTAGAGAGAAAGTGAGAGAGCACTAAGAATTTCCATTTCCCCCAGAGCTGATTTCTCAGTCACACCTGATTAAATATTTCAAAATGTGTCCTTAGTCACTGCTATCATCATCCTCATCATCAGATACATTGTTTAAAGAAGACTTCAACGACTGACTATAAGAGTCTGATCTGCCAGGCTGGCACGTGGCCATGTCCCCAGTGGAAAGCAGGTCATAGCAGAAGTCACAAATCCGTACAGGCTTAGAGGACTGGCTAGGAAGAAGAAATCTCTTTTCAGAACAGGGCCCACAAACAACATAACCACATTTTCGGCAATGGTGACGACGATTAACAGGTGTGAATTTTGCTTTCTGACAACGCATACAAACAGTTGCCTCAGAATCAGGAACCCAGACAGCAGCATGTTCATTAACGGGTGTCTTCCCACTTTTGGAGAGTAAATCAGTAACACATTTATTTATATGATTCATCCATTCTGATTTTTCAGTGGCAGTGGCAGCATAAACTGCAAATGATTTAGTTGGTGTCTTAATAAGCCATCCATTCCTTAGATCTCCCTCATCTTTGATGGAATCGATAGTAACATTTTCCAGGGGAATAATATGTTGTTTGTTGTATTTTTTCTTCTGGATGACAATATTGCCATATACAAGAATATCATTAAATAAGAAAAACTGCCTTGCTTTGGGCTTCTTTCTGCACAACTTAGTCAAGACTCCTTCTCCAATAAGAACTCGTCCAGGTATAGTTAAGGGTTGACCAGCTGCTCCAAAACAATTTTCCACTATACCTATACGTCTAGTATTTGCTTCACTGTTGGCCAAGCGATCCACCATCTTTTGCTAATAGCCTAAAAAAAAAAAAAGAAATTAGCACACAGAAATTATAAATTAATAAATTATATAACCTAAACTTAATCTAACAAATCATTGCTTTTCACAAAGCCAAACACTCTGATATTCCTTCCCTCTGAGATAATCATTAAACACACCAAAAAAGGTAACATCTCTTAATTTTTATAATCATCAAGATACCTACTAACCATCTCCACATAGCACCACACTATAAAAGTATAAACTTCTTACAGACATAAATGACTGAAAAACAACTGGACAAATAGTATGTCAGCTCTGCAAAATAATAAACACAGTTCCATTTTCCCAATAAACTATTCCTACTGAGCTAAGGTCCTAATTCTCTCACTTGGATTACCAGATTGTTTCCCAACATGTCTTTTGCTTTCTTGCCTCTAAAGTGATCTTTAGGCAGTGATTTCTAACAGGCTAATGTGGTCCTGCCATTGCAAAAATGATTCCCCTTAACCTTTAAAATAAGGGACTTCTAGCATGGTGTTCAAGGCCCTTCATTACCCAGTTCCTGCTTACCTTCCCAGCCTTCCTGTCACTGCTCATCTCTAAGGTTATGTTCATCCCAAACTGGTCTGGAATTGAGGGTCCTCCTGCCTCAGCCTCCCACGTCCTGGGATTATAGCTATGTGCCACCATGCCTCGCTTGTTGTTTCCTTTCCTACTTAATACTTTCACTAACTTACTCATCCTTCAAAATTCAGTTTAAATTATCTCTCCTCCAGAGAGCATTCCTTAAATTCTCATACTAGTTTTAAAAAACCCTTCCTCTATGCTTGCCAGACTCTATGTATTATCTAGCTTCACTTTACCAAAGGACTGAAATCTGTTTCTTCCACAGACTCCAATGGAACCTAAAAAGCAGATCCAATAACCATTTTTAAAACATTAATAAGATTTTAACAATGTGCAAACAAAGAAATATTAATCTAATGATCACAGATTTAAACTCTGGATCCAATACTGACTTCACTAAAGACCCTGAGTGGTGTCCTATTTCAAACCTACTATCCTAGCTGGGTGTGGTGGCCCATGCCTATAATCCCAGCACTCTGGGAGGTTCAGCAGGAGCATCACAACTTTGATCCCAGCTTGGGCAATTTAATGAGATTCTATCTCAAAATTATAAATAAATACATATATTTTAAAGGGCTGAGGATATATAGTTCAGTTCAAAGGCCCTAGGTTCAAACCCCAGTACTACAAAAAATATAAACCTACTAACCTATATTACACAACAACCAAATCATATTGAAGAAAAACAAAGTTTGAAAAAAGGACTATTTAAAAACTAAAAACTAACAGCGTGGTGTAAATTCCAGTCTTTAGTTTTACAAACTGATGATACTGCAACTCTTCTCAACTCTTTGCTTTCATTATAAAAGAATATTTTTTTCAAACATTTTTAAAGCCAGGGCCTTGCTATATTGCCCAGGCTTTCCTCAAATGTGTAATTCTACTTCAGCCTCCTGAGCAGCTGGGATTACATACAGACATGCACCCCTCCACGTGGCTTCTAAAACACTATAATTTTGACTATCCCTGAATTCTTTCCTCCAATATTGGGGTCCTTATAAAACTCTCTTGTCCTCCACAAGAATGGGCTCTGTCAACCTGAGAGCTGTTCCCAAGAATAACTCATAGCTCCAAACTTTGAAGGTTTCTCATTCTAATTAGTATATATCTGCCAGTCAATTAAAAATTTACAGTTCTAAGCAAAAGTACCTTAAGAGGAAATAAAAACAATAAACATAAAAACAAGCTCAACTTCCTAAGTTAGTAAGAAATTACATTAAAACACTAGGACAGTTTTCATATCCCAGACTAATTAACAATTTAAAATTTCTTAAGACTGCAGTACTTCTGAGACTATAAGGTGACAGGTACCCCGGTACTACAGGATATATGTGTACCCGTGAATCTAGGTAGCTAATCAAAAGATATTTCACTCACGTGTATAAAGATTTATACAAAGATATTCAATACAGCACTATTTGTAACAGAAAAAAATGGAAAAGCTCAAATGTTGAAAAGCATTTAGGTAAACGATATATCCTTAATCTTGTATACTAAGAATGAAATAGAGGGCCGGGGATTTAGCTCAGTGTTTTCTTCGCTTGTCGTGCAAGTGCAACAACCAAGTTTGATCCCCAGGACCGAAAAAAAAGAATGAGATAGATCTAAGAATATCAATATGGGGAAATGCTCAAGATATTCAGGTGGGGAAAATAGTTGATCCCATTGTTGTTTCAAATAAATACCATATTTCATCAAATCTGCCATAGATTTCAAGACATCCTCATTTTATGTACCACTGATTAAAAAATGCTGCCAATCAAATGAAAATATACCTTTGATTATAAAACATCCCAATTTCAGAAACATAAATTATAAAAGGTTTATATTTAAATAATGAAATATACTATAAAAGCATAATCAAAGATACTCATAAATGTGTATGCATAAAAAGAAAATAAAATTAGAAAACTATACAGTACACATCAGCAGTCTGGAAAGTATACTTACAATTTTTCATACTTTATATTTATACAACAAATGTTTTTTAGATACTGATCTCATTGCAGGAAAAATAATAACATGCAATATAGGGTAAAGTCCCTGCCCTTCAGGGCTTTCATTCTAGTTGGGACAAGGAAACAAAATCAAGAACCAAGTAGTAACTAATGCCACTTTAAAAAGTGATTTTAAACACATCAACTGGGAACCACTCCAAATACATGGTCAGGAAAGGCCTTTCTAACAGTGTCCTTTTCTGCTAATAAGGAAGTACTAGATAGGCAAACATAAAAATTGGGGACAGGGAGACTATACCAGGCAAAAGGAACAAGTGCAAAGGCCCTGAGGCAAGAAAGGGGTTTGTACTTTTAAAGAACTGTTTATCTATTATCCCCATCGGAATCAATTATTGATTCTACACACTTGGTTACACAGTTATGAATTCCTGTACAATGGAAAAGCGTTTGCTGCTATGACTACTATTGGAATGTCATAAATACATACTTTTCTCACATCCATTATAATCAGATTTTAATTGTTTTAAACTCCTGTGAAGAGACTAAAGTTTTTATTATTCTCCAAAGAAGTATCAGATAATATTAGCTAAAATGTGACCTGAAGGAAAAACTAAGGCACAAAAAGAGACATTAGCAGTAAAACAGGGTAGAATTAACAGAATCCAAGCAATATGCTGAGCTTTCTGCATTCACTGCCTCATTTCCTACTCAGAGCAACCTAATAATTTACGCACTATTAGCTTTATTTTATGGATGAGTAAACAGCCATAAAGAGGTTAGGTAATTTGGCCAAGGCTGTCACAGTAGAACAAGGCTCAAATCTGACTTTTGGTGTTAACAGTGTATTATATTATGGTACACTAAATTGTTCCTTAAAACTCGACTGACTCTACAAGAACTCTGGAAAAGCTATTACTAACCTCTGGACCTTCACTGTAAACCCTAAAAATACTGAAGAAAGACATGGGAATATTAACTTGAGCAAATCATCTAATGTGTTATGTCTCCTAATGTTTCTTTGCTCAAATTTTACAATATATTAATGTTGAATCTTTGTTCATAAATCTTTCCCCCTGTTTAAGAATGATACAATTTAAGAGAAATCTGGGGCATTATTAATTAGTATTTCGCTAAAGCAAATACTTTTCTAAGTTTGACAGTGGCCCGCATAAATACATTTTATACTGCAAATTACAAACACATTTATTTTTTTCAATAATGATGTGTTTTATTATCCTTACTATAATGATAATGGCAGCCCACTTGGTTGATTTTACTAATGGACTGTGACCTATATACAGTATTTGAAAACAATAGGCACACAAAGCCTAAGGCTTGTGGCTTTAAGATTCCTTTCCATTATCCTTCTTGGTTCTGAAATATTTTCCGTGTGTGTCTGACACGAAAAGGACTTAACTAGAGGACTCTGAAAGAGTACACACATTCTATTCTACACACAAACATGAAACAGGAGGAAGGAGAGGAGGGGGAAGAGAGATGGACAAAAGGGAGTGAGGGAGAGAGGAGTAGGAAGACATTATCAAATTGGAAATCAAAATACCCCTGTTTGTTGGCAGTACCTAGTATTGAGCCCAGGGCCTTCACAATGAGCTACATCCTCAGCCTTTTTTCATAATTTTTACTTTTTATGACTTTTGAGAGAGTCTTGCTAAGTTGCTAAATTCCCCAGGCTGGGCTTCTACTTGTGATCTTCCTGCGTTACCCTCCCAGAGGTTGGGATTACAGGCGTCCACCACCAAACTTGGCTAAAAATACTTTAACCTGTTACTGCTAGATACCTTGAAGCAACATTCTTTGGTAAAGTACTATAGATCAGAGCACTACCCTTTGACTCAAGGTCTAAGCAGAGCCTGGGCCCCCACCCCCAAAAGGCCAAATCCGAATTTACTACACTAGGTGCCCTAAGCAGTAAGAATTCTCAGTTTTGGTCCTTTTTTTTGTTTTGGTATTGGGAACCGAACCCAGAGACACTCTACCACTAAGCTACATCTCTGGCCCTTTTAAATTTTATTTTCAGACAAGGTCTTGGCCTGGAAACTTCAATCTTCCTGTCTCAGTTTACAAAATAGCTGGGATTACAGACATGTGCCACCATGCTGGGCTTCAAAGACTTCTTCAGAGGACTAGAATCCAAGATTTCTTAGCCCCACTAGGGATGCAGGGGTGCAGTCCCCTCCCCACACTTTTTTTTTTAACTTGCTTTGTTCTTTTTTTTTGCAGTCATGAGGACGAAACACAGGGCCTGCCCATATTAGGCAAGCACTCTACCACTGAGCCACATCCCAGCCCCTTTTGCATATTTTACTCATAGAGGGGCAAGGAAAGAGGAAGCAGAACTGCAAAAATACGGCCCGATTTGAGTACTACTACTTTTACTGGGAAGGAATACCAGAAAATACAGGAAAAGCCAAAAAAGAAAATGTTTCCATCCCTGACAAGAATGACTTCTTTAGGACAAATTCCAAGAAGTAAAATTCCTAGGTCACAAGGAATAAAATGTTTAAGATTCTTGCTACCTTTTACAAAATTTCCACTGTGGACAGTAACATTAAGCAGCACAATCACTGTCCATCTTTATAGTTGTCAGTGTTCCCAGGCAGAGCAAAAGTATCTCTTCCCAGGGATTCATATTTTCTTTTATTACCCAGTAATTCTGTAGGTGCCTCCTCACAAGAGGCTACATTTTTTTCTCTTTTTTTAAAAAAAGATGGTTACATTTTGCTGCCACTTTGAATCTACCTTTTTTTTTCTAATCAGTTAATGCTGTTGATAGGAAAACTGTATATATGTTTCTTTTCATATCCAGCCACTTCAAAGAACAATATTTAAAGTTTTCCAATTGATATTCTTTGTCTTCTTGTACCTTCTTTTCCAGCAAATAGTGTCTGGCAATCTTAATTCATGTTTAAAATGTAAGAACTATGGCAAAAGCATATCTTTTATAAAGTTAGCTTTTATATCAATTTAAAATAAGCAATCAAAGGTGTCAAGTCATGTCCTTCACAACTGCAGACAAGAAGAACTGTATTTAAATTGTTTGTGCTCCACCCAAGTCCTTTGATAAATCTTGTTTTTAAAGTAGTATGTTCAGCTGGGGATTTAGCTCAGTGGTTTCACCGCCTGCTGTGCAAGCCCAAGGACCCATGTTTGATCCCCGGTACCAAAAAATAAAATAAAATGAAATAAAATAAAATAAAATAGTATGTTCATCAGTGAGGTGTCTACCAGCTGTTAAAAATGTAATACTAGAAGAGACAAAAATTCTTTTTAAAAAAGACAAAGGATTCTATTTATAATTGACAAGAGACCCAACTGTCATAGACTTCTATATCCCAGTTCTGCCCAATGAAAATCAATACTTCTTATCTTGTCCTTGTGAGTTTAAAACAAAAACTCATCTAATTTATTTCTTACACACACTCATGGTATCTGGTATCAGTAAGTTTCAGTATTCAACTGTGCATGATGGTAGAAAAACCAATGAATCATGAACCAAAAGACCTGGATTCTAATCTTGGCTCGGACACCAGATAAGTGACTTCACAAAAAGAACTTTACTGATCTCTAAAAAAAAAAAAAACAGCAGCAGCAGCCACCAAGCCTACTGCCTTGAATAAAATAAACTAAAATCTTTATTGTCTTTAAAATGACTCTTTGATAGCAAATGGGCCATATTTCTGATTTACAGCAAGCCTTATTTGCCTACAAACTAGTTTTTAATCTAACCTGATAACATTTTGATAAACAGTAATCAAGAGTTTAAAATTTGTGTTACTTCTGAATTGAGACTTTACAAAAAATGTAAAGGGAGAGGGAAAGACCAACAGGAAAGTGAAATAAAAACAGATTTAGGGCCGGGGATTTAGCTCAGTGGTTCCACTGGCTGCCTCAGAAGCGCAAGGACCTGAGTTCGATCTCCGGTACCAAAAAAAACAGATTTAAAAAGAAAAGTGCATGAAAGAGATGAGTGAGAGAGCTAACCCTGATCTGTAAGTTTTGCATTTATGTTGTTTCATTACATTTACAAAAACCATTTTTTAAAAACATCAGAGATAAAAGTGTAGCTTAATGTAGAAGGCCCTGCACCCACCATCCCTCTCTCACTGCACACTAATAGCAACAAACTAGCAGGGGCACCTCCTGCCCGGGTAAATGTGCAGTATTAGAGCAGCTCCTCCTCCTCAAAGCATCTTTGTCAAATGAAGAAATATTCTGAGCACCTACCATTTGCAAGAGACAAGACAGTTTTAACTTTTAATAGTTATAAAATCTAATAACCAAAATAATATAATCAAAGAATTCTAGGTAAGAATCTAAATAAAATATTAGGATGACAGTGCAAAGAAGAAATACTTGAAAATTTAGCAAAATTAATTCAGAATTTTTGTAAATTTTACTATCCCATCAACAAGAATACAGTTTTCTTTGCCCTTTTCCACCAGAATTTCTGCCACTGTGACAAACTAATCAGAGTATGCACTGCAGAAATCAATAGTTATAAAAGAAATAGGTTCATTTCTTAGGCAAGAAAAATTACTCTATTTTGTTTAAACTTATCAAAGCTGAACTGAGAAGAAATAAAACTTCAAACCTTTGAATCACATATAGAAAGAAGCTACAGTTACTTTTTTAAATTTCTGCTAAAACATTATAGTCTCAGGCAAGAAAGGAAAGAAAAAATTAGCCAGGTGTGGTGGCACAAGCCTGTAATTACAGTATTTGGAAGGCTGAGGTAGGAAGATTCAAAGTTGAAGACTGGCTTGGGGTACAACAGTGAGACCTTGTCTCAAAATACAAAAAAAGTAAACACATTTATTCAGCACCTACACATATTCACATTTTACTCTTTCATTTAATAATCTGAACTTTGTTAAGTGAAACTATATCCATTTTACAAAAAAGTAAATTGTCATAAACTAATTAAGGAATTTTCCTAGGGCTTCACAGTTTTTCTTCTTTTAAAATACATGTTCTTGTCATTGTACCTTGCTACTTTCAGAAAGATTTCAGAAATACTTCACCCTCATGAACCTTTACTATGTACTTGGGAATAGTGACTGGCGAATTAAAGAGAAAAAATTTTAAACATATGGTAATAAGAATAAACTATATTCGAAATGACTCTTCAAATATTAACAAGAAGCAAAGAAAGTAAAACTATGACTAATTTAGGATAATCAGTAAAGACAGTTTCAAGTAGGTTAGGTTTGACAGAGAAACCCATCATGGCACATAAAAACTAAATAATAGTTGAAGATTTCAGAATATTTGGAAAACCAGAAAAACCACATCAGGGAGCTTTAAGAAGTGTCTTTAGAACCACAGGACAGTAATATGGACCCAGTTTTGGACAAGTCCTTTAAGTACAGTGGGCCCTCAAGTTATGACCAGCCTGACATACGAACAACTTGGGTTATTTAGGTTAATGGAAGATTCACCTGCCTCTTGTTATCTATAGCATGTACCCAGGTAAACATCCAGACCTCAGCTGTACTGACTTACAACCATTGAGTTAAAACCAGCTGTCAGAAACCAAGCGAGTTTGTAAGTCAAGTGTCCACTGTATTAGTTAAGTCATCTCTTACATAAGGCAAGATTAACATTTTTGTAACTATAACTATGATCAGGTAACTCTCTATTCAAAATCAGATACCCAAGCTAAGAAAAATTAAATCCAAAATCCTTAACCTGATGTTCAAAGCCTTTCACAGTCAAGTCCTAGCCTATTGCAATTTATTCTCCAGTTCTACCTCTGTATAGGTTCTCTTTGTGATAGTAAAACAAACTAGCACACCAGTATATGCTCTGGGCCTCCTTCCTTCCTATAAGGTCAACACCTTCTCCCTCTCTTGCTTTTCCTTATTTGCTGCAATCTCATTGGTCTATCAAGATGCACTCAGTTCAACAAACTCAGAGCCAGATACTATTTGATTTTTAAATTCTCATACCATTTTATGGTATCTATAGTTTATGTTCATAAAAATGTGGATATCTGCTTATTCTCAACAGATATGGAGGTTCCTGAAAACAAGAACATTATATACTACAACCTTGTATTTGGGACAGCACCTACAAAAACATACATGCCATCAGTGTACACTGAGCTGAATATGATCAGCAGTTAGAAATGGCAGCAGCTTCAAAAATCTGAAGTTTGCTGAAAATTTAAGACTTCACTACTAATTTGTTGATTTTCACATATAGAAAAGAACAAAACAAAACAGGAACTACACGGTACACATCAACTGCTTCACTAGATCCACAGATTTTAAAATCACAAGCAAACGTCGTAGTTCATTTAACTATATCTTTTTTTTTCTTTCGAGACAGGGTCTCACTATGTATTTCAGGCTGGCCTTGAACTCATTATGTAGCCCAGGCTAGCCTCAAACTCACTGTGATCTTCCTGCCTCAGCCTCCCAAGTGCTGGGATTACAGGCCTGGCTTTCATTTAACTATGATATCTAATTCTTAAGTATTGAGAATGGCAGAGCCTGTTTCCTTTCTTTTCTTAAGAAAAAACTCAAATCTCATGATAAAAGACTTTTTTTCTCTCTTCAAAAGCACAGCTGTTTGGTTAGTAAATGAAAAATGATGAGTGCATATTTCTATCATCAATAAAATTCAGATTTTAAAAACTGCATCATTTGAAAAAGTATTTGTACAGGGGCAGCTGAACAGTGCTAACAGCTGTAAAGAAAACACTATACAATATTTGAAAAATGAAGCACCATTAAAACACTACTGTTAGAACTGGTTATCCTATCATACCCATCACAAATTTTCTTTAATATCATTCAAAATAGTTTCAATCTGCTCATTACATTCAAAGCTTTAGGCTTGATAGGAAAAAAAGAATGAACCAGACACTGGGAATTAAGATATATACTACAAGGTTTAATATAAAGCACAACGATGTTAAGTGCTATAATAAAAATATCAACTATTTTAGTAAGGAAGCAGAAGAGGAAAGAATAAGGACATGGCACGGAGAATGTAGTACTTGAACACTGAAAGAGTAGGTGAAATTTTGAAAGACAAAAAAAATGGTGAGTAAAAGCACAATGCTCTGGAAGTAAAAATATGCTAAACCAGGATCCACTTGTAAAGTTATTGCAAAAGTAGAGAAAGTAATGAACAGTCTGAAGCTTGAAACAGAATTAGAATAAGGTCAGATGCAGGATTACAATGACTAACTGGATAGAAAGAGTACAGTTAAAATTAATTCCTTGGTTTTAGTCTAAGTCATATGGGAACAAATAAAAAACCATTAATAATTTTCAATGAATTCCAAGTACCCAAACATTTACTGTATTGACTACTTGCTAAGTGCAAGGGAGTAATAACATCTGAAAAGAATCAAAACTAAAATCTTTGTGAAGAGAAAGACAGCTATATTCTCCAGTTTATATAGGCAAGTACATTTAATTCCAATGTATTTCTTGAGGGGGTTTCCTGGTTGTTTGTTTGTTTGTTTGTTTGTTTTGGTACTGGGGATTGAACTCAGGACCTTGCATTTGTGAGGCAGGCGGCAGCATCACTGAGCTAAATCCCCAGCCCTCAAGTGTATTTCTATAGGAAGAGAATGACAGGTGTAATTGACAAGGAGAAAACAAGAAAGGGCTTTGGTACCCTTGTGAAAGGCTATGAACTAAAGAATATGATTAACTCAAATCAGGGCATTCAAAGTAAAACAGCAGAGGACAAACTAAAACAACTATTTAATTTAAAAAGAGCGATGAAAGTCCCAGACCAAAGGAGTTGATCTAGTTGAGCTGTGATGTAATTTTAACTAAGTGAAACATCTATTACCAAATCTTAAGGAACTACAAATGTAAGGGCCTTAAAGCAAAAGGAGTAGGGTTACACTATTTTTGGCATGGCTCAAAGGTAGACGATGATGCACAATCTATTACCGAGAGAGACCAGGCTGGAGGCGGCAAGGCCAGAAGATACAGTGGTAGAATAAAAGTTTGGTAAGACAGGAAGGTGACAAACTGCAAAATATACATGATTGAATAGTTCAGAATTTATTATACAAGCACCAGAAGACAAAGATTTTTAAATAGGAAACTATTAACCAAAACACAGAAGCATACACAGGATGGACTGGAGAGAAGCAGACTGAAGGTAAGAAATCAGCCAAGAGTATTACAACAGTCTCCAAATGAAAGAT